>NC_041392.1:717919087-717976825 GCF_002162155.2 Triticum dicoccoides
TTCTCTGCAGCGTTCTGTATCTCAAATCAAAGCCGAAATGCAGAAAACCCTTCGCTGGCTGCTGCCAATAGCAGAAAATACAACAAGGTACCCCGATCCTTCTGATTTCTGATGCTTATTCACAAACAAAATAAAAATCTGATTTAAATGATCATGTTGTTTTCGTCCCTCTTTCCAAAACTCACGGTTTCTGTACTTTTACCAGAGCACATCAAGGGTTCGGGTGGGTCGGCGAGTGGGCAAACTTCGGGTTAGTCCCCAGTCTCCACAAATATCATGACCATTGAATTTCGTCGACAATATTGCTTATACATTCATTTGCTTACATGGCCTGACTTAATGATGTAACAGGAGTGACATGGACGAGAAATCGGGCTCCCGGCACAGCGTGACCCGGGTGCAGACGCTGCACCACGCCGACAAGGCCAAGACGGAGGAGCACTTGCTGGAGCTGGTGGTGCTGCTCCACCACCTGGTGCTCCAGGTGAAGAGCCGAGGCTACGGGCACAACAAGTCGTCAAGGCGGGAACGGTCTCGGTCCCGCAAGGGAGGACCGTCGTTGTCAGAACCGCCGCCTCATGAAGCAGACGCCACTAGGCACAACACGTCGCCGATGAACAACAGCCATGGCAGCACGTGCCCTAGCCCGCTGTCGGACTCTGACCGCGAGACGCTGGACCACCTGAGCTTCAAGCGGACGAGGAGCTACGGCCGGAGCAAGAGCTCCGAGCCTCGGCCCGGCAAGGGGAACAAGGCGCACCGGAGCTGGGACTTGTGCCGGAGCCATGGCAGCTCGCCGGCGAGGGAGTTCGGGCGGGGCTCGACCTCCGGGCGTGAGATGGTGAGGGACCTGGATGTGATAGATGGGCTGGGTAGAACGACTCTTTCGTTTAGTTAGAGAGAGAGAGAGAGAGTGAGAGTGAGAGAGAGGAGAGGTTTGGTTTGCACAGGGTGAGAGTAGGTATTCTTTGGCTTTTGCCTTCTTCTTCTTCTTCCGGCTCGTCGATTCGATCGTATATATCTTGTATATGTGTTTTCTATCATCATATATGTTTGGCTAGTTTCTGTAAATATATAGATTATATATATAACGGCGTTACAGTTGTTGGTGATTTGAATGGAAATATAGCGGGATTCAGAACCGATGTTCAATCTCTTCACCTTCTCCACTTCGCCACTCCCCCCTTCACTTATTTTTGCGAATACTGCATTATCCTTTTTCGGTTCAGAATGAGTGGAATTTATGTTGCAGGGTGATACCAAATAGGCCTTATAATACCTGAATTTTCGGTGTGTCTGGCAGCTTGTCGTTACCATTGCATTTGACTTTGTAAAATATCTTTAATCAAGAGAACCTTCCAACAATGAAGGAAGGGTTACCCCCCGATTTCTATTTATAGAAACCATTAGTGGTCTTATAACGAAAGCGAACCAAACAGACAAAAGAGGAAACACGCATATTCTTATCTTTGCTAAACTGCGCAAGCCAAGAAGAAAATAAAGTTTTCACATTATCAGGAGGTACTTGCAAATTGAATGAACATTGTAGTAAGCTCCACACAAACCTGGCAACTGAGAGCAGTGTAGAAATAAGTGCTCAATAGCCTCATCACGACCACAAAAGACACAACACGTATTACCATTCCATCTCCTCTTCAATAGATTATATTTAATAAGAATACTGTTTCGAAGAGCCAGCCATAGAAGCACTTTGATTTTCAGAGGAGTTTTAACTTTGAAAGAAACTTAAAGGGAAAGTTCATCTCATATAAGGTCAACTGGTTATAGAAAGGTTTAAATAAGTACTCCCTCTGTCCCGTAATATAAGTGTAGTGTCAAAAACGTTCTTGTATTATGAGACAGAGGGAGTAATTTTTATCAGCAGTAAGAGACCAGGTGTTCAAATCTTTGAATGGTTGTAAAATATCGGCGGCTAAGCTATTTTTACACCCATTAGAAACTGCCTTTTCTTTTTTCAAAAAGGAGGTCAAAACCCCCGGCCTCTGCAACTTTGTGATGCACACAATCATCATTATTAATTATTAAGCAAAGCACAGAACAAATGCAACTACAACCAAAATATTTCAAGATATTGAATTAACATGTATGACTAAGGCAGCTTATTCCGCAGCACCGCCTTCAAGAAGGGATAAACATCCTTGTGCCATCATCGCCACATCCGAACCAAGACAATTTGGACAAGAATTTTCATCCCGGTTGCCGAAATCAACGAAGACCAGCATAACAACAAGTAGGCAACGTCTTCAACAAGGTAACGATGCAAGTTGCTCGCTCTTGAGCCCGTTCAATAAAAGTAAGTGGTGTTCCTACCAACATCTTGAAAATGGAACGTTTGGTAGCCACATCCGTCAGTATTTTCCAGAGCCACAAGGCACTAGCAGATTGGTAGGACGTCTTTTCACTAGAAGATTATTTTTTCCAAACTGCCCTTATAGAACCATTTCGAGGGGCCCCTTCATGCCTATGAACTCCTTGTTCCTCTGCTCACATGCATATGCGTTTCCCAGTTCTAAGTTCTTGCTGTCTGACCCCCGCGTCCCTTGCTACCTCTTGAGCATGCGTTGGTTTTTCCTTAAAGAGGAAAGGGTGATGCAGCAAAGTAGCGTAAGTATTTTCCTCAATTTTTGAGAACCAAGATATCAATCCAGTAGGAGACTACACGCAAGTCTCTCGTGCATGCACAAACAAATAAGAACCTTGCAACCAACGCGATAAAGGGGTTGTCAATTCCTTCACGACCACTTACAAAAGTGAGATCTGATAAAAATAATAAGATAAATATTTTTGGTATTTTTGTTGTATAGATTGGAAAATAAAGATTGCAAAATAAACGGTGACAGAAATGGCTAGTTACTAGAGATTAATATGACGGAGAATAGACCCGGGGGCCATACGTTTCACTAGTGACTTCTCTCAAGATAACAAATTCTACGGTGGGTGAACAAATTACTGTCGAGCAATTGATAGAAAAGCAGATAGTTATGAGAATATCTAGGCATGATCATGTATATAGGCATCACGTCCGTGATAAGTAGACCGAAACGATTCTGCATCTACTACTATTACTCCACACATCAACCGCTATCCAGCATGCATCTAGAGTATTAAGTTCATAAGAACAGAGTAACGCATTAGGCAAGATGACATGATGTAGAGGGATAAACTCAAGCAATATGATATAAACCCCATCTTTTTATCCTCGATGGAAACAATACAATACGTGCCTTGCTGCCCCTGTTGTCACTGGGAAAGGACACCGCAAGATTGAACCCAAAGCTAAGCACTTCTTCCATTGCAAGAAAGATCAATCTAGTAGGCCAAACCAAACTGATAATTCGAAGAGACTTGCAAAGATATTAAATCATGCATAAAAAAATTCAGAGAAAATCAAATATTGTTCATAGATAATCTTGATCATAAACCCATAATTCATCGGATCTTGACAAACACACCACAAAAAGAATTATATCGATTAAATCTTCAAGAGAATCGAGGAGAACTTTGTATTGAGATCCAAAGAGAGAGAAGAAGCCATCTAGCTAATAACTATGAAACCGAAGGTCTGTGGTAAACTACTCACACATCATCGGAGACGCTATGGTGTTGATGTAGAAGCCCACCGTGATCGATTCCCCCTCCGGCGGAGCGCCGGAAAAGGCCCAAAGATGGGATCTCACGGGTACAGAAGGTTGCGACGGTGGAAATAGGGTTTTGTGGTGCCCTAGATGTTTTCGGGGTATATGTGTATATATAGGAGGAAGAAGTAGGTCGATGGAGCTGCGAGGGGCCCACGACAGTGGGGGGCGCGCCCTCCTGCCTCGTGGCCTCCTCGCTTCTTTCTTGACGTCCACTCCAAGTCTCCTGGATCACGTTTTTTCCAAAAATAACTCTCCCGAAGGATTCATTCCGTTTGGATTCCGTTTGGTATTCCTTTTCTGCGAAACACTGAAATAGGCAAAAAATAGCAATTTGCACTGGGCCTTCGGATAACAGGTTAGTCCCAAAAATAATATAAAAAGGTATATTAAAGCCCATTAAACATCCAAAATAAATAATATAATAGCATGGAACAATCAAAAATTATAGATACGTTGGAGACATATCAAGCATCCCCAAGCTTAATTCGTGCTCGTTCTCAAGTAGTTAAATGATTAAAACAGAATTTTTGATGTGGAATACTACCTAACATAATTCTCAATGTAATTTTCTTTATTGTGGCATGAACGTTCAGATTCGAAAGATTCAAGACAAAAGTTTAATATTGACATAAACATAATAATACTTCAAGCATACTAACAAAGCAACCGTGTCTTCTCAAAATAACATGGCCAAAGAAAGTTATCTCTACAAAGTCATATAGTCTGGCTATGCACTATCTTCATCACACAAAGTATTTAATCATCCACAACCCCGATGACAAGCCAAGCAATTGTTTCATACTTTTGACGTTCTCAAACTTTTTCAATCTTCACGCAATACATGAGCGTGAGCCACAGATATAGCACTATAGGTGGAATAGAATGGTGGTTGTGGAGAAGACAAAAAAAGAAGAAGATAGTCTCACATCAACTAGGCGTATCAACGGGTTATGGAGATGCCCATCAATAGATATTAATGTGAGTGAGTAGGGATTGCCATGCAATGGATGCACTAGAGCTATAAGTGTATGAAAGCTCAACAAAAGAAACTAAGTGGGTGTGCATCCAACTCGCTTGCTCACGAAGACCTAGGGCATTTTGAGGAAGCCCATCATTGGAATATACAAGCCAAGTTCTATAATGTAAAATTCCCACTAGTATATGAAAGTGACAACATAGGAGACTCTCTATCATGAAGATCATGGTGCTACTTTGAAGCACAAGTGTGGTAAAATGATAGTAACATTGTCCCTTCTCTCTTTTTTTCTCATTTTTTCTTTTTTTATTTGGGTCTTTTCTCCTTTTTTATGGCCTCTTTTTTTCCTTTTTTTTATTTTTTGTCCGGAGTCTTATCCCACACTTTTATTTACTTACAACTCCAAAATTACAACTCGATACTAGAACCAATTATGACTCTATGTGAATGCCTCCGGCAGTGTACTGGGATATGCAATAAATCAAGAGTGACATGTATGAAAGAATTATAAAAGTGGCTTTGCCACAAATACGATGTCAACTACATGATCATGCAAAGCAATATGACAATGATGAAACGTGTCATAACAAACGGAACGGTGAAAAGTTGCATGGCAATATATCTCGGAATGGCTATGGAAATGCCATAATAGGTAGGTATGGTGGCTGTTTTGATAAAGGTATATGGTGGGTGTATGGTACCGGCGAAAGGTGCACGGTATTAGAGAGGCTAGCAATGGTGGAAGGGTGAGAGTGCGTATAATCCATGAACTCAACATTAGTCATAAAGAACTCACATACTTATTGCAAAAATCTATTAGTTATCGAAACAAAGTACTACATGCATGCTTCTAGGGGATAGATTGGTAGGAAAAGACTATCGCTCGTCCCCGACCGCCACTCATAAGGAAGACAATGAATAAATAAATCATGCTCCGACTTCATCACATAACGGTTCACCATACGTGCATGCTACGGGAATCACAAACTTTAGAACAAGTATTTCTCAAATTCACAACTACTCAACTAGCATGACTCTAATATCACCATATTCATATCTCAAAACAACCATCAAGTATCAAACTTCTCATAGTATTCAATGCACTTTTTATGAAAGTTTTTATTATATTCATCTTGGATGCCTATCATACTAGGACTAATTTTATAGCCAAAGCAAATTACCATGATGTTCTATAAGACTCTCAAAATAATATAAGTGAAGCATGGGAGATCAATAATTTCTATAAAATAAAACCACCACCGTGTTCTTAGAAGATATAAGTGAAGCACTAGAGCAAAATTATCTAGCTCAAAAGATATAAGTGAAGCACATAGAGTATTCCAATAAATTCCGATTCATGTGTGTCTCTCCAAAAGGTGTGTACAGCAAGAATGATTGTGGTAAACTAAAAATCAAAGACTCAAATCATACAAGACGCTCCAAGTAAAACACATATCATGTGGTGAATAAAAATATAGCCTCAAGTAAAGTTACCGATGGACGAAGACGAAAGAGGGAATACCTTCCGGGGCATCCCCAAGCTTAGGCTTTTGGTTGTCCTTGAATTTTACCCTGGGTTGCCTTGGGAATCCCCAAGCTTAGGCTCTTGCCACTCCTTATTCCAAAATCCATAAAATCTTTACCCAAAACTTGAAAACTTCACAACACAAAACTCAACGGAAAAACTCATGAGCTCCGTTAGTATAAGAAAACAAACCACCACTTCAAGGTACTGTAATGAACTCATTCTTTATTTATATTGGTGTTAAACCTACTGTATTCCAACTTTTCTATGGTTCATACCCCCCGATACTAGCCATAGATTCATCAAAATAAGCAAACAACACACGAAAAACAGAATCTGTCAAAAACAGAACAGTCTGTCGTAATCTGTAGGTTTCGAATACTTCTGTAACCCCAAAAATTCTGAAATAAATTGGCGTACATGAGGAATTTGTCTATTAATCATCTTCAAAAATAATCAACCTAATCACACTCCCCAGTAAAAAATGGCAGCAAATCTCGTGAGTGCTAAAGTTTCTGTTTTTTACAGCAAGATCGCAAAGACTTCCCCCAAGTCTTCCCAAAGGTTCTACTTGGCACAGACACTAATTAAAAACATAAAACCACATCTAAACAGAAGCTAGATGAATTATTTATTACTAAACAGGAACAAAAAACAAGAAACAAAAATAAAATTTGGTTGCCTCCCAACAAGCGCTATCGTTTAACGCCCCTAGCTAGGCATAAAAAAAGAAGAGATTTAGGTATTGTCATCTTTGGTATGCAATCCATAAGTGGCTCTCATAATAGATTCATAAGGTAATTTAATTTTCTTCCTAGGAAAGTGTTCCATGCCTTTCCTTAATGGAAATTGGAATCTAATATTTCCTTCTTTCATATCAAAAATTGCACCAATCGTTCTAAGGAAAGGTCTTCCAAGAATAATAGGACTTGTAGGATTGCAATATATATCAATAACAATGAAATCTACGGGCACATAATTCCTATTTTCAACAATAAAAACATCAATAATCCTTCCCATAGGTTTCTTAAAAGTGGAATCCGCAAGATGCAAATTTAAAGAACAATCATCAAATTCACGGAAACCTAACAAATCACACACAATTTTTGGAATCGTCGAAACACTAGCACCCAAATCACATAAAGCATAGCATTCATGATCTTTAATTTTAGTTTTAATAGTAGGTTCCCACTCATCATAAAGTTTTCTAGGGATAGAGACTTCTAATTCAAGCTTTTCTTCATAGGATTGCATTAAGGCATCAACAATATGTTTGGTAAAAGCTTTATTTTGATCATAAGCATGAGGAGAATTTAGCACAGATTGCAACAAGGAAATACAATCTATCAAAGAGAAATTATCATAATTAAATTCCTTGAAATCCAAAATAGTGGGTTCATTGCTATGTAAAGTTTTGACCTCTTCAATCCCACTTTTACCTATTTTTGCATCAAGATCTAAAAACTCCGAATCATTGGGACGCCTTTTAACTAAAGTTGACTCATCTCTAGTCCCATCATTATCAAGATTCATATTGCAAAACAAGGATTTAATAGGAGACACATCAATCACTTTTAGATCTTCGTCCTTATTATCCTCTAGCTCTTTCGGTTTGGCAACCATCTTATTAACTAAGGTGGCCGGCTTATCCGAAATTTGGGCTATTAAATTTTCAAGCTGAGCGAACTAAGATTTCAAACCATAAAATTCTTTAGACATATCATCGAGCTCTTTATTCATGTACCCCATAAAACTTTTTTGTTCTTTAAGCTCGTTTCTGAAGAAATTATTATGCTCAAACTACAAGGACATAAAAATTCGAACGTTGTTTTCAATTTCTTCCAACCTTCTAAGGTGAGGATCAATGCTTTTTGGTAAAGCCGTCGCGGCAAACAATCCAACACACAAGCACACAAGGAGCAAGCGAAAAGAGACGAATGGAAAAGAGGCGAACGGAAAAGAGGGCGAATAAAACGGCAAGGGTGAAGTGGGGGAGAGGAAAACGAGAGGCAAATGGCAAATAATATAATGTGAGGGATAAGAGTTTGTGATGGGTACTTTGTATGTCTTGACTTGTGCGTAGATCTCCCCGGCAACAGCGCCAGAAATCCTTCTTGCTACCTCTTGAGCATTCGTTGGTTTTTCCTTGAAGAGGAAAGGGTGATGCAGCAAAGTAGTGTAAGTATTTCCCTCAGTATTTGAGAACCAAGGTATCAATCCAGTAGGAGACTACACGCAAGTCCCTCGTACCCGCACAAACAAATAAGAACCTTGCAACCAATGCGATAAAGGGGTTGTCAATTGATACGTCTCCAACATATCTATAATTTTTTATTGTTCCATGCTATTATATTATCTGTTTTGGATGTTTATGGGCTTTATTATACACTTTTATATAATTTTTGGGACTAACCTATTAACCAGAGGCCCAACCCAAATTGCTGTTTTCTTGCCTATTTCAGTGTTTCGAAGAAAAGGAATATCAAACGGAGTCCAAACGAAATGAAACCTTCGGGAAAGTTATTTTTGGAACGGAAGCAATCCAGGAGACTTGGATTTACGTCAGGGAAGCTTCGAGGTGGCCACAAGGCAGGGAGGCGCGCCTGCCCCCTGGGCGTGCCCCCCACCCTCATGGTCCCCTCGTGGCTCCCCTGACCGACTTCTTTCGCCTATATATATATATCAATATACCCTAGAAACATCGAAGAGCAGAATAGATCGGGTGTTCCGCCGCCAGAATCCTCCGTAGCCACCGAAAACCAATCTAGACCCGTTCCGGCACCCTGCCGGAGGGGGGAATCCCTCTCCGATGGCCATCTTCATCATCCCGGCGCTCTCCATGACAAGGAGGGAGTAGTTCTCCCTCGGGGCTGAAGGCATGTACCAGTAGCTATGTGTTTGATCTATCTCTCTCTCGTGTTCTTGAGGTGGGACGATCTTGATGTATCGCGAGATTTGCTATTATAGTTGGATCTTATGATGTTTCTCCCCCTATACTCTCTTGTAATAGATTGAGTTTTCCCTTTGAAGTTATCTTATCGGATTGAGTCTTTAAGGATTTGAGAACACTTGATGTATGTCTTGCACATGCTTATCTGTTCCGCGACCTCGTGAACTTATGCATAGGGGTTGGCACACGTTTTCGTCTTGACTCTCTGGTAGAAACTTTGGGGCACTCTTTGAAGTACTTTGTGTTGGTTGAATAGATGAATCTGAGATTGTGTGATGCATATCGTATAATCATACCCACGGATACTTGAGGTGACATTGGAGTATCTAGGTGACATTGGAGTATCTAGGTGACATTAGGGTTTTGGTTGATTTGTGTTGTAACGCCCCGGACACACCCGCCGGTGGTCATTACTCCTGGCGGGATCTAGACTGGCCCCATAGATCAATACTAGTCTTTTCTGCACACTTTGTCCTCACTCATGCACACGCGGGAGCAATTTCCCAGCCGGTCACCCATCCTGACACTACTCCAAGCTGAGCACGCTTAACTTTGGAGTTCAGTCCGAATGGTCTCCCGGAAAAGAAGGAATTCCTTATTGATATGAGTAGTCTTTCATCCCTGATAAGCCAGGCCATCACATACACCCCCACTCAAAGGAACCGACGTCCTCGTCGGGCCACAGGAACGTTCCCTCTTGGCACATACGTCTGTGCTTCCAGTCCAGTACATGTGCCATGTCGTGTGCCACGACGGGTCACAAACGTCAAGAACAACATGACCACGCACCTGTCCGCAACCATCCGTGTAACCGCGAGGGTCGGCTCTGATACCAACTTGTAATGCCCCGGACACACCCGCTGGTGGTCGTTACTCCTGGCGGGATCTAGACTGGCCCCACAGATCAATACTAGTCTTTTCTGCGCACTTTGTACTCACTCATGCGCACCCGGGAGCAACTTCCTAGTCGGTCACCCATCCTGACACTACTCCAAGCTGAGCACGCTTAACTTTGGAGTTCTGTCCGAATGGGCTCCTGGAAAAGAAGGAATTCCTTATTGATATGAGTAGTCTTTCATCCCTAATAAGCCAGGCCATCACAGTGTCTTAAGGTGTTATTCTAGTACGAACTCTATGATAGATCAAACGGAAAGAATAGCTTCATGTTATTTTACTACGGACTCTTGAATAGATTGATCAGAAAGGATAACTTTGAGGTGGTTTCGTACCCCACCATAATCTCTTCGTTTGCTCTCCGCTATTAGTGACTTCGGAGTGACTCTTTGTTGCGTGTTGAGGGATAGTTATATGATCCAATTATGTTATTATTGTTGAGAGAACTTGCACTAGTGAAAGTATGAACCCTAGGCGTTGTTTCAACGCATTGCAATACCGTTTGCGCTCACTTTTATCATTATTTACCTTGCTGTTTTTATATTTTCAGATTACAAAAACCATTATCTACTATCCATATTGCACTTGTATCACCATCTCTTTGTCGAACTAGTGCACCTATACAATTTACCATTGCATTGGGTGTGTTGGGGACATAAGAGACTCTTTGTTATTTGGTTGCAGGGTTGTTTGAGAGAGACCATCTTCATCCTACGCCTCCCACGGATTGATAAACATTAGGTCATCCACTTGAGGGAAATTTGCTACTGTCCTACAAACCTCTGCACTTGGAGGCCCAACAACATCTACAAGAAGAAGGTTGTGTAGTAGACATCAAGCTCTTTTCCGGCGCCGTTGCCGGGGAGGTTAGCGCTTGAAGGTATATCTTTAGATCTTGCAATCGAATCTTTTTGTTTCTTGTTTTATCACTAGTTTAGTTTATAAAAGAAAACTACAAAAAATGGAATTGAGTTTGCCTCATACGCTTCATCTTTTTAATATCTTTTGTGAGAATGATGGAAAGGAAAATTGTGCTCAAGTGCTAGAAGAAGAAGTCTATAGAATGTTTGGCACTAAATATTTGAATGATGGGCATGATTGCAATGTTATTAGTATGAACTCTTTGAATATCCATAGTACTAATGATGATTTTACTAGTTATGATGAAAATATCTCTTATAAGCATGTCGATTTTTGTGGAGTGCATAGAGTTTGCAAGTACACACCAATTAGAGAAAATAGATTCTGCAAGAGGCATAAGTATTTGGAAACTAAATAGTTGCAAGAAAGGCTAGATGTTAGTGCTGAAAATTTAAAATATCTTAGCCATACTTGTGAACTTTGCAATGAACAGGGTCATTTAAATATCAAATGCAAAATGTTTCATGATCGAATCATGTCCAAAAATTGTGGTGACTTGATTTCCCTTGCATATCATAATGAACTTAGTTTTCTTTTGGGTTATGAAGAAATGAAACGTCAAACTAAGCATATTCCAGAATATAACCTTGAGAAATTCCTCGATATTGATCTAGAAGAAATCTATATGTATTGTGCGGTGAATTGCATTGAAAATCCTTATATTGCCACCACGTCCGGAGGTCCGGAAAATGTTCCACCACGTCCAATACAGCAGCATGGGCTGTAGGGGGGCGCCCTAACCTTAATGGGCCAGGGGCACCAGCCCGCCCAAGGCCCATGCGCATGGGAGAGGGGAAACCCTAAGGGGGAGTGCCTCCACTTGACTTGGGAGGCACTCCTCCCCCCCTTGGCCGCCGCCCCCAACCCTAGATGGGATCTAGGGGGGCCGGCCCCCCTCTCTCCCCACCTATAAATAGTGGAGGGGTGGGAGGGCGGCCACACCCTTGAACCTGGCGCAGCCCCTCCCCTCCAATACCTCTCCTCCTCCGTGTGAGCTTGGCGAAGCCCTGCCGAAGAACTGCCACTCCATCACCACCACGCCGTCGTGCTGCTGTTGGACTCTCTTCCTCAACCTCTCCCTCCTCCTTGCTGGATCAAGGCGTGGGAGACGTCTCCATTCCGTACGTGTGTTGAACACGGAGGTGCCGTCCGTTCGGCGCTAGGATCATCGGTGATTTGGATCACGACGAGTACGACTCCATCAACCCCGTTCACTTGAACGCTTCCGCTTAGCGATCTACAAGGGTATGTAGATGCACTCTCCTTCCCTTCGTTGCTAGATTACTCCATAGATTGATCTTGGTGATGCGTAGAAATTTTTTAAATTTCTGCTACGATCGCCAACAGGGGCATCATGAGCTAGGTCTATGCGTAGTTTCTATGCATGAGTAGAACACAAAGCAGTTGTGGGCGTCGATATTGTCAATTTACTTGCCGTTACTAGTCTTATCTTGATTCGGCGACATTGTGGGATGAAGCGGCCCGGACCGACCTTACACGTATGCTTATGTGAGACTGGTTCCACCGACTGACATGCACTAGTTGCATAAGGTGGCTAGCGGGTGTCTATCTCTCCCACTTTAGTCGGATCGGATTCGATGAAAAGGGTCCTTATGAAGGGTAAATAGAAATTGGCATATCACGTTGTGGTTTTCGCGTAGGTAAGAAACGTTCTTGCTAGAAACCTATAGCAGCCACGTAAAAAAAAACTTGCAACAACAATTAGAGGACATCTAACTTGTTTTTGCAGCATATGCCGTGTGATGTGATATGGCCAAAAGGATGTGATGAATGATATGTGATGTATGAGATTGATCATGTTCTTGTAATAGGAATCACGACTTGCATGTCGATGAGTATGACAACCGGCAGGAGCCATAGGAGTTGTCTTAATTTATTTATGACCTGCGTGTCAATTTAAACGTCATGTAATTACTTTACTTTATTGCTAAAGCATTAGCCATAGTAGTAGAAGTAATAGATGATGAGACAACTTCAAGAAGATACGATGATGGAGATCATGATGATGGAGATCATGGTGTCATGCCGGTGACAACGATGATCATGGAGCCCCGAAGATGGAGATCAAAAGGAGCAAAATGATATTGGCCATATCATGTCACTATTTGATTGCATGTAATGTTTATCATGTTTTACATCTTATTTGCTTAGAACGACGGTAGCTTAAATAAGATGATCCCTCACTAAAATTTCAAGAAAAGTGTTCCCCCTAAATGTGCACCGTTGCGAAGGTTCGTTGTTTCGAAGCACCACGTGATGATCGGGTGTGATAGATTTTAACGTTCGAATACAACGGGTGTTGACGAGCCTAGCATGTACAGACATGGCCTCGGGACACATGCGAAACACTTAGCTTGACTTGACGAGCCTAGCATGTACAGACATGGCCTCGGAACACAGAAGACCGAAAGGTCGAACATGAGTCGTATAGAAGATACGATCAACATGAGATGTTCACCGTTGATGACTAGTCCGTCTCACGTGATGATCGGACACGGCCTAGTCGATTTGGATCATGTTTCACTTAGATGACTAGAGGGATGTCTATCTGAGTGGGAGTTCATTAAATAATTTGATTAGATGAACTCAATTATCATGAACACAGTCTAAATTGTCTTTGTAAATATGTTGTAGATAAATAGCTCACGTTGTAGCTACCTATTTCAATACGTTCCTAGAGAAAGATTAAGTTGAAAGATATTGTAAGCAATGATGCGGACTAGGTCCGTAGTCCGAGGAGTGTCCTCACTGCTACACAGAAGGCTTACGTCTTTGATGCACCGCTCGATGTGCAAACCCCTACAACGTCGTCTGTGGATGTTGTGAACACCTGACAGACACATCCTGATGACTACTTGATAGTTTAGTGCACCATACTTTACGGCTTAGAATCAGGATTCCAATGACGTTTTGAACGCCATAGAACATATGAGATGTTCCAAGAGCTGAAATTGGGATTTCAGGCTCATGCCCGTGTTGAGAGGTGTGAGACCTCTGACAAGTTCTTTAGGCAACAAGATGGAGGAGAATAGCTCAGCTAGTGAGCATGTGCTCAGAATGTCTGGGTGCTATAATCACTTAAATCAAGTGGGAGTTAAACTTCCAGATAAGATAGTGATTGATAGAGTTCTCTAGCCACTATCACTAAGCTACTAGATCTTCGTGATGAACTATGATATGCAAGGGATGTAGTTGATCCCGGAGCTGTTCGCGGTGCTTAAGACCGCAAAAGGTAGAAATCAAGAAGGAGCATCAAGTGTTGACGGTTTAACAAGACCACTGGTTTCAAGAGGGGCAAGGGCTAGAAGGGAAACTTCATGGATGGCAAACCAGTTGCCGCTCCAGTGAAGGAACCCAAGGTTGAACCCAAACCCGAGACTAAGTGCTTCTATTGTAAGGGGAACGGTCACTGGTAGCGGAATTACCCCAAATGCATGGTAGATAAGAAGGCTGGCAACTTCAAAGTATATACGTGTTATTAATGTGTACCTCACTAGTACTCCTGGTAGTACCTGGGTATTGGATACCAGTTCAGTTGCTATTATTGGTGACTTGAAGCAAAAGCTACAAACTAAACAGAGACTGGCTAAGGGCGAGGTGACGATGTGTGTTGGAAGTGTTTCCAAAGTTGATGAGATCACCATCACACGCTACGTCTGCTTTCGGGATTAGTATTGAACCTAGATAAATGTTATCAGGTGTCTACGTTGAGCATGAATATGATTAGATCATGTTCATTGCAATATGGTTATTCATTTAAGTTAGAGAATAATGGTTATTCTGTTTACATGAATAATACCTTTCATGGTCATGCATCCTATGTGAATGGTTCATTGAATCTCGGTCGTGGTAATACACATGTTCACGCCAAAAGATGTAGAGTTAATAATGATAATACCACTTTGTTGTGGCACTGCCGCTTAGGTCATATTGGCGTAAGATGCATGAAGAAACTCCATATCAATGGATGTTTGGAGTCACTTGATTTTGAATCGCTTGACACATGCGAGCCATGCCTCATGGGCATGATGACTAAGACCCCGTTTCAGGTACAATGAAACGGGCAAGTGACTTGTTGGAAATCATGCATGCTGATGCATGTGATCCAATGAGAATTGAAGCGTGTGGTGGATATCGCTATTTTCTCATCTTCACTGACGATTTGGGTAGATATAGGTATATCTACTTAATGAAGCACAAGTCTGAAACGTTTGAAAAGTTCAAGCGATTTCAGAGTGAAGTTAAGAATCATCATAACAATAAGATCATGTTCCTATGATCTGATCAAAAGGGGATTTTCTGAGTTGTGGGTTTGGCAATCACTTAAGACATTGTGGAATTGTTTCACAGTTGAAGCCATCTGGAACACCACAAGGTAATGGTGTGTCTGGACGTCGTAATCGAACCCTATGAGATATGGTGCGATCTATGATGTCTCTTACCAATCTACCATTTTCATTTTGAGGTTATGCGTTAGAGACAGCTGCATTCACTTTAGATAGGACACCACCTAAGTCCGTTGAGACGACGTCATATGAACATTGGTTTGGCAAGAAACCAAAGTTGTCGTTTCTTAATGTTTGGGGATACGATGCTTAGGGCTTCAGCCGGAGAAGCTCGAACCCAAAGCGGACAAACACATCTTCATAGGATACCCAAGGGTGACAGCTGGGTATACCTTCTATCTCAGATCCGAGGGCAAATTGTTTGTCGCTAAGAACGGGCCCTTTCTCGAGAAGGAGTTTCTCTCGAAAGAATTGAGTGGCAGGAAGATAGAACTTGATGAGGTTGTCGAACCTTTACTTCAACCAGAGAGTGATGCAACACAGAAAGATGTTTTTCTGTGGCGCCTACGTCTGTTGAATAGGAAGTTAATGATAGTGATCATAAAGCTTCGGATCAAGTTGCTATCGAACCTCGTAGGTCGACAAGGATATGTACTACTCCTAAGTGGTACGGTAATCCTGTCTTAGATATCATGTTGTTAGACAACAATAAACCTATGAGCTATGGAGAAGCGATGGTGGGCCCGTATTCTGGCAAATGGTTAGAAGCCATGAAATCCGAGATAGGATCCATATATCAGAACAAAGTATGGACTTTGGTGGACTTGCCCGATGATCGGGAAGCCATTGAGATAAATGGATCTTTAAGAAGAAGACGGACGTGGACGGTAATGTTACCGTCTATGAAGCTCGACTTGTGGGAAAGAATCTTTTCACAAGTTCAAGGAGTTGACTACGATGAAAATTTCTCACCCGTAGCGATGCTTAAGTCCGTCGGAATCATGTTAGCATTAGCTGTATTTTTCGATTATGAAATCTTACAGATGGATGTCAAAACAAGTTTTCTTACCAGTTTTCGTAAGAAAAGTTGTATGTGATACAATAAAAGGTTTTGTCGATCCTAAGGATGCTAAAAGGTATGCTGGCTCCAGCAATCCTTCTATGGACTAGAGAAAGCATCTTGGAATCGGAATATATGCTTTGATAGAGTGATCAAAGCTTTTAGGTTTATACAATGTTTGCTAGAAACTTGTATTTACAAGAAAGTGAGTGGGAGCACTACAACATTTCTGATAAGTATATGTGGATGACATATTGTTGATCCGAAATAATGTAGAATTCCTGGAAAGCATAAACGGTTGTTTGAAGAGTGTTTTTCAAAGGAAGACCTGGATAAAGCTGCTTACATATTGGGCATCAAGATCTATAGAGATAGATCAAGACGCCTGATGATACTTTCAAAGAACGCACACCTTGACATGTTTTTGAAGGAGTTCAAAATAGATCAGTCAAAGAAGGGGTTCTTACCTGAGTTGTAAGGTGTGAAGTTGAGTAAGACTCAAAGATTGACCACGACAGAAGAAAGAGGAAGGACGAAGGTCGTCCCCTATGCTTTTGTCATAGGCTCTATACGGTATGCCATGCTGAAGTATCGCACCTGATGTGTGCCTTGCCACATGTCTGGCAAGAGGGTACAAATGTGATCTAGGAGTAGATCACCAGATAGCGGTCAAAATTATCCTTAGAGGAATAAGGAAATGTTTCTCGGTTATGGAGGTGATAAAGAGTTTGACGTAAAGAGTTATGTTGATGCAAGCTTAACACCTATCCGGATAGCTCTGAGTAGAGATACCGGATACGTATAATGGAGCGACAATTTGGAATAGCTCCAAGTGGAACGTGGTAGCAGCATCTACGATATGACATAAAGTTTTGCGAAATACATAGGGATCTGAATATGGCAAGACCCGTTGACTACAACCTCTCTCACAAGCATAACATGATCAAACCCAGAACTCATTGAGTGTTAATCACATAGTGATGTGAACTAGATTACTGAGTCTAGTAAACTCTTTGGATGTTGGTCACATGGCGATGTGACCTGTGAGTGTTAATCACATGGCGATGTGAACTAGATTATTGACTCTAGTGCAAGTGGGAGACTGTTGGAAATATGCCCTAGAGGCAATAATAAATTAGTTATTATTATATCATATTTCATTGTTCATGATAATCGTTTATTATCCATGCTAGAATTGTATTGATAGGAAACTCAGATACATGTGTGGATACATAGACAACACCATGTCCCTAGTAAGCCTCTAGTTGACTAGCTCGTTAATCAATAGATGGTTACGGTTTCCTGACCATGGACATTGGATGTTGTTGATAACGGGATCACATCATTAGGAGAATGATGTGATGGACAAGACCCAATCCTAAGCCTAGCACAAGATCGTGTAGTTCGTTTGCTAAAGCTTTTCTAATGTCAAGTATCATTTCCTTAGACCATGAGATTTTGCAACTCCCGGATACCGTAGGAGTGCTTTGGGTGTGCCAAATGTCACAACGTAACTGGGTGGCTATAAAGGTACACTACAGGTATCTCCGAAAGTGTTTGTTGAGTTGGCACGAATCGAGACTGGGATTTGTCACTTCGTGTAAACGGAGAGGTATCTCTGGGCCCACTCGGTAGGACATCATCATAATGTGCACAATGTGACCAAGGAGTTGATCACGGGATGATGTGTTACGGAACGAGTAAAGAGACTTGCCGGTAACAAGATTGAACAAGGTATCGGGATACCGACGATCGAATCTCAGGCAAGTACAATACTGCTAGACAAAGCAAATTGAATATGTGATTGATTGAATCCTCGACATCGTGGTTCATCCGACGAGATCATCGTGGAACATGTGGGAGTCAACATGGGTATCCAGATCCCGCTGTTGGTTATTGGTCGGAGAGTTGTCTCGGTCATGTCTGCATGGTTCCCGAACCCGTAGGGTCTACACACTTAAGGTTCGATGATGCTAGGGTTATTAGGAAGACTTGTATGTGATTACCGAATGTTGTTCGGAGTCCCGGATGAGATCTTGGACGTCACGAGGAGTTCCGGAATGGTCCGGAGGTAAAGATTTATATATGGAAAGTTGTTGTTCGGGTTCCGGGAAAAGTTTGTTTTTTCCGGTATTGTACCGGGAAGCTTCCGGAAGGTTCCGGAGGATTCCGGAGGGGTCCGGAGGTCCGGAAAATGTTCCTCCTCGGCGTGAGCTTGGCGAAGCCCTGCCAGAGAACTGCCACTCCATCACCACCACGCCGTCGTGCTGCTGTTGGACTCTCTTCCTCAACCTCTCCCTCCTCCTTGCTGGATCAAGGCGTGGGAGACGTCTCCGTTCCGTACTTGTGTTGAACGCGGAGGTGCCGTCCGTTCGGCGCTAGGATCATCGGTGATTTGGATCACGACGAGTACGACTCCATCAACCCCGTTCACTTGAATGCTTCCGCTTAGCGATCTACAATGGTATGTAGATGCACTCTCCTTCCCCTCGTTGCTAGATTACTCCATAGATTGATCTTGGTGATGCCTAGAAATTTTTTAAATTTCTGCTACGATGCCCAACAAGTTGCATAATTATTCGACTACTCATTGATCTTCACTTATATCTTTTGGAGTAGTTTGTCATTTGCTCTAGCACTTCACTTATATTCTTTTTAGAGCATGGTGGTGGTTTTATTTTATAGAAATAGATGAACTCTCATGCGTCACTTATATTATTTTGAGAGTCCTAAACATCATGGTAATTTGCTTTGGTTATGAATTTAGTCCTAATATGATGGGCATCCAAGAGGGATATAATAAAAACTTTCATATAAAGTGCATTGACTACTATGAGAAGTTTGATACTTGATGATTGTTTTGAGATATGAGGATGATAATATTAGAGTCATGCTAGTGAGTAGTTGTGAATTTGAGAAATACTTGTGTTAAAGTTTGTGATTCCCGTAGCATGCACGTATGGTGAACCGTTATGTGATGAAGTCGGAGCATGATTTATTTATTGATTGTCTTCCTTATGAGTGGCGGTCGGGGATGAGCGATGGTCTTTTCCTACCAATCTATCCCCTAGGAGCATGCGCGTAGTACTTTATTTCGATAACTAATGGATTTTTGCAATAAGTATATGAGTTCTTTATGACTAATGTTGAGTCCATGGATTATACGCACTCTCACCCTTCCACCATTGCTAGCCTCTCTAGTACCGCGCAACTTTAGCCGGTACCATAAACCCACTATTTACCTTCCTCAAAACAACCACCATACCTACCTATTATGGCATTTCCATAGCCATTCCGAGATATATTGCCATTCAACTTTCCACCGTTCTGTTTATTATGACACGCTCCATCATTGTCATATTGCTTTGCATGATCATGTAGTTGACATCGTATTTGTGGCAAAGCCACCATTCATAATTCTTTCATACATGTCACTCATGAGTCATTGCACATCTCGGTACACCGCCGGAGGCATTCATATAGAGTCATATTTTGTTCTAAGTATCGAGTTGTAATTCTTGAGTTGTAAGTAAATAAAGTGTGATGATCATCATTATTAGAGCATTGTCCCATGTGAGGAAAGGATGATGGAGACTATGATTCCCCCACAAGTCGGGATGAGACTCCTGATAAAAAAATAATGAGAGAAAAATAGAGAAGGGACAATGCTACTATCCTTTTACCACACTTGTGCTTCAAAGTAACACCATGATCTTCATGATAGAGAGTCTCCTATGTTGTCACTTTCATATACTAGTGGGAATCTTTCATAACTTGGCTTGTATATTCCAATGATGGGCTTCCTCAAAATGCCCTAGGTCTTCGTGAGCAAGCAAGTTGGATGCACACCCACTTAGTTTCTTTTTGAGCTTCATACACTTATAGCTCTAGTGCATCCGTTGCATGGCAATCCCTACTCACTCACATTGATATCTATTGATGGGCATCTCCATAGCCCGTTGATATGCCTAGTTGATGTGAGAATATCTTCTCCTTATTGTCTTCTCCACAACCACCATTCTATTCCACCTATAGTGCTATGTCCATGGCTCATGCTCATGTATTGCGTGAAGATTGAAAAGTTTGAGAACATCAAAAGTATGAAACAATTGATTGGCTTGTCATCGGGGTTTGCAGATTTAAATATTTTGTGTGATGAAGATAGAACATAGCCAGACTATATGATTTTGTAGGGATAGCTTTCTTTGGCCATGTTATTTTGAGATGACATGATTGCTTTGTTAGTATGCTTGAAGTATTATTGTTTTTATGTCAATATTAAACTTTTGTCTTGAATCTTATGGATCTGAATATTCTTGCCACAATAAAGAGAATTACATGGATAAATATGTTAGGTAGCATTCCTCATCAAAAATTCTATTTTTATCATTTACCTACTCAAGGACGAGCAGGAATTAAGCTTGGGGATGCTGATACGTCTCCAACGTATCTATAATTTTTGATTGTTCCATGCTATTATATTATCTGTTTTGGATGTTTATGGGCTTTATTATATACTTTTATATTATTTTTGGGACTAACCTATTAACCAGAGGCCCAACTCAAATTACTGTTTTCTTGCCAATTTCAGTGTTTCGAAGAAAAGGAATATCAAATAGAGTCCAAACGGAATGAAACCTTCGGGAAAGTTATTTTTGGAACGGAAGCAATCCAGGAGACTTGGAGTTTACATCAGGGAAGCTTCGAGGTGGCCACGAGGCAGGGAGGCGCGCCTGCCCCTAGGCACGCTCCCACCCTCGTGGCTCCCTTGACCGACTTCTTTCGCCTATATATATCAATATACCCTAGAAACATCGAAGAGCAGAATAGATCAGGAGTTCCGCCGCCAAAAGCCTCCGTAGCCACCGAAAACCAATCTAGACCCGTTCCGGCACCCTGCCGGAGGGGGGAATCCCTCTCCGGTGGCCATCTTCATCATCCCGACGCTCTCCATGATGAGGAGGGAGTAGTTCTCCCTCGGGGCTGAGGGTATGTACCAGTAGCTATGTGTTTGATCTCTCTCTCTCTCTCTCTCTCTCTCTCTCTCTCTTGTTCTTGAGGTGGTACGATCTTGATGTATCGGGAGCTTTGCTATTATAGTTGGATCTTATGATATTTCTCCCCCTCTACTCTCTTGTAATGGATTGAGTTTTCCCTTTGAAGTTATCTTATCGGATTGAGTCTTTAAGGATTTGAGAACACTTGATGTATGTCTTGCACGTGCTTATCTATAGTGACAATGGGATATCATGTGATCCACTTGATGTATGTTTTGGTGATCAACTTGCGAGTTCCGCGACCTCGTGAACTTATGCATAGGGGTTGGCACATGTTTTCGTCTTGACTCTCCGGTAGAAACTTTGGGGCACTCTTTGAAGTACTTTGTGTTGGTTGAATAGATGAATCTGAGATTGTGTGATGCATATCGTATAATTATACCCATGGATACTTGAGGTGACATTGAAGTATCTAGGTGACATTAGGGTTTTGGTTGATTTGTGTCTTAAGGTGTTATTCTAGTACGAACTCTATGATAGATCGAACGAAAAGAATAGTTCATGTTATTTTACTATGGACTCTTGAATAGATTGATCAGAAATGATAACTTTGAGGTGGTTTCGTACCCTACCATAATCTCTTCGTTTGTTCTCCGCTATTAGTGACTTTGGAGTGACTCTTTGTTGCGTGTTGAGGGATAGTTATATGATCCAATTATGTTATTATTGTTGAGAGAACTTGCACTAGTAAAAGTATGAACCCTAGGCCTTGTTTCAACGCATTGCAATACCGTTTGTGCTCACTTTTATTATTAGTTACCTTGCTGTTTTTATATTTTCAGATTACAAAAACCATTATCTACTATCCATATTGCACTTGTATCACCATCTCTTCGCCGAACTAGTGCACCTATACAATTTACCATTGCATTGGGTGTGTTGGGGACACAAGAGACTCTTTCTATTTGGTTGCAGGGTTGTTTAAGAGAGACCATCTTCATCCTACGCCTCCCATGGATTGATAAACCTTAGATCATCCACTTGAGGGAAATTTGCTACTATCCTACAAACCTCTGAACTTGGAGGCCCAACAACGTCCACAAGAAGAAGGTTGTGTAGTAGACATCATCAACCCCTTCACAACCACTTACAAAAGTGAGATCTGGTAAAGATAATAAGATAAATATTTTTGGTATTTTTGTTGTATAGATTGGAAAATAAAGATTGCAAAATAAACGGCGACAGAAATGGCTAGTTGAAGGGAGATTAATATGATGGAGAATAAAACAGGGGGGCATATGTTTCACTAGTGGCTTCTCTCAAGATAGCAAATTCTACGGTGGGTGAAAAAATTACTGTCGAGCAATTGATAGAAAAGCGCATAGTTATGAGAATATCTAGGCATGATCATGTATATAGGCATCACGTCCGCGACAAGTAGACCGAAACGATTCTGCATCTACTACTATTACTCCACACATCGACCGCTATACAACATGCATCTAGAGTATTAAGTTCATAAGAACAGAGTAACGCATTAGGCAAGATGACATGATGTAGAGGGATAAACTCAAGCAATATGATATAAAGCCCATCTTTTTATCCTTGATGGAAACAATACAATACGTGCCTTGCTGCCCCTGCTGTCACTGGGAAAGGACACCGCAAGATTGAACACAAAGCTAAGCACTTCTTCCATTGCAAGAAAGATCAATCTAGTAGGCCAAACCAAACTGATAATTTGAAGAGACTTGCAAAGATATTAAATCATGCATAAAAGAATTCAGAGAAAAATCAAATATTGTTCATAGATAATCTTGATCATAAACCCACAATTCATCGGATCTCGACAAACACACCGCAAACAGAATTACATCGAATAGATCTCCAAGAGAATCGAGGAGAACTTTGTAGTGAGATCCAAAGAGAAAGAAGAAGCCATCTAGCTAATAACTACGGACGCGAAGGTCTGTGGTAAACTACTCACACATCATCGGAGAGGCTATGGTATTGATGTAAAAGCCCTCCGTGATCGATTCCCCCTCCGGCGGAGCACCAGAAAAGGCCCCAAGATGGGATCTCACGGGTACAGAAGGTTGCGGCGGTGGAAATAGCGTTTCGTGGTGCTCCTGGATGTTTTCGGGGTATATGGGTATATATAGGAGGAAGAAGTAGGTCGGTGGAGCTGCGAGGGGCCCATGAGGGTGGGGGCGCGCCCTCCTGCCTCGTGGCCTCCTCGCTTCTTTCTTGACGTCCACTCCAAGTCTCCTGGATCATGTTTGTTCCAAAAATAACTCTCCCGAAGGTTTCATTCCGTTTGGATTCCGTTTGGTATTCCTTTTCTGCGAAACACTGAAATAGGCAAAAAAACAACAATTTGCACCGGGCCTTCGGTTAATTGGTTAGTCCTAAAAATAATATAAAAGGTATATTAAAGCCCATTAAACATCCAAAACAGATAATATAATAGCATGGAACAATCAAAAATTATAGATACGTTGGAGACGTATCATCCCTCTCCGAGGCGACACGGGGGGAACCCTATCTGCCCCGCCGGCGGCACCCCCTTCCCCGCCTCCCTCCCTCGCCGCCGTCGTGGTCCGCTGCGGGGTAAAGCCCTGGCAGTGCCGGTGGCGGCGGGGCATCTCCCCAGCGAAGCTCCCCTCCCTTCCCCAACGACGGCTCGGATCTGGCGCTGGTGCCCTTGGCGGCGTGGCGTGGTGGAGGCTCGGTGGCGTCCCTGCTCCGCGCCGGAGGTGGTGGGGCGCCTGCTGCCGGTGGTGCTGCCTCGGCGACTGGTGCAGCCCGGGGCCTGGGATCCTTCTTGGCTGGATCTGGGCGGCGGGGTTCGGGGCTGTGACGACTGTTAGGCATGGCGTGGTGTTCCTGTGGCTCTGCTACGACTCGCTCCCGGCGGTGGTTGGCTAGCGGTGGGTCGGTGGTGCTTGCTGGCAGCGCCCGGAGCACGGATACGTGGATCTCGGTCCGGATCTGGTGCGTCTTCGGCGCTGGCCGGCGTCCTTGGGGTGCTCACGGCAGGGAGTGCGGCGGTTCTCTCTGGATCCTTGCATGGAGCGTAGCAGGATGGAGGGTGTAGGTGGTGTGCCGACACTGGCGGTGGCGGCGGTGCGAGCGTAGCCATGGCGGCGACGGTGCTGCGAGGCCTTGCCAGGAAGGGTCTTTGTGGGCAGCGGGCTTTCGGTTGCTGCCGTGTGAGGCGTGCGGCGATGCCTTGGCGGTGTGGATGCCAGAGTGTGGTAGGAGGTGCGGGTCGGTTGCATTCTGGTGGCAGTCCCCTGGCGCGGGTGAAGGCCACCGTGGCGGAACTGGCTTTGCACCGCTCGGTGGTTGCTGCGGCTCCTAGTCGATGTTGAAGGTGATGGCTTTAGGCGTGTTCCCTCGGCATTGAGGGGGGGCTTCGATGTTAAGTTGTTGCGGTGACGGCGGTGCGAGGTATCTGATCGAGATTGGCCGGAATCTTGGAGACGTGGAGATGTGCAGCGCTACAGATGAAAATCCTGTTCGGTTGTGGCCAGACCGGCGTTGATGGCACCTGCGGGTGTCATTCACCTTCCTGGAGGCTTCGTCGAGTGCAACACCATCTTCCTCGCGACCTCGTATCGGCAGCTGTCTCCGGGGCGAAAGCCTTGATTCGTAGGATCGGCTGGCAACATCTCTGAGGTTGTTACTCTGTTGGGAGCATTGTGCTGGGAGACTCGAGGTCCCATGATGCACTCCTCCGGTGTTCACCGCTGCCCGAATCTTTCTCCTCCGGCGCTATGTACGGTCGTTGCTGGCTAATCCAAGGAGGTTGGAGTTGCTGTTCTTCGGAGGTCTTCAGTGTCGGCTAAGACGCGGCGAGGGGCTCGGTGTTGGGTAGGCTTTTTGTGTCGTAGCTGTGTTGTTGTGTTTGGTTGTCTTTGTACGAACTGGGTTGGAGTTGGTCGCCTTCGTTGTTGGCAGTGAATGGTAGACGTTGTTGTATGTTTTATTTCTCTCTTTCTATAAAGCTAAGGCACACAATTTGCGTACCCTCGAAAAAAAGTTCTTGCTGTCTATACAAAATTATAATGCTACCTTTCGTTCTCTAAAGTAAATGTTTCGAAAAAAATCGCTATGATTCTTAGTGGTCCAGATCTTATCAACTAACTGAGTAGTACTACGGATAGTGCCTTCTCTTCGCCAGGTCAGCAAGCACTTTTCCCATACATACATATCCACCCTATTCATTTCACGGCGACGTCCATCTCCGCCGCTCCCATCCGATCCATCTCCGCCACCCACATGTACGCGCCGGCTTCTATCCGTCTTCTCCCCAGGCGGCCGTCGCCGTCGAACGTCGCCATGGCCCTCGTGGTGCGGTCGGCGTCTCCGACGGCCCACCCACCTTTTTTTTTAAAAAGAAACATAGAAACTTTATTCATTTACGATAACAAGTACATCGTTTATGAGGAGGGATACAATTTCACTCAAGGGCTCCTCAAACCAGTTCAAAGGTGAAGAAAATCTAGCTAACTTAGCAAGTTCATGTGCGACCCTATTTGCTTCTCTATTACAATGCTCAAATTTAGTAATGGGAAAGTCACATGCTACAAAATAACAATCGTCCAACACTGCCGCCGCTATACTAGATGACCGTCCTCCATTGTTCATGGTTTCGATAACCTCCATGTTATCTGAGTTAATAACTAAGCGGTTGCAGCCCGCCCTTTGAGCAATAGATAGACCATATCTAAGCGCCATAGCTTCAGCCGTCAGAACATCCGTGCACCAATCAATTCTCCAATTCCCCCCTGCAATGAATTTTTCTTTATCATCTTTCAAAACAGCACCAGCCGTGCCCCTGAGCCGGTCATGATCAAAAGAGGCATCCACATTAAGTTTTACAAACCCCCTTGGAGGTTGGACCCAACCTCCTCTTTTCATCGTAGCCTTTGGTGATATAGCCAAAACATAGTTTAACGTAATAGCACGAATTCCCATGAAGATCTGGTTAGTGTCTTGGGTTTTCTCTTTATGGACCAGTTTTCGCCTCTCCCACCATAAATACCAAGTTGAAATTGCAATTAATTCATGGACATTTGGAATACCCAAGATCGTAAGCTCCCGTTCAGGCATAGAAAGCAAGAATTCAAGCACCGACTCACCAGCATTATCAACTTCGCACGCTCTTTTAATGACCTGATCTAGACCCAGTTTTCTCCAAACCTCCTTTGCTTTCTGACACTGAAATAATATATGCTTTGTATCCTCTGATCCAAAGAAACATGCCGGACAATTGGGGGTAATCTTTATATGTCTAATTGACGGCCCACCCACCTAATTGATAACCCCGTCCATCTATCACAGCTCTGGTCGCTTGCCCTACTGCATGCCAGGTGCATGCATGGCCGACTGGCTTCTTGTCGGTGGCGCCTAGACATGGCATGTGCAACACGTAGGACTGCATGAAGAGGAGACGTCCCTGAACTCAGACCAACATGATTTCTTCTTCTCCCTCCCGGACATATACCTGAATACCTGATGATAGGCAAGCCGTTGGCCGACACCGGCCGGGTGCAAGTTAATTCCACCACTTGTACAATATTTTTCTGGGAACACGATACGTGTAGCTCAAGATACTAGCATCTCGAACCATCTAGAACAGGGACAAAAACGCGGTGTAGAAAAACCAGAGGGACTGTGACATCTAGACTAGTTGCAGAACAAAAACAGATACGTACACAAAGACTTGTGGAAAAATGAGCGGTCACGGCAGATCATTACCTGCAGATGCGTACGCAGCTATCACTTTCAGGCGGACGAGTTCGTGGCCGACGTGCACCGGATTCAGATAACCACAAACACTAAAGAATAACAAGTCCCCAAAAGTCCAAGCAATGGAAAAAAAATGTGACCACACAATCGATTAGCCCATCATCGTCCCAAGGAAAAATCTACCTTACCTCCATGCATGTGGGGGCGACTAGAAAAAACCCATGAATTCTTGTAAAACAAGTGGACGGTATGAACAGAGAGATTCGAGCTTCGAAATTCGAATGTTCCACATAACCACAAACGCTAGAATAAAAAGTTCCAGGAAGTCCACACCATGAAAGAAGAATATTATCACAATCTGTCAGCCTCGCGAGACCTAGCTTGATCGAGGAGAACAATAACGGAAAAAACTAGTTAGGGAACCCAAACACAAAGTCCCATGTTGTTTTTTCTAAAACACAAGTTGGCAATATTGAATCATAGCGTGACACGGATCTATGTATATGATGGCACCGATATTTGAAAATTATAATTCGACATGTCAGCATGCCAAGAAAACAAATAGTATTATCCACAGCTCGATCTGTCATTTTGAGCTATACTATCCACTAATCCACAGCTAAACTTTGTATGTCATGTCCAGCCATGCCATGTGGTCAAGTGGACTATCGATCATATCAGATGCTACATGACATCCCGCGATTCCGCCTATTCGCGATCCGACGGCGGGCGAGTCCCTTTCCACCTTGTTGGGGAAGAGAAGTTGGCATCACAATCGGTGGCGCGAATGCAAGGTTCAAGAGGCCCACAAGCAACTCACACTGGTGGCTGCCTCAGCGGGAGCTCACACATAATCTTCTTCTTCTCCACATCTTTGTAGAGATAAGAACGAGAGCTGCGCGTACGAGTGGCACCGCACACTTCTCCGCCCTCACCCCCTGTCTTGTGCCTCTATAAATCCACCGGCGTTTCAGCTCTCCTCGACGAGGCCGGACAACACTGCAACGAAGAAGTGCTCTGCTTTTGGCTCAAGAACTCAAGAACAGAGATCGGAGATACATCGATGGCTACGTTCGCAACGTCGACGGCGGCGGTGATGGGATCGGCTCGCCCGGGGCGGGTGGCCGGGCCTCGGCGGTGCGTGGTGGCGCGGGCGTCCTCGACGATGGCGGCGCCGGCAGCGGTGGCCGCAGGGAGGACGCACTACGAGGTGCTCGGCGTGGGCGCGGGGGCCAGCCGGGGGGAGATCAAGGCGGCGTACCGGCGTCTGGCCAGGGAGGTGCACCCGGACGCTGCTGGTGGTGGCGGCGACGAGCGGTTCATCCGGCTGCACGCGGCCTACGCCACGCTCGCTGACCCCAACGAGCGCGCTCGCTACGACAGGGACGTGGCCTGCCGTGCCGCGGGCGTGATGATGCGGCGGACGGCCGCGGCCGGGCCGTCGTTCCGGCGGAGGACGTGGGAGACCGACCAGTGCTGGTAGGACGTACGGCCTGGCAAACGCGG
This sequence comes from Triticum dicoccoides, assembly GCF_002162155.2. Classification (NCBI taxonomy): domain Eukaryota; kingdom Viridiplantae; phylum Streptophyta; class Magnoliopsida; order Poales; family Poaceae; genus Triticum; species Triticum dicoccoides. The sequence continues at coordinate 717,947,640 of NC_041392.1, forward strand.
CTGCCCTCCGGGGCCCCAACCGGCGGCCGCCCGGTTTGCTCAGGCACGGCGCTGAGATGGTCTTTCCGACTGTCTTGCAACGTACGATCAGATTGGGTGACGCAGACGCGGGAGCTCTGTACACGGCAAGAGGCGTTTTTAAAGATCTCTTGCGCGTCCGGCCAGCAAGATGCAAATATGTAAATTAATTAGTTACCTACTGTAAATTAACAGCCAAGGAATATATGGTAGCTCTCTTTGGTAATAGAAGGAATTAGTTACCTCCATGTCGGTTGTTTCTTCTTCGAAAGTTGTCTCTTTGATTCTGCACGAAATTAATTACCTGTCAGTCATTTCTTAAGGATGCCATATCTTAGTTTTGGACAAGTAGACAAAAGATTGTGAGGACATATAGGCACACGGGCGAAGTGAAGATAAATGGTCACTCATGTCAAGATTACTACTCTCACATATTTTTATGTCTTCAATTTAACTAGCTAAACATATGTTACGACCCCAAAACTTATATCTTAAGATTCGTGGTCATGAAGGTTCTGAACATCATTTGCAATAAAAAAGAGGTTCTGAACATATATTATTTATGGTGTATTTTACATGTTTTGTTAGTTAAATTGAAGATCCAAGAATCTATGACTGACTTATATTCCCATCTAGTGGGGGTAATAATAGTAGCCTCGAGGTATTTCATTATTGGTGTCATTTTTGTTTTTAGGTTATGCGTTTGCATGAGAGCCGACATCAGTTGACGGCAGCCATACATTGTAGATTCACCCGATAGCAAAATCATTTCTGAAGGACCAAGAAACCAAATTATTTAGATTTATTTTAAAACACTAGCTAAATGTCCATGCGTTGCTATGGACTAAAAAAATGCACATCTCTTCTTCACTATTATTGAAAAAAAGTTGTGATTGTGTTTCAATAGTAAAGATAATGATCTCTATCTCCATTAAGGATGGCAATGGGCAATACCATATCCATACCTGTGTAGTCAATGTGTACAATATTCAACCCATACACGTAACCATGGGTATGAAACTTTACCTGCACCCATACCCGATGGGTACCCATACCAATTGGGTACCCAATGGGTAGATCAAACAGTACACAAGTTATTCACGATTTTACATTCATCCGTAGCACATTTGGCAAAAAAGTATTTATTTCAACTCAATAACAGATAGATGAGTACAAGACAATTATCTCAATTCAAACTGACAATTGGTGACAACTTTAATATAGGTTCATAAGCTCACGACACACTTCACCGAATAACATCTGAGAGTAACATGTTAGTATAAACGGGTACGGTATGGGTATATCCATGGGTACAAGGCTATATTCATTCCCTACTAATGACTTAACGAGCAGGGTATGGGTACTACCCGTGGGTATAAAATTGTGCCCATACCCTGCCCATGTGGGTGGTATACGCGGGTACCTATACCCATGGGTAAAATTGCCATCGTTAATCTCCATCTTCATCTCCGCTACTATTAAACAAATGATTTGAGGCATAAACATTGTATCTCGACCAGATATCCATCATGTATCAATGGACTGGGTTGCCCAATATTGTATCACATCAAATTCACATATTTACTTATTACTCAAATTTTAATCATCTCCACAACACCTTAATAGGAATCATTACACATTAAATTATCTCCACCACTACTCCCTTCGTTCCTTTATATAAGGTGTATTATTTTTAGCACGGTGACCAAGGCAGATAATTATAGAGAAGTTAGGACGAAATTAACCTTGGAAAATCTTTTGGTTAGCTACAAGTGATACAGACAATCAGAAAATGGATATTATTTTATTTTTAGAGGGCTAATAAGGGAATTACGAGGAATTAAAAGAAATACACCTTACATTGTGAAATTTTATCAAGAAAACAAATACACCTTATATAAAGGAACAGATGGAGTATTAAACAAGCAAGTTGAGGCAGAAACATTGTATCACAACCACATATCCATCATACATCAATGGTACGGATTGCCCCAATATTGTATCACATCAATAACATACTTAGTAATTAATTTTAATCATCTCCACAACATATTAATAGGAATCATTGCACCTTAATTAGGAAACAAATCATCACATCAGCCACAATTTCCACAACACATTAAAAAAACTTCATGCACATCGTATCCCCATGCTCGTGTCGCCGTCAACAAACATGCGCTATCGGCACGTCATGCCTGCCCGGCTCTATCCCATCACATGGCGCTCCAGACTCGACCGCTCGCACCATTCGCCATCGAACAATATCAATCCAACAATATTAGTATAAAAAGACTCAAAAAGGAAAATCCAATTAATCTCAGCCATCAGACAATATCAATCCAACGACCTAGATTGAACCATGAACACTCAACAGGTTTAGCATGCAATTAATATCCTATCATATAAAACATCAATGCAATCACATGATTAATGTGTAACTGATGTCCTACCTAATATAAGCATGGAAAATTAATTTCCTCTCTAATTGACGTGCTTTCCAATGCATCATTAAATATCTATATAATTTGGCAGATTGCTTTATAGTGTACGAATCGAGTAACTTGGTAGATATTCTTGAAATTAATCCTAACAAGTTTTGGTATGACTAAGTAGATAAATCTAGAACTTATGCAATGTCTAGCATTGATGAGTATTACAAATGCAACTTACATAAGTTGTAGTATTGATCAATTTTTTTCTTACATGGATCTTTTCTACAGAAGTGGTGTACATTGACTTGGCCTCTCTTAAATTAGCTTGAACCGACTCAGTTTTATATTAGGTAGGAGATAATTCTTCGTTTTACTTCTCTTGTATCCCTAAGGGATTTACTCCCTCCGTTCCTTTATATAAGGTGTATTTGTTTTTCAAAAGTCAAAGGAGTGCAAGTTTGACTGAGTTTTTAGAAAAATATATCAACATTCACAGTACGAAATTTATATCATTTGATCCATCATGAAAAGTAGTTTCATGTTTTATCTATTAGGTATCGTAGATGTTGTTATTTTATTCTATAATCTTGGTCAAACATCCAAATGGTTGACTTGCACGGAAATCAATACACCTTATATTCTGGAACAGATGGAGTATATGTTATGGGATTAGGCAAGCAATACAATCACGCCAACACAATCACACGAACCGTTCAATACGAAAAACTACACGCTGGATCAACGCTCTCAGTTACATGTGAACTTGAGTCATTTTTTTGCAGAACACCCCTATGAATCTCCTGACACTGTGTGTTGGACTCTTCATCCTCAATCATCCCCAAACCTGCCCTCTCTTCTTCCTCTAGAAATTCCTTTTAGGGCTGCATTGCTGTAGGCCAACAATGGAATATGAGATTCCTCTACCCACTACCATGACGTTGTCCTCAAAGCGGCCAGGCCCAGGGCCGTCCCTGATATACTAGCATGCATGTACATTAGTGTGCTATACAATTTTCAAATTAGCAGGTGAATCTTCATATCTTATGAAACTGAGTTAGTTCATGCGAATTTAACAGAGGCAAAGCCAATATAATCTTGCTATGGGTACACGGTTTAGGCGAGTCCCAACACTTTTGTAGAAAAAAACACATGTAAGAAAACAAATGACTACAACTTATCGTAAGTTGTATTTGTAATACTCATGCATGCTAGACATTGCATAAGTTCTAGATTTATCTATTTACTCACATTAAAACTTGTTAGGATTGATTTCTAGAATACCTACCAAGTTACTCGATTCATACAACGTAAAGCAATCTGCCAAATTATATTGATATTTAAGGATGCATTGGAAAAATTAAACACAAATACAAATGCACTAGCGTAAATTTATTTTTGGAGTGTGATGATAATACTGGTTTGCATAGATCTTTGGTGAAATCCATTGTAGCAACATAGTTATTAAATATCTCAACTAAATAAAAATACTTTTGCCGAAAAATTGCAAGTCACTTAGCACTCAGAAAAATATACTAATAAAATCACAATTGTATGAATTGTTTATAATAAAATATGTGAGCATGTTTCTATACTTAATTTTGCTACTTATACTTAAAAATTATATTAATACAATAAATTAAAATATTTTGTCAAAGAGAAAATATAGTATATCAATACAATATATCAAAAAAATTCGTCAAAGAGAAAATATAGTATATCAAAATATTTTGTCAAAGAGAAACATAATTTAGTGAGAAATGTTTATTGTTCAGTAGGAAAGTTCAATATAAATAGGGGAGATTTGCTCATTATAACGTATTTGCCAGAAATTTAGTGCTTAATTAAACAACTCTTATCTACTACCCCTATAAAAGTATGAAAGGGAGGAGAACCAAGCATCCTTGTTCATCGAAATAGCCCCATCCACTGGTCTAGATCTCCCCGATGTTTAGCACTAAAACTTGGTTAGTGGATCCTAAAAAAACTTGGTGAGATGTATTGTTATAAGATACTTATTAAATCTAAAGTAAATAAAAATACTCTTGCCAAAAAATTGCAAGTCATTTAGCACTCAAAAATATATATTAAGAAATATAAAAATTGTATTTTTTTATAATAAAATACGTGAGCATTTTTTATACTTTATTTTGCTAGTTATACTTAGAATATAGTAGTACTATAGTATATCAAAATATTTTGTCAAAGAGAAACATAATTTAGTGACAAATGCTTATTGTCTAGTAGGAAAGTTCAATATAAATAGGGAGATTAAGTCATCATAGCTTATTTGCCAGAAAATTCGTGCCTGATATTCTATGGATTTGATTTCGTTTGCCTAAGCAGCCCCTTATACATAGTATTGTGTTTTCCCGTTGGATTTAATATCTGCTTGATTGGGGATATACCGAGGCTCCATGCATGTGGGGCGATAAGAAAAAACTCATGAATTTCTTGTTAAACAAGTCAATGGTATGAATGGAGAGATTCAAACTTTGAAATTCGAATGTCCCACACAACAAATTCCTGCCGAGTGCACACCATCAAATTTGAATATAATCACAATCTGCCAGCGTCGCGAGACTTAGCTCGGCGACAACAATAACTGAAAATCTATTGTTCTTGTTGGGGGAATCTAAACACAAAGTCTCACACTGTTTTTTCTAAAACAAGTTGGCAATATTGAACCATGAAGTACTTGAGAGAGCTCGGAGGTAAGAACACATCTGATGACCGTATTTGGTGCCTTCTGGTGCAAAATATGGAAATCTTTTAGTGAGCATATATTCATGTCAAACTTCTATGGTACTGACTCTTTAATTGCTTGATCCCCTTCTTCTTTCGCTGCAGGGCTCTACGACGCCTTCTAGTGCAAATAGTGGAAGTCTTTTAATAAATATACCTTTCTGTGAAACTGAAATTCAGACAACCTTACATGAACATTATTTCCTGTTACTAGATTGATAATTGTACTGAATCTTCACTGTATTGTTATCATGTGTGAATGCATATGCTAAACCAGGATTACTACAGACTTAGCATTACCTGCTTCAAAAACGCCGGGACAGGTACCCTCGCGCCAAGGCACGATCCCGATCTAGTACTTGATGATAAGCATGCCGTTTGCCGACACCGGCCGGCTGCAAGTTAATTCCCCCACTCGTCCGATATTTTTCTCCGAACAAGCACAATACGTGTAGCTCGAGATTCTAGCATCTAGAACCATCTAGAACAGGAACAGAAACACGGTGTAGGAAAATCAGAGGGACTGTGACATCTAGACTAGATGCAGAACAATAACAGATACGTACAAAGACTTGTGCAAAAAATCAGAAGTCACGGCAGAACATTACCTACAGATGCGTACGTAGCTATCACTTTCAGGTGGACACTTTTGTGGCCGACGTAGACCGGATTCAGATAACCACAAACACTAAAGAATAACAAGTCCCTGAAATTCCAAACAGGAAAAATATGTGACCACACAATCGATTAGCCCATCATCGTCGCAAGGAAAAATCTACCATGGCTCTATGTGAAAGATATGAAGCGTTCCTACTCCATCGAGGGAGCCGCGTGGTAGTTTATATTGATGCGTGGCCGAAGCCTGGCTTGACGTACAAGGTTATGACAGAAAGAGTTTGGGTAGAATACAAGAGAAGGAAGGAGGTTGAGATTACAACTCTATATTCTAACACCCTCCCTTAATCTCAACTAACCTAAGTTAAGATTACTCTTGAATTCTTCAAATGGTCTTGCTGGTAGTGCTTTTGTAAAACCGTCAGCCACTTGATCCTTAGAAGGAATAAATCGAATCTCAAGTTTCCTTGCCGCAACCCTTTCTCGTACAAAGTGAAAATCAATTTCTATGTGCTTTGTCCTGGCATGGAACACTGGATTTGCAGACAGATATGTTGCTCCCAAATTATCACACCATAAACATGAGATACGATTCTTCTTGATTCCCAATTCCTCAAGAAGTGATTCAACCCAAATGATCTCAGCAGTTGCATTAGTCAAAGACTTGTATTCAGCTTCTGTACTTGAGCGTGACACAGTAGCTTGCTTTCTAGCACTCCAGGAGATAAGATTAGATCCAAAGAACACTGCAAAACCTCCAGTTGATCTTCTGTCATCACTACATCCTGCCCAGTCAGCATCAGAGAATGCACTCACAAGAGAAGAATTAGACCGTTTGAAATGAAGTCCTATTCCCATAGTATGTTTCACATATCTCACAATCCTCTTGACAGCTGACCAATGTGCAGAAGTAGGTGCATGAAGATATTGACAAACCTTGTTGACAGCAAATGAGATATCTGGACGTGTGAGAGTTAAATATTGTAGTGCTCCCACAGTACTCCTATACCTTGTACTCTCCTCCTCTTGAAGTGGCTCACCCTCATATGCTGAGAGACTTTCTGAGGAGGATAAAGGTGTAGACATTGGCTTGCAATTTTTCATCCCCATGCGAGACAGAAGCTCAAGAATATATTTTTCCTGATTTAACACAATACCATCTTGAGTTTTCTTGACTTCAATACCCAAGAAGAAATGCAAATCACCTAGGTCCTTCAAGGCAAACTCTGAGCTCAAATCATGCAAAAGAGCATTAGTAGCATTTTGTGAAGAACTTGCAACTATGATATCATCAACATATATAAGCACAAAAATGACTACTCCTACCTTGTTATAAATAAACAAGGATGTGTCAGCCTTGGAAGCAACAAAGCCAAGATATTTTAACTGTGAGCTCAATCTGGAATACCATGCTCTGGGTGCTTGCTTTAGACCATAGAGTGCTTTATCAAGCTTGCAGACATACTGTGGCAATTTCTTACTCTCATACCCAGGTGGTTGTCTCATAAACACTTCCTCTTCCAGAACACCGTGCAGAAACGCATTCTGTACATCTAGCTGCCTTAAACTCCATCCTCTGGATACAGCAATGGCTAACACAAGTCTGATAGTTGCAGCTTTCACAACGGGACTAAAGGTGTCCTCATAGTCAATGCCATAACGTTGCTTAAAGCCCTTTGCAACTAGACGTGCCTTATATCTGTCAATGGAGCCATCTGCCTTCTTCTTAATTCTATACACCCATTTGCAATCAATAATATTTTTACCTCTCTGATTTGGTACAAGATGCCAAGTCTTATTCCTCATGAGCGCAGAATACTCCTCATCCATTGCCTTTTTCCATTTAGGATCATCAAGTGCATTCTTCAACGATGTTGGTTCTCCTGAAATACACAACATTCCATATGGTATAGTTCCATCTTTCCTAATTTTAGGATTCCGTATACCTTTCTGTAGCCGGGTCATAACACGTGAAGAAAACTCTCGCTGCACCGCTGGTATACTTGCCACAGAAGATCCAGGAGAATCTGCTGATGCAGTGGACTGATTTGTCGTCATATGCGCAGGGGATCCTGTGGCTTCTGGTGTGGCTGCCCCTCCTGCAGGCACTGGCGCAGAGGATCCGCCACCCGACCGCGACTGGAGGCACGCGTGGTGTGGAGAGGATCTGGTCCTGCCGCTGGTCCCGTCTGACGCTGGTGCGCGGGGCAAGGGGGATTCCGCCCCGCTGCTAGTCCCGCCTGAAGCTGACGCGGCAGCACGGGAGTGGCCCGCCCTGGATCCAGGACTGGAGCCATCAAGGGCTTGATCCGAGGCGGATGCGGTCGCGTGATCCGAGATCTGCGCGCGTGCAGGGGTGGCAGGCGCCGCCAGGTCTTCTTCGTCATCTGTGCCAGCTTCGTCTCCTTCCTCAGCATGAAATATAGGATCAAAACCAGCCATATTTTCGAGATCTTGGTCATTTTGAGCACCGTTTTCTCCAGGGACCTGCACAGGCATAAGAGAAAGACTAGTACCAGCAGGAATATCATCACATTGGTTAGTATAATTGTTGTCGCCCCCATGATCAAAAGACCGAAGATGTGAAGGAAGAAGAAGAATTTCTTTGCGGAGAAGTGCACCAGCATTAGGATGAAGGGATGCAAAGGGAAACACGGACTCATCAAATACAACATCTCTGGATATATACACCCGACCAGTAGGAACATCAAGGCACTTAACCCCTTTATGCATGGGGCTATAGCCTAAAAAGACACACCGCTTTGAGCGGAAAGCAAGTTTGCGTGTGTTGTAAGGCCTAAGATTGGGCCAACAGGCACAACCAAAAATACGAAGAGATGTATAGTTGGGTGTGACACCAAGAAGTCGTGTAATGGGTGTTTCAAATTTGATAACTTTACTTGGAAGCAAGTTGATGAGATATGTAGCAGTTAAGAATGCTTCATCCCAAAATTTAAGCGGCATGGAAGCATTTGCTAACAAGGCAAGCCCCATATCAACTATGTGACGGTGCTTTCTTTCAGCGGATCCATTTTGTTGGTGAGCATGAGGACAAGATACATGGTGTGATATGCCAAGCTTTTGAAAGAAAGAATTTAGTTTTTCATACTCACCACCCCAGTCACTTTGCATAGCAATGATTTTAGAGTTCAGTTTGCGTTCAACAAGATTTTGGAAATTGAGGAAAACTTGGAATACATCAGATCGCTTTTTCAACAGATAAATCCAAGTATATTTACTATAGTCATCAATAAAACTTACATAATAGGAAAATCTACCAACTGAAATAGGAGCTGGCCCCCATACATCTGAAAAGATAAGTTGTAAAGGGGCAGTAGACACACTAGTAGAAATTGGGTAAGGTAATTGATGACTTTTTGCTTGTTGACACGGATCACAAACTAACTCACTACTAGGCTCATAAGAGAGTTTATTTTTGCTAAGAACATATCTAACTATGACTGAAGATGGATGACCTAAACGACTATGCCACCTTGATGTAGATAGCTTGGTGACAATATTTGCTTGTTTATTGGACCATGAAGATGATGATGATGATGATGATATGAGTGGGTAGAGTCCTCCCACGCACCGTCCTCTAAGAATGACTCTCCTTGTTTTCAAGTCCTTAACCAAGAAAAAATAAGGATAGAACCCAATAAGAACATTGTTATCAAGAGTGAATCGATGAACGGAAACAACATTTTTAGAGGTTTGAGGAACATGCAAGACATTGGTCAAGTGTAAATTTTTCAAGGGGGTTTTAACAATTGAACTGCCAATGTGTGTGATATCCATACCAGAACCGCTTGCCGTGCGAATCTGGTCGCCTCCATTGTACTTCTCCCGCATCGTCAACTTGTCAAGTTCACCTGTGATGTGGTTTGTTGCTGCACTGTCGGCGTACCAGTTGGTGTCCACGCCATAGGAGGCTGCATGTGCTTGCTTTTCTTCATGGTCGTTTTCTTCATAACGCCACCAGCAAACTCGTGCACCTCCTGGATGGTGTCTGTAGCATATCTGACATTCTGGATAGTCATGCTGTTGCTCACGAGCCTGCTGTTGCTGTTGCTGTCGAGGACGGCCTCTGAATCCGCCGCCTCCATTGGAGGAAGACGACTGTCGGTCACCGCGGTCACCACGATCACCACAGCCACGACCTCTTCCTCCACGCCCGCGAGATCTGCCACGGGACTGGCCACGGCCTCTGTAGACCGCATTAGCGGATGAATAGAACCCGCCTGAAGATGAGTCGCCTAGCATCTCCATCCTTTGATCAAAGGCAGCAATCTGGGCAAAAAGATCGTCGGCTGTGATGATGTTTTTGACAGCGCCGATCGCCGCCACCACGGGGTCGTAGTCGCGGTCCAGTCCGGCCAGAATATAGTCCACCATCTCCGGATCAGATACGGGACGACCTGCAGTAGCTAGTTCATCCCCAAGACTTTTCATCTTTGCCATATACGCCGAGCTTGACATCGAGCCCTTCTTGGTATTGGTGATGGCGATTCTCAGATTAGTAATCCGAGACTGAGATTGTGAGGCGAAGAGATTTGTCACCGTCGTCCAGAGCTCAAAGGTGGAATCTTTCCCAACAACTTGTGCAAGAATTTCTAGAGACATGGAATTGAGAAGGTATGATAGAACCTGCTGATCTTTGGCGATCCAGGGTCCGTATAGGGGATTCGGCTCTAGGGCCGTGGTCTTGGCTGCCTTCGTGATCTCCACCATCTTGGGTGGAGCGGCATCGGTGTTGTCCAGGAGCCCCGTCACCTGCGCGCCTCGCAGGGCTGGGAGGACCTGCGTCTTCCAGAGGATGAAATTACCTCTTGCGAGCTTCTCAGACGGCGGCGATCCAAGATTGAGGGAGATGCCGGCGGAGGAAGCCATGGAGACGATGATGTGTGGTTTCTAGGGTTTTGGATTGTGGCTAGATGTATGAGAAGAGATGGCTCTGATTACCATGAAAGATATGAAGCGTTCCTACTCCATCGAGGGAGCCGCGTGGTAGTTTATATTGATGCGTGGCCGAAGCCTGGCTTGACGTACAAGGTTATGACAGAAAGAGTTTGGGTAGAATACAAGAGAAGGGAGGAGGTTGAGATTACAACTCTATATTCTAACACTATGCATGTGGGGCGACAAGTAAAAACTCTTGAATTATTGTCAGACAAGTCGACGTACAGTATGAAGAGAGATTCGAATTTCGAAATTCGACTGTTCCACATAAGCTCAAACGCTAGAATAACAAGTTCGCCAGAAGTCCACACCATGAAAGAAGAATATAATCACAATCTGTCAGCGTCGGTAGACCTAGCTTGGTGAGAACATGGAAAATCTATCATTCTTGTTGGGAGACCCAAACACAAAGTCTCATACTGTTTTTTTTTCTAAAACAAGTTGGCAATATTGAACCATAGGATGACACGTATGATGTCACCCAGATTTCAAAAATTCAAATTCAACATGTCAGTATGCCAAGAAAACAAATAGTATTATCCCCGGCTCGATCTGTCATTTTGAGCTATAATATCCACTAATTCACCACTAAACTTTATATGTCACATGTCAAGCCATGCCATCTGGTCAAGTGGACTATCGATCATATCAGATGCTACATGACATCTCGCACACTGATTTCGCGATCGGATGGCGCACGAGTCACTTTTCCCCCTTGTTGGGGAAGAGAAGTTGGCACCACAATCCGTGGCGCGAAAGCAATGTTCATGTCGTCACCGGCGGTGATGTGGTCGGCTCGCCCGGGGCGGGTGGCTGGGCCTCGTCGGTGCGTGCTGGCGCGGGCATCCTCGACGATGGCGGCACCGGCGGCGGTGCCCACAGGGAGGACGCACTACGAGGTGCTCGGGGTGAGCGCGGGAGCCAGCAGGGGGGAGATCAAGACGGCGTACCGGCGTCTGGCCAGGGAGGTGCACCCGGACGCTGCTGGTGGCGGCGGCGACGAGGGGTTAATCCGGCTGCACGCGGCCTACGCCACGCTCGCCGACCCCAACGAGCGCGCGCGCTACGACCGGGACGTGGCCTGCCGCGCCGTGGGGATGATGATGCAGCGGGCGCCTGCGATGTCCGGGCCGGCGTTCCGGCGGAGGACGTGGGAGACCGACCAGTGCTGGTAGAACGTGCAGCAACGCAAACACGGCAGCCCTCCGGGCTCCCAACCGGCAATAATACTATACTCACGGGGTGCATCCGACGGACCTATACGGGGTGGCCAACGTGCCCTCTCATAATTCGCCCCCCTGATTTTCACCGATGGGCCCGCTGCCCTTAATTAAATCCTAGCCATTAATACTTAATCAACCCCGTAAAACCCCGTAAACACCCCGTGAATGTAGCATTGCTCACCAACCGGCGGCCGCCCGGTTCGCTCAGGCACGGCGCTGGAGAGGTCTTTCCGACTGTCGTGCTACGTACGATCAGGATTGGATGGCCCAAATCGGGTGATGCAGACGCGAGAGCTCTGTACACAGCAAGAGGCGTTTTTAAAGATCTCTTGCGTGTCTGGTCAGCAAAATGCAAATATGTAATCTAATTAGTGTAAATTAACGGCCAAGGAATATATACTGTGTAGCTCTTTTTCTGAATGATTTGAAGATTGCTCATCACACCTGCAGGTCCATCGTTTCTTCCTTGCAAGCTGTCTCTTTGATTCTACATGAAATTAATTACCACAGTACAATAATCCATGTCAGTTATTTCTTTTTTTTTTGAACCACATATATTATATTAATCAATAAACAGAGTTCAATTGCACACATACATGCGGAAACTATCAGAAACACCGGGACATGACAGATGTCGTCCAGAAAACTTTGCAGAAAAAACTCCACACAAAAGAATATTACAAATAAATCTATTGGAGTCTCTGCAAACAATCAAATCTGAAATAGCCGCCAACCACCAGCACCGTCGAGACGCACACCGGTGAAAGAGGCAGAGCACCAGCAAACCAAAATCCAGGCCAACGCCACAGCCTTTTAGGCGTTATGAGCCGAAGACCACACCTTTAGAACAGGCGCTTGACGATGTGGCGTGTCGACCGAGGATGTTCCCCGCGCCAACGTGGATCCAGATCTGATGAATTCCGCCGCCGTTGACGGGGAAGAGCGCCAAATCTGCAGCCGTCGGCCCACCAACCCTGTACCAGCATCAATTTGTCCCACTTGTCGGCGCTACCATGAGAGGCGACAACATCTAGACAGAAGAAACATAAGGCCTACCGATCTGAACGAACGGCAAGCCTGTCATGTCATAGTTTTGGATAATTTCTCCAAAAAGTGTCATAGTTTTGGATAGGTAGAAAAAAAGACTGCGAGGACATATAGCCACAGGAGCGAAGTAAGGATAAATGGTCACTCATGTCAAGACGACTACTCTCACGTGTTTCTATATTTTCAATTTAACTAGCGAAACATATGTTATCTACCATAAGAAAACATTTGAAGATTCATCGTCGAATGAAGGCTCTAAACATTCTTTTGTGTGTGGTCGAAACATATGTTATTTCACATGTTTTGTTAGTCAAATTGAAAATATAAATTTCTATGACTGACTTATATTCCCACTTGGAGGGAGTAATAACACTGGCATCGAGGTATTTCATTATGGGAGTCATTTTCATGTTTGGATTCTAGAATATATCCGTTTGAATGAGCCATTGACATCAGTTGACCCCAGCCATACATTGTAGATCCACCCAAGAGCAAAGTCATTTCTCAAGGGAGTACCGAGGAGGGAACAATTATGTTGCTAACGTAATGGAGCCAGAAACCCAATTAGTTCCATTATATTTATTATAAACATATTATCATGCCATATATAGTTGATGTTTTAAATATCAACACATGGTCAAAGTAGTTCAATTTAGTATAATGCTATTTTTTATTAAACTAATTAATAGTTTCCTCGGCAGAGCAATCAGAAGATGGAGAATAGAGAATTAGGGAAAAAAAAAATCTTTCGAGACAATTCTTCGTTTTAGTCCTCTTATACCCACATGTGGTTTATTTGCTATTCGACTAGGCAATCAATACAATCATGCCATCACAATCACATGAACCGTTCGATACTAAAAACCACGGCCTAGATCACTGCTCTCATTTACACGTGCAATTTGAGTCATTATTCGCAGAGCACCCCATATGTATCACCTGAGGCTATGTGATGGACTCTTCATCCTCAGTCACCCCAAACCTGCCATCTCTTCTTTCTCTGGAAATTCCTTTTAGAGCTGCATTGTTGTTGTAGGCTAACAATGCAATATGAGATTCCTCTACTCACTACCATGAGGTGGTTCTCCAAGCGGCTAGGCTTAGTGCTGACCTAATATAGGGAAATAAGGCTGCCTCCCCACCCCTTGTTCGTAGGACTCTAAAAAGTAGCATGCTTGCACATTAGCGCGACATACAATTCTCAAATTAGCAAGTGTGGTGAATCTTCAAATCTTATCAACTGAGTTGGTTCAAGTGAATTTAAGATAGGCTAGGTCAATATAATCTTGATATAGGTACACGGTTTAGGAAAGTCACACCACTTTTGTAGAAAAAATCCATGTAAGAAAACAAATGATCAATACTACAACTTACTCAAGTTTGTATTTGTAATACTCATCCAATCTAGACATTTTGTAAGCTCTAGAATTATCTATTTAGTCACATCAAAACTTATTAGTATCGATTTAAAGAATATCTAGCAAGTTATTCAATTCATACAATGTAAAACAATTTGCGAAATTATATAATATTTAAAGATGCATTGGAAAAATTAAAGATAAATACAAATGCACTAGCGTAAATTTATTTGTGGAGTATGATGATAATATTTGTTTGCGTAGATATTTGGTGGTTGTAACAAGATACTTTATTAAATATCCAAACCAAATAAAAATAGTTTGGCCAAAAAACCGCAAGTTACTTAGCACTATATAAGTATTTATACTACTAAATATCAGATTTTTATGAAAATTTTAAAATTAAATATGTGAGCATGTTTAAATATTTAATTTTGATAGTTATACTTATAAAATATTATTAATATAGTATATGAAAATATTTTGTCAACAAGAAACATAGTTTAGTGAATTTTTTATTCTAAAGTAGGAAAGTTTAGTATAAATAGCCCATTATAGCGTATGTGTCAGAAACTTAATCCTTAGTTAAATAATCCTTGTGTGGGAAACAAAAGAGTATAAAGTTTTTTTATTAAATCAAATGACATTGAACTTTTCATGATATACCAACATATCCCAACTACCTGTAATCAAGTTCGGTTGCGCAAAAGTTTTTATATATTGAATTGTCTTTCTCGATTTCATCCACCTCATGAAGATCATGCTCCATATGAATAGATGAATCTTGCCCAACACCATCGTATCTCGCAAAGTCATCCTAAGATCTAGAGTATATAGAAATAGCGAGTGTGATTTTTTCCATCTCGCTCTTTTGCCGATTTTATTAAGCAAACACTATGCAGAAGAGATTAGATAGACGAGAGCGACAATAGTGTAAGAGTGTGTGACTCGTGGAGTTGATGTGCGACACTACCGGAAAACTAAATAAAATATTTTTGACAAAAATGTAAAAGTTACTTAACAATAGAAAATTATTTATGATAATAAATATCACAATTTTAAGAATATAATAAAATGCACGAGCATGTTTATACTCTTAATTTGTTAGATTCCGCCAAACCACCCACCGAGAAGATCGACGGGACAATTAAGGACGTAAAAGATATCACACCAGCTATGATGTCAAAAGTTGAACTTTACTTGGTTACACTAACTGAAATAATTTTTGCTGGAGTTGTGTTTGATCTCGGGCTCTATTTGAATTAGGAAATTGAAAAAATTTAGTACGGGTTGTGCCGTGTACTGTGTAGACACTATGCGGATATTCACAATAATCTCACATTTAGTTATGTACAATTTCAAAAGAATGTGGGTTTTTTTCTGTTCGATGAGGTTTCCTAGAGGGACTTGAGATAATGTCCCTGTCACAAAGCCATATTCTATGGTATCCCAAATTTCTTCTAGGGTACCGCTGCAAATAAATGTTGTTCTTAACCATGTATTTAACCGTCATGCCACAACATTGTTTTAAAATTTTGGCTGTCAGCTCAATCAATACTCCTTTGTTCTTAAACTATGTTGGTATTTTCATGCTGCAACATACACCAGAGTAAGAGTATTGAAGTTTGCATCCTCAATAGAGCCCTTAATCATTATGAACCTTAGGGCATCAACTATATTGTTTTCTAAACTTAGTCCAATTGATTCAACAATAAAAGAACAAAGATATATCCTACGGTCTACCTTATTTGCTACTAGTTTGTTAAGATGAGTCTCTACAGGTCCTCATGATGTGCATGGCACATCAACAATCGACCAAGAATGGATTGAACCTTTATTAATTTATTAAAAATCGGAAATCATCTTGCCTCCAACTCAAGGTGGTTCAGTGATTATGCACTAACTACCGAGTACTGATGGTGCCTCCATGTTACCTGAACATTTCAATAATGCAAACACTTTGAACAATACATGTTCCTACTCCCTTTGTCAATATTTTATTAGGACATATCAATAATGCCAACAATTTGAACAATTTGGAGTACTCTTTTGTTCCTACACTATGTTAGCATCGTCAAAATGCAGCATACACAAAGTGTGATATGACTATTGAAGTTTGCATGTCAGATATATAGATCTTAATTATTTTTCAAATGATTTGACGATTGCTTGAAGAAAAGATATAGCCTACGGTCTACACTTGCTTGTCAATCGCCTTGTTAAGATGGATCTCTACTCCCATGAACACGCATGCTTTGCATGGCACATCAATTCGCTTGGCCAAGAAATCATTAAACCTTTATTTCCTTATTGTTGACGTATAATGTGCTGCCTAGTCTCTTCCATTAGATCGATTTTTTGGTTGCATTGGCTAGAGCATGCACTTCTACACTTATTATGAAAAAGCCAAAGCCATCTTGCCTTCAACTCCGGTGGTCTAGTGCTTGTCTACTAAGGGCATATGTAATCCTGATCACCAAATGTGTCCGGCTGGTGGTTCAATAGTAGGCTATGTGCGTCGGCATGTATCCTATCTTTGTCGGCTCTGACTTTTTATTTGATCTTTTGTACTTCAATACTTAAATCTCGTACTCAAAGCTTAATAAAATATATGGTCGTGTGCATTGTAATGATGCAGAGGCCTAGGGTAGTGATCCTCTTTTTCTAAAAAAAATCAAGTTTCAATAGTAACTGAAAACAAGGATATAGATGCCCTCCATGCTTGTGAATTCCTTGTTGTCTAGTCCCATTCAACTCTTGTCCTCAGTCCTCACCACACCACAAAATCAACTATTGTAGCCTTTCTTTTCTTTCTTCAAAATAAAATGTAGAGAAAACCATCGCCATGATTCAGGGTGCTCCAGACCAGAGCTTAGAGCATCTGCATTCGCCCCCCCCAACATGCCCCCAAGGGCTATTTTTTAGCGCTAGCGCTGAAAAATCGGCCCAGTTACGCCCCCAGGACCTTGTTTATCGCCAGTTTGGGCCGAAATAACACCCAGCGAATCCGAGCCCAACCCAAGCCCCCGGATGGCGCCTGGGGGCGCCGGCCAAAGCCAAAAGGTGCGTGGGTCCACTCTATCGGCGAGAGACAAGCCTTTTCATGCCGATCCCCCGCTTTTTCCCTCCATTTCCCTCCATCCCCCCTTCTGCCCCTCTTCTCCCGCCATTCTCCTCCCTCTCCCCACCATCCTGCCGCTATCCCGCCATGCTGTCAAAGAAGTATTCGGCCCCTTGCACCGCTGCTGGTGCCGATGCCACCCAGCCGAAGCAGAGGAAGTCGAGGGCGCCGCCGGAATCACCGGGCATGTCGAACGCCGACTAGAGGGCGGAGGTTTAGCGCGGGGAGGCTGTCACCACTGACCGGCGTAACAGGCTCAACGCCAAGAGGGCCCGGGATGCGGCGGCGGCGGCGGAGCACGCAGAGGCGTCTCGCGCGGGGATGATGAATCTGCCCGACGGCCACGTCCCGCAAGCTGCCTGGAGCTAGCAGAGCGTCAGGTCACTGGCCAGCTTCTCGCCACCGCCGTAGCCCTGGGGGTATGCACCCTCGCCTGGCTACGCCGATGATACGTCCATTTTGCATCATGCTTTTATATCGATATTTATTGCATTATGGGTTGTTATTACACATTATGTAACAATACTTATGCCTATTCTCTCTTATTTTACAAGGTTTACATAAAGAGGGAGAATGTCGGTAGCTGGGATTCTGGGCTGGAAAAGGAGCAAATATTAGAGACCTATTCTGCACAGCTCCAAAAGTCCTGAAACTTCACGGAAGTCATTTTCAGAATATATAAAAAATACTGAGTGCAAGAAGTTCCGGAGGGGGCCACACCCTGCCCACGAGGGTGGGGGCGTGCCCCCTGCCTCATGGGCCCCCTGGTGGCCGTCCGATGCCCATCTTTTGCTATATGGAGTCTTTCGATGAGGAAAAAAAAATCATAAGCCAGCTTTCAGGACGAGACTCCGCCGCCACGAGGCGGAACCTTGGCGGAACCAATCTAGGGATCTGGCGGAGCTGTTCTGCCGTGGAAACTTCCCCCCGGGAAGGGGAAATCATCGCCATCGTCATCACCAACGATCCTCTCATCGGGAGGGGGTCAATCTCCATCATCATCTTCACCAGCACCATCTCCTCTCAAACCCTAGTTCATCTCTTGTATCCAATTCTTTTCTCTAAGTCTGGGATTGGTACCTGTAGGTTGCTAGTAGTGTTGATTACTCCTTGTAGTTGATGCTAGTTGGTTTATTTGGTGGAAGATCATATGTTCAGATGCTATATGCATATTAATACCCCTCTGATTATGAACATGAATATGCTTTGTGAGTAGTTACGTTTGTTCCTGAGGACATGGGAGAAGTCTTGCTATTAGTAGTCATGTGAATTTGGTATTCATTCGATATTTTGATGAGATGTATGTTGTCTCTCCTCTAGTGGTGTTATGTGAACGTCGACTACATGACACTTCACCATTATTTGGGCCTAGAGGAAGGCATTGGAAAGTAATAAGTAGATGATGGGTTGCTAGAGTGATAGAAGCTTAAACCCTAGTTTATGCGTTGCTTCATAAGGGGCTTATTTGGATCCATATGTTTCATGCTATGGTTAGGTTTACCTTAATACTTTTGTTGTAGTTGCGGATGCTTGCAATAGAGGTTAATCATAAGTGGGATGCTTTTCCAAGTAAGGACAGCACCCAAGCACCGGTCCACCCACATACCAAATTATCAAAGTACCGAACGCGAATCATATGATCGTGATGAAACCTAGCTTGACGATAATTCCCATGTGTCCTTGGGAGCTCTTTTCTCTATATAAGAGTTTTTCCAGGCTTGTCCTTTGCTACAAAAAGGATTGGGCCACCTTGCTGCACTTTATTTACTTTTGTTACTTGTTGCTCGTTACCAATTATCTTATCACAAAACTATATGTTACCTATAATTTCAGTGCTTGCAGAGAATACCTTGCTGAAAACCGCTTATCATTTCCTTTTGCTCCTCGTTGGGTTCGACACTCTTACTTATCAAAAGGACTACGATAGATCCCCTGTACTTGTGGGTCATCAGCCAACGGCGACGCACATTGTGGATTCAACCCCAACATCACCTTTCCGCAAGGCCAGCGCGGCTCACCTTCCGGTCTAAACCCCAACCAGCGCACACCCTCGCCCGCGTTCGTCGGCGTCCAGTACCCCCCGTACACCTACTCGCCGTTGGTGTACGCAGCTGATACGTCTCCAACGTATCTACTTTTCCAAATAATTTTGCCCTTGTTTTGGACTCTAACTTGCATGATATGAACGGAACTAACCCGGACTGACGCTGTTTTTAGCAGAATTGTCATGGTGTTATTTTTGTGCAGAAATAAAAGTTCTTGGAATGACCTGAAAATCAACGGAGATTATTTTTGGAATATATAAAAAATACTAGCGAAAGAATCCATGTCAGGGGACCCACACCCTATCCACGAGGATGGGGGGTGTGCCCCCCTGCCTCGTGGGCTCCCTGACGCTCCACCGACCTCAACTCCAACTCCATATATTCATTTTCAGGGAGAAAAAAATCAGAGAGAAGGATTCATCGCGTTTTACGATACAAAGCCGCCGCCAAGCCCTAATATCTCTCGGGAGGGCTGATCTGGAGCCCGTTCAGGGCTCCGGAGAGGGGAATCCATCGCCATCGTCATCATCAACCTTCCTCCATCTGATGCTCACTGCCGTGCGTGAGTAATTCCATCGTAGGCTTGCTGGACGGTGATGGGTTGGATGAGATTTATCATGTAATTGAGTTATTTTCGTTAGGGTTTGATCCCTAGTATCCACTATATTCTGAGATTGATGTTGCTATGACTTTGCTATGCTTAATGCTTGTCACTAGGGCCTGGGTGCCATGATTTCAGATCTGAACCTATTATATTTTCATGAATACATGTGAGTTCTTGATCCTATCTTGCAAGTCTATAGTCACCTATTATGTGTTATGATCCATTAACCCCGAAGTGACAATAATCGGGATACTTACCGGTGATGACCGTAGTTTGATGAGTTCATGTATTCACTATGTGTTAATGCTTTGGTCCGGTACTCTATTAAAAGGAGGCCTCAATATCCCTTAGTTTCCAATAGGACCCCGCTACCACGGGAGGGTAGGACAAAAGATGCCATGCAAGTTCTTTTCCATAAGCACGCATGACTATATTCAGAATACATGCCTACATTACATTGATGAACTGGAGCTAGTTCTGTCTCACCCTACATTATAACTATTACATGAGGAATCACATCCGAAAGAATTATCCATCACTGATCCATTGCCTACGAGCTTTTCATTGTTTAATCATTGTTCTTCACTTATTTACTTTTCTGTTGCTACTGTTACAATCACTATAAAACCAAAACTGCTACCGTTACTTTTGCCACTATTATCACCACTATCATATTACTTTGCTACTAAATACTTTGCTGCAGATATTAAGTTTCTATGTGTGGTTGAATTGACAGCTCAGCTGCTAATACTTGAGAATATTCTTTGGATCCCCTTGTGTTGAATCAATAAATTTGGGTTGAATACTCTACCCTCAAAAACTGTTGCGATCCCCTATACTTGTGGGTTATCAGCAGCCTCCCCGATGCCACCTCTGCGTCGTGGTGCCCTGCCCTTCTCGCAAGCCTCGTCGTCACATTTTGGCAACCCGACATGACGGAAGCCGACATGGACGAGATCATCACGAGCGGCTCAGTCGCCGCCGCCGCCTTCCCCGCGTTTTAGGTGCAAGACGATACAATGGACCTCACCGGTGACATGGACGACGAGCTCGACGACGGCGAGGAGGAGGAGGATCCGGCGCTTGTGCCGGTGAGGAAAGGGAAAAAGAAGAAGCGGGGGGCCAGGACGGGCGAGCCGCGCGTCAAGTGGACGTCCATAGAAGACGAGTGCCTCGCCGAAGCATGGAAGACCGCCTGCCTCGACCCTATCACGGGCACGAACCAGAACGCCGACACGTACTGGACACACATCAAGTCGACCCCTACTTCGCCACCATCCACATGTAGCGCGGCTCAAAGGCCATGTCGAACCATTGGGCGATCATCCAAACGGCCTGCAACAAATGGCATGGGATCATTAAGGAGATCGCGGCTCGCCCGGAAAGCGGCGCCAATGTCGAGGGTCAGGTATGCACACATGCCGGCTCTCGCTTCTTTTCGCCAGGTATGTCACCGAAACCCGTTCTTTAACACAGATAGTTCGGATGTTCACCATGTACCTTTAGGACAGTAGCGACCAAGAGTTCAAGTACCTCCACCTGTTCACCCGGATTGAGAAGTGTGAGAAGTGGGCGGATGTCCGGTGCACCCTCGCCAAGGACAAGGAGACATACAAGCCGGACGCACCCATGCCGGGGGCGGAGGATGGGCGTCCTGACGGCAACAATAAACGAGCCAAGACAGCGAAGGACGCCGCACCAGCTGCAAGCATCCATCGAGCAGTGCATCGCCAATGCCAAGAACCACGCCACCCAGAGGGAAGAGAAATCCGAGGTGCAGTGGTCAGCATTGACGAAGAACAATGTCGTCAAGTTCGACCTACTCCGGACCAACATCGCCGCGAAGAAGAGGAACGCCGACCTGGCATTCTCGATGTGGGCGGACATGTCAACGATGGACGAGCAGGTCAAGACATGGTACCTGGCGGAGCGTGATACGTCTCCAACGTATCTATAATTTTTGATGTATTCATGCCATGTTTATAATATTTCTACATAATTTTGGTATGATTTGATTAGAACTAACACGGTCTGACGCTATTTTTAGCAGAACCACCGTGGTGTTGTTTTTGTGCAGAAATAAAAGTTATCAGAATGCGCTGAAAATCGACGGATATTTTTTCTGGATAATATAAAAAATACTAGAATGAAGAGTTACTGGAGGGGAGTCCCGTGGGCCCCACGAGGGTGGAGGGCGCGCCCCCTGCCTCATGGACTCCCCGTGGGCCCCCCTGACTTGTTCTCGACGCCAACCTTGCCTATAAATCCCCAAACTTCCAGAACTTAACCTAGATCGAGAGTTCCGCCGTCGCAAGCCTCTGTAGTCACCGAAAACCAATCTAGACCCGTTCCGGCACCCTGCCGGAGGGGGGAATCCCTCTCCGGTGGCCATCCTCATCATCCCGGCGCTCTCCATGATGAGGAGGGAGTAGTTCACCCTCGGGGCTGAGGGTATGTACCAGTAGCTATGTGTTTGAGCTCTCTCTCTCTCTCGTGTTCTTGATTTGGCACGGTCTTGATGTACTGCGAGCTATGCTATTATAGTTGGATCTTATGATGTTTCTCCCCCTCTACTCTCTTGTAATGGATTGAGTTTTCCCTTTGAAGTTATCTTATCGGATTGAGTCTTTAAGGATTTGAGAACACTTGATGTATGTCTTGCATGTGCTTATCTGTGGTGACAATGGGATATTCACGTGATCCACTTGATGTATGTTTTGGTGATTAACTTATGGGTTCAGTGACCTTGTGAACTTATGCATAGGGGTTGGCACACATTTTCGTCTTGATTCTTCGGTAGAAACATTGGGGCACTCTTTGAAGTTCTTTGTGTTGGTTGAATAGATGAATCTGATATTGTGTGATGCATATCGTATAATCATACCCATGGATACTTGAGGTGACATTGGAGTATCTAGGGGACATTAGGGTTTTGGTTGATTTGTGTCTTAAGGTGTTATTCTAGTACAAACTCCAGGATAGATAGAACGGAAAGAATAGCTTCGTGTTATTTTACTACGGACTCTTGAATAGATCGATCAGAAAGGATAACTTTGAGGTGATTTCGTACCCTACAATAATCTCTTCATTTGTTCTCCGCTATTAGTGACTTTGGAGTGACTCTTTGTTGCATGTTGAGGGATAGTTATATGATGCAAGTATGTTATTATTGTTGAGAGAACTTGCACTAGTGAAAGTATGAACCCTAGGCCTTGTTTCCTAGCATTGCAATACTGTTTACGCTCACTTTTATCACTTGCTACCTTGCTATTTTTATATTTTTGAATTATGAAAACCTATATCTACTATCCATATTACACTTGTATCACCATCTCTTCGCCGAACTAGTGCACCTATACAATTTACCATTGTATTGGGTGTGTTGGGGACACACAAGACTCTTTGTTATTTGGTTGCAGGGTTGCTTGAGAGAGACCATCTTCATCCTACGCCTCCCACGGATTGATAAAGCTTAGGTAATCCACTTCAGGGAAATTTGCTACTGTCCTACAAACCTCTGAACTTGGAGGTCCAACAACGTCTACAAGAAGAAGGTTGTGTAGTAGACATCAGAGCACAGCCTCATTGAAAGTGCTAGTGGCACTTATGCTATATTTTGGTGTGATGACAATGTGGTTAGTTGAACTAATATCGGTTGCCAAAGTTTATCTCAGGTTATTGGTTCTAAGTGCCCGCGATGGAGATGTGCGACCCCCCCATTTCAAAAAGGACAAAGGCGTGGTCTTTCGATGCTTCGAAGGTTTAGTTTTGGTTTGCTTCGAGTCGTAGGAAAGACCGCACTATTAAGAGGGGTTTGTGTGGATAAATTTCGTGTGGGAATGCCTTTGTTGAGCCTTACTCTCTTATCCTTCCCACTCCGACCACCTAAAATGAACCTAGTGTGTGTGCTGTGGTACTCAGAAAGTTGCAACAGAAAGTTACTGGGTACCCCGTGCACACGGGGTCTTTTGACCCCCGTGCGCACGGGGTACTGCGCAACTCTCTGGGTACCCCGTGCGCACGGGGTACTGCGTGACTCTCTGGGTACCCCATGCACACGGGGTCTTTTGACCCCCGTGCGCACGGGGTGGTGCGATTGTCTCTGGATACCCTGTGCGCACGGGGCTGACTTAGCCCGTGCGCACGGGGTCCAATGGGCAGAAATCCCCACCAGCCCATGAACACTATATATATGCGCTTCTTCCACCTCCAACCTTTAACCCTAATGTCTTGTTGAGCTCCACCATTGCTACACCCCATTTTGCTCAATACTCTCAATCCCTCCACCCAAACTTGTTGAAACTTTGGGGATTGGGAGAGCAAGACCCGATCTACAACTTGACCAAACCAAATCGTGTTCCCCGCAACATTTCTTCCATTGACTTGTTACTCTTGGAGCTTGGGCTCCTAGGTGGTTAGAGGTTCCTCCGGAAGCTTCCTTGCTTGTGGTGTGCTCCGGAAAAGTTTGTAAAGGTGTGGTGGTCGCCTTCAAGACCAACCCCGAGTAATTCGAGGCTCATCCGTTGGGGGTGACTCGAAGGAGAATACGGTGAGCCTTTGGTGGCATTCCGCAAGCTTTGGCTCTGGCGCCGCTCCAAACGGAGATTATCTCTTCCCCAAGGAAGAGTGAACTTCGGGTTAAAATCCACGTCCTCGTCTCACTTGTGGTGAATCCTTTCCCGCATCTTTCCTTGTTGTTGTATGCTTGTTGGCTTGCTAAGTAGTTTGTTGCCTATCATTTCTCTCTTGGAGCTTGCTTGTCATATAGGTTGCATTCACCTAGTTGCATATCTAGTGAATTCTTTTATCCGCTAAGCCTTAAAATCTACAAGAAAGATTAAATTTTGTAGTCTCCTATTCACCCCCCCTCTAGTCGACCGTATCGATCCTTTCAATTGGTATCAGAGCCTCGTGCTCTAATATAAGGTTTTACAACCTTAGAGGATATGGTCAATCTAGGGAATGAGGGAGGTGGCCTACCCGTTGCGGGGGATGGTCAAAACCAACCCCCCGCCGCGACTGAGACACTTGGTGCTCCGGTCGTTGCTCCCGCCGCTACTACTAACCCGAATGTCCCCTTGACAACGGCCGATCTTATTTCAATGTCTGCGGACCTCAAAGTCTCTATGTTGAAAGAGGTTCGAGCCTCGGTCAAGGAGGAAATTGATGCTCGCCTAAAGCCATCGACGTCCGCATCAAACTCGTTTAATCCAAATGAGGTTCATGATGCGGATGACTCCTCTTGCTTCTCCGGCTCGTACTCAAGTTCCCCAGTACAATGTCGTGGAACCCTTTTACTCTCCTCAACCCTTGCAACATCCCCGCATTAATCCTGTTGGGCCTCCGCCCCCTTTGAAAGCTAATGCATTTGCTAAGTGGAAGCTAGATATGGAGTCTCACATGCGCAGTGCTTCAACTCAATTGTGGTGGATTGTGGTCAATGGATTCAACCCCAAGGACCCAATGAATCTCACTCCAAGGGAAGCAGTTGACGATCAACTCAATGCTACCGCACACAACATGCTTCGCAACGCTGTGACTTGTGACACCCCAAAAATTTGGCCTTGTTTTAATGAACATTAAATTTTTTTCCAAGAATTAAAACTTTGGATATCTGAGCTCCTTTTTGATTTTTTTAAAATCATTTCCTTCCCTGTGATGATGAGTTTTTCCCAAAGAGAATTTTTTTCAAATATGTCATTGGACATATTTAATCTCTCAAGAGAAACTTTCCCTTATTTATTATAACTAATTAACTAATTAAGTTGCTTGATCCTTACTTTCTTAAAAAATGTTTTTCAAGGTTAAATGGCCATATTTGAACTACAACCATTTGATAGATTCACTTAAAATTTCCACAAAAATTTGGAGATGTCATGTGATGTTTTTAAATCACTTTTATGCAAAAATATATTTCATTCATGAAATATTTTGAGCCCTACACTCAATTTTTCTTCTCTGGTCCAGAGTGCATTTTGCACTACAACCCATTTAAACATTTCTCCCTGGCCTCCACCAAAATTATGGGATATTGTTAGTAGCATATGATTCAACTTTATGCAAAAACCTAGTGCTGTTCTTTGAAAATATTGAGTGAATCAACCTCATCTTCATTCTGGTCCAACATGATGGTTTGTACAGCAACCATATTCTTGCTTGCTCTTTAGCTCTTGATTCTTTTTCCTACTTGAAGACAGCCCTACCAAACCTCTAAGTCCAGGAGCATGCACCCATTGGCATATTTTTGGTTCATGAAATAATGTCATTTATTTCCTGTCCAGAATTGTAGTTTTGCAAAACTTGCACTAGCAAGTTTCTGCTTTTGGCAAACTAACCTCACCACCCTCTTGTACATCTAAAGAGACTTCCATCTGGAGTTTTTGACCACTCCAAGACTTGCCTAAGTGCCCTTGGCATTTTGCCAAACACCTTATGGGCAGGATCTGTTTTGGCATGAATTTTTGGTTTGCACTGTGAACCTGATCCCCTGACCAAACCAGCTTGTCCACTGATCTCCTTGCAAGCCCAAACCTAGACCTGTTAACCCCCAGCCTCAACCGCGACCTCTAGCATGCTCTGGCATTTCGTCGAGCACACTCAGTGCGTGCACGGGACGCGCCCAGAGCACGCGTATTGCACGACCCGTGCGCCGAGCCGACACGCTGGCCCCACGGTTTTGGCTCGCTCCGCGGCATCACGCCACGCGCTCCCCTTCTCACAGCTACGCGCCAAGCCGCCCCTCGCCGCGCCCGGCAGGCCAAGCGCTAGCCGCCGCCGCCGCCCGACAGCCTCTGCCCATGTCGGCGCCGCCCAAACCCCTCCCGCTCGCCACCTGGCACCTGGAGCAGTGCGAGCTCATCCACAGCCATGTCCGCTAGCGCTCGTCGCCGCCACGTCGCCCTGGCTACAGAGAGGCGGTTCGTCGGAGGGCTTATCCACGGCCGCCGCGGAACCGACCTCGACGAGCTATAAAAAGAGGACCCCAAACCCATTCAAGCACACAGGAAATCTTAGAATGCTCCCCTAGTTCTCCCGTGGCAGCCAATCGACCCGGGGAGGCCTCCTTCCTCATCTCCGGCAACTCCTGCCGCCGCCACTGCCCCGGCCAATTCGGCACCACCAGGACCTCCCACTCTCCGTTCTCTCCACCAAGAACTTCCTCATCCTCCCGTGAACCTTTCCCTCTACTCGATTTCGATCGGGGCTCACTGCGGGAGAATTTTCACTCCGCCCCCGAAGCCTCCTCCGCCGCGAAGCTCGCCGCCGGCAGCTCTCTCCGTCCCTACCAGCCTGGCAACCACCGGGAGGACCGCACTGGAGTGGCGCATCCATCCCTGCCCTCGGGGCCCCGCGAAGAGCTGCCAGTCGCCGGCGACGATCGCCTGAGTTCCGCCTCCGCTCGGGACAGAGAAAGAGGAGGGATAGACTGGTCAAACCTGACCAGTGGGCCCTCTGGACCCACTATCAGCGACCGCGTGCCTGTCCACGTGGGATTAAGTGAAGGCGTAATTCCCCCAGTACGTTTCCCCCGCTCCGAAAGCGTATTCCCCTCCGAAACGTTTTCTTTTCTGTTTTATTTAAATAACAGATTTTGACCAGAACTTTGACTGGCTATAACTTTTTAAATATAACTCCAAATGAAATGATTCTTTTTCCTACCTCTCTCAAATTTCACCTAGTTTATTTTATGATTTATTTGAAAAAATTTCAGAACAACTTTTGGTGCTGTTTTTATTTTGTGTGTTAATTCTTTTATATTGCTAAAATAGGATTTTTGAAGAGAGGAGAAATGTTTCAAGTTTTGGAGTGCACCCTGCCTTTCCACACATTGAAGGCAAGCATTCTGAACCCCGGCATAATATTTTTTGTGTGTTCGGTGACACGTTCATAACATCACCTCACTTTGGAGAAACTTGTTATTTCATGTGATATGATCATATGCATGGGTGCATGTTATTGATTTCCATGCTGTTGGAAATGGACACACTTGTGATAATAATCACCCTCATGTGCCTTGCATGCATACCGGTAGGAACCCGGGAAAACCTCTGCCTTGGGTAGGCATGAGTTTGTCGCCGGTCTCCGTCGGGACGGTTATGTCTGGTATGACATGGCAAGGTGATATGAGTGGTGACTCTGTTGGATGAAATATATTCGTTATACTAATCATGCAGGGAATACTTAAACCTCCTGAGTCGACCGCAGATCGAGTCTTGTGCCAGTAACCCCCATACTTGTTTCGTACTACCACTCGTCTGTACAGCAAGTAGAGTACGGTTCAGTAAGTTGTCAACCCCTTTCAAGCACACACCGTACAAAGAGGCCATGGTGGAAGATATCGGTTGTAGCCGGTAGGCATGCCACCTGGTCCGGGGGCATGGGTGTTTCCGGTTGGGACCGAGAGGGAAGGCCACCCCTTAGAGCGCGCGATATAAATTTGATCCCATGCTACGCGAGGTTGTAGCCTCCCCACTTAGAGTTTTCTTAACAGGTGTCGTGGGTGATTCCAGACACGGGTGAGATAAGCTGGTGTGTGCAAGTTAGGTGTGTTTTCAACAAAAAGACCATAGAAGGAATTAGTCCCGATGGACTAAAGAAATTCGTTACTCATGGGTAAAGAGTACACCCTCTGCAGAGATTAAACCTATTCGAATAGCCGTGTCCATGGTTAAGGATTACAGTCTGGGATGGGTCAAGTGTCGGTCTTAGTGTCGGCCTTCGGAGGTGAAACTGTTAACCAGAAATGGAATTACTACTTGTGACTTGTGATAACTATGATTATTATTATTGTTGACTAACCCATGATATTATTGTTATTATCAAGTATCTCTGGGATGGTTCTACCTCCGGGATATTCACTATGATTGTTTATTTTAAAGCCCTTTATGTGGTGTCGCTCAGACGCCCGACTGTGGCATTTCTTTTAAAGCCCTTTATGTGGTGTCGCTCAGACGCCCGACTGTGGCATTTCTTTTAAAGCCCTTTATGTGGTGTCGCTCAGACGCCCGACTGTGGCATTTCT
>NC_041392.1:717977204-717992926 GCF_002162155.2 Triticum dicoccoides
TTTAAAGCCCTTTATGTGGTGTCGCTCAGATGCCCGACTGTGGCATTTATTTTAAAGCCCTTTATGTGGTGTCGCTCAGACGCCCGACTGTGGCATTTCTTTTAAAGCCCTTTATGTGGTGTCGCTCAGACGCCCGACTGTGGCATTTCTTTTCAAGCCCTTTATGTGGTGTCGCTAAGACGCCCGACTATGGCATTGCTTGTTATTTGTTTCATAAATTTTAATACTACCATGTTATTGCATTTTTATAAATAACTTGCTTGCACGCATCAGAGATTTATTTATCTTCTGTGACTGACGTCATGAGCATAAAATATTTTCAGCACACCATTGTTATATTATACCTGTGTTCATAATGTTTGCGAGTACATTCAAAGTACTCACTGGCTTGTCCCTGGCTATTGTCTTGGCCAGATTTTCTTACATGAAGAGGAGCGACGCGATGACAGCCCCGGCACCTAAGTAATGGAGATAGCAGCCTCGCGAAGATAGGAGTTAACCTGGTCAGCTGTTCCCGTGGGAAATGGAGTCCCATAGACACTGATGTTTCACAACCCGCTTCCGCCATCAACCACTAGAAACCATTTGTTGTACTCACAGGCCAGAATGGTCTTGTACTACATATGTTGTATTCTGCTTGGAATTTCTGTATCAAGTTGGAGCCTCATCAGCTAACAGTAATCCCGGGGTTGATGAGCACGACGGTCTTTTCTGGAAATTTATTACCCGGAAAACCGGTCGTGACATGACTGAAGACTATAGTGATTCCATTGCTCTTCTCAAAACCGCAAAGGAAATTTGGGATTGCCTTGAGGAGGCTCTTGAAGGAGATGAAGCAATTCGAAGATCTCGGTTGGCCTTGCTCAAACAAGAAGTCAATCTCTTTGTGAGGAATGAGGGTGAGTCCAGAGAAGAGGTTTACTGAAGGTTGAAGTCCCTTGTGCTCAACTTGAGAACCTTTGGGTGCACTTGGGCAAATGATGAATTCATCAAGGACAAGTTCATAGATGCTATGGTTCTCACAGAACATACCATGGTCATGATGGTTCATCAACGTCCGGACTATCACAAGTTGACTTCGGCTCAAGTTGTTTCCACCTTGTCTACCCATGTTCTTTTGGAAACCAAGTCCAAGAAAACATTTGCAATAGCTCAAGCAACCAAGAACTCCAATCTTGCCTTGAAGGCCAAGAAAGTGATGAGCCAATCCTCAAGGGAGGAAGAAGTGAGTGAAGAGATATGTGAGGAGGATAATGATACCTCGTGCCCGGCAAATGATTTTGCAGAAGACTTGGCTCCCTTAGTCAAGAAGTACTCTGGGACCATGGCAAACAAAGGAAGAAATCTTCAAGGAAGATCTTTTGGACGAAGGAAATGCTACAATTGTGATAGCCCAAGACACTTTGTTCATGATTGTCCTTATGAGAGACGTGAAGACAAGTCCAGGAAGCTTGTGCTTAAGAGGAAGAAGTTCACCAAGTTTGCAAAGAGGAAGGATGACAAGGCTCTTGTTCATGAAGAATACATGTCTGGAGATGAAGATGATGGTGACGATGATCAAGTGGGCACGGCCGCCTTTGCCATGCATGCCACTACCTCCTCCTCCACCACCGGCCTCTTCGACTCTCCAAACGAGGACAAGCCATTCACTCATCGATGCCTCATGGCCAAAGAGGTAAAAACAAAGTCCAAACCCAAGAGACCCGACAACTACACTCCCAATGTCTCATGTGAGATATTGGAGGATGAGTGTCGGTGTCAAAACTGGCGGATCTTGGGTAGGGGGTCCCGAACTGTGCGTCTAAGGCGGATGGTAACAGGAGGCAGGGGACACGATGTTTTACCCAGGTTCGGGCCCTCTTGATGGAGGTAAAACCCTACGTCCTGCTTAATTTATTCTTGATGATATGGGTAGTACAAGAGTTGATCTACCACGAGATCGGAGAGGCTAAACCCTAAAAGCTAGCCTATGGTATGATTGTTGTTCGTCCTACGGACTAAAACCCTCCGGTGTATATAGACACCGGAGAGGGCTAGGGTTACACAGAGTCGGTTACAATGGTAGGAGATCTACATATCCGTATCGCCAAGCTTGCCTTCCACGCCAAGGAAAGTCCCTTCCGGACACTAGACGAAGTCTTCAATCTTGTATCTTCATAGTCCAGGAGTCCGGCCGAAGGTATAGTCCGGCTATCCGGACACCCCCTAATCCAGGACTCCCTCAATGAGTGTGAGAAGGGTGTGGATAATGATGAGGAATCCTTAATGGCTTTCATGAAAACTCTTCATGGTGAAGCTCGTGCTCGTTTTGGCGATCTCCTTAAGTCACTCGCTGAACACGATGACTTTATTGAGAACGTTGAGAACCTCCTTATAGAGGAAAAGGAGAGAGTTGATCTCCTCGAGCACGAACTTAATGAAGAGAGTGTCATGAGAGCATCACTTGAGGAAGCCTTATCTGCTCATCAAATTGAATTTGTTAAAACCAATGATGCTTTGCAACTTGCTCTTGAGAATAAAGATGCTCTTAACGTTAGAGTTGAAAAACTTCTAGTTGACCATACAAGACTTGTTGAGGAGCATGAGTTCCCTGTGATTAGTTCCAAGGTTGTCAAAGGTGACCTCATTGCTCTCACCGAGTCTTATGCTCAATTAAAAGCCACAACCATTAAGGCTCTCACTTCCGTACCTCATATTGATTTAAATGATGATGCTTGTACAGCTAACTTTGCTCATGATTACACCTCCATTCCAGAGGAAAATAAGAAGTTGAAAGCTAAAATTGAGAAAGGGCTTGTATCATGCATCCAAGGGGAGAAAAACCTAAACGATCTCTTGAGCAACCAAAAGGAGTGTGTTGCCAAGGAGGGAGTTGGGTTTAATCCCGCATCTAAGAGTGGTAAGAACAACAAGAAGAAGAACAACAAGAAGATTGGTCCTACTCCTTCCCCTCCCCAAAAGGTAGTGTTTGTGCAAGAAGGGCACAAGGAGAAGGAGAAGGAAATGAAGGGTGTTGGGAATGGTAAGGTCATTAGGGACAAGGCCATTCCCAAGAATTTTGCCGGCAAGAACAATCCATCATATGTTCTCATGAGAGGAGATGATGGCTATACCTTTGCAAAATTTGTTGGAACTAACTATGATGATTATGCCTGGACTATTTGGGTTCCCAAGACCCTTGTTGCTAACTCACCAGGACCCATTGCAAAATGGGTACCTATAACCAAAGCTTGATTATTGTAGGACTATGTCTTCGGTCGAACTCAATGGGTGATCGACAGTGGATGCACCAATCATATGACCGGAGAAAGGGAGATGCTTGTGGAGTTCGTTGATTCACTCAAGGCCTCTTCGAACATCTCCTTCGGTGACAACAGCAAGGGAAAGGTATTGGGTTTGGGCAAGGTGGTAATCTCTAATGATTCATCTCTTGCAAATGTCATGCTTGTCCAATCCCTTCACTACAATTTATTTTCAACTATTCAATTGGCTCGTGCCGGATATGATTCACATTTTGGTGAATTCCATGTGACAGTCTTTAAGAGAAGCAATCTCAAAGTGGTCTTTGTTGGGCATGTTGAAGACAACCTTTACGTGGTTGATTTCTCGAAAGAGAAAACTCATCTTGCAACATGCTTAATGGCCAAGGCCGATGTGGGGTGTCTATGGCACCGTAGGCTAGCCCACATGGGCATGAGAAATTTACAAGCTCTCTTAAAGGGGGAGCACATTCTTGGACTAACCAATGTGTCTTTTGCCAAAGATCGTCCTTGTAGTGCTTGCATTGCCGGAAAGCTTCATGAAAAAGCTCATAAAGTGAAGGCTATCATTACCACCTTGAGGCCCCTCGAGCTTATCCATTTGGATCTATTTGGGCCTCCAACATATGATGGTTTGGGAGGAAGGAGATATTGCCTTGTCATTGTTGATGACTTCACAAGATATACTTGTGTGTTCTTTCTCAAGACTAAAGATGAAACTCAAGAAACCTTCATCAACTTTGCCAAAGAAGCTCAATGTCAACATAACTGTGAGATCAAGGCAATCCGAAGTGACAATGGCACCGAGTTCAAAAACTATACGATGGATGAATTCTTGAGTGAAGAGGGGATAAAGCACCAATATGCCGCACCATATACCCCCCAACAAAATGGTGTTGCGGAGAGGAAGAATCGGACTCTTATTGAGATGGCTAGGACCATGCTTGATGAGTACAAATCACCTTACAAGCTTTGGGCAGAAGCCATGAACACTGCATGCCATGCTTCAAACCGGCTTTATCTTCGCAAGCTCAAGAACAAGACCCCTTATGAGCTCCTAATCGGGAGAAAGCCCAACGTCAAATACTTTCGGGTATTCGGTTGTAAGTGTTTCATTTTAAACAAAAAATCCCGGTTAGCTAAATTTGAGTCTAGAACTTATGAGGGCATATTTGTTGGATATGCATCAAACTCTCATGCTTACCGTGTTCTCAATAAATCCACCGGATGCATTGAGGAAATGGTAAATGTGGAGTTTGATGAAGATAACGGCTCCCGCATGGAGAAAATTGTTCCTAGTGTTGTAGGTGATGATGTTGGGGAACATAGTAATTTCAAAATTTTCCTACGCACAGGCAAGATCATGGTGATGCATAGCAACGAGAGGGGAGAGTGTTGTCCATGTACCCTCGTAGACCGAAAGCGGAAGCGTTAGCACAACGCGGTTGATGTAGTCGTACGTCTTCACGATCCGACCGATCAAGTACCGAACGCACGACACCTCCGAGTTCAGCACATGTTTAGCCCGATGACGTCCCTCTAACTCCAATCCAGCCGAGTGTTGAGGGAGAGTTTCGTCAGCACGATGGTGTGGTGACGATGTTGATGTTCTACCGACGCAGGGCTTCGCCTAAGCACCGATACAGTATTATCGAGGTGGACTATGGTGGAGGGGGGCACCGCACACGGCTAAAAGACGATCAACTTGATCAACTTGTGTGTCTAGAGGTGCCCCCCTGCCCCTGTATATAAAGGAGCAAGGGGGGAGGCGGCCGTCCTAGGAGAAGGGCGCGCCAAGGGGGGTGTCCTATTCCTACCGGGAGTAGGACTCCTTCTTTCCTTGTTGGAGTAGGAGAGAAGGAAAGAGGAGGAGAGGGAGAAGGAAAAGGGGGCTGCACCCCTTGTCCAATTCGGACCAGAGGGGGGGCGCAGGCCTCCTTCCTTTTGGCCTCTCTCCTCTATTCCCGTATGGCCCAATAAGGCCCATATACTCCTCGGCGAATTCCCGTAACTCTCCGGTATTCCGAAAAATACCCGAATCACTCGGAACCTTTCCGAAGTCCGAATATAGTCGTCCAATATATCGATCTTTACGTCTCGACCATTTCGAGACTGCACGTCATGTCCCCAATCTCATCCGGGACTCCGAACTCCTTCGGTACATCAAAACACATAAACTCATAATATAACCGTCATTGAACTTTAAGCGTGCAGACCCTAAGGGTTTGAGAACTATGTAGACCCTAAGGGTCAGACCGCATAACAACATACGTTGTTCCCTTTGTCATCGGTATGTTACTTGCCCGAGATTCAATCGTCGGTATCTCAATACCTAGTTCAATCTCGTTACCGGCAAGTCTCTTTACTCGTTCCGTAATACCTCATTAGTTGCAACTAACTCATTAGTTGCAATGCTTGCAAGGCTTAAGTGATGTGTATTACCGAGTGGGCCCAGAGATACCTCTCCGACAATCGGAGTGACAAATCCTAATCTCGAAATACGCCAACCCAACAAGTACCTTCGGAGACACCTGTAGAGCACCTTTACAATCACCCAGTTATGTTGTGACGTTTGGTAGCACACAAAGTGTTCCTCTAGTAAACGGGAGTTGCATAATCTCATAGTCATAGGAACATGTATAAGTCATGAAGAAAGCAATGGCAACAAACTAAACGATCAAGTGCTATGCTAACGGAATGGGTCAAGTCAATGCCATCATTCTCCTAATGATGTGATCCCGTTAATCAAATGACAACTCATGTCTATGGTTAGGAAACATAACCATATTTGATCAACGAGCTAGTCAAGTAGAGGCGTACTAGTGACAGTCTATTTGTCTATGTATTCACACATGTATTATGTTTCCGGTTAATACAATTGTAGCATGAATAATAAACATTTATCATGATCTAAGGAAATAAATAATAACTTTATTATTGCCTCTAGGGCATATTTCCTTCAGTCTCCCACTTACACTAGAGTCAATAATCTAGTTCACATCGCCATGTGATTTAATACTAATAGTTCACATCACCATGTGATTAACACCCGTAGTTCACATCGACATGTGAGCAACACCCAAAGGGTTTACTAGAGTCAATAATCTAGTTCACATCGCTCTGTGATTAACACCCAAAGAGTACTAAGGTGTGATCATATTTTGCTTGTGAGAGAAGTTTAGTCCACGGGTCTGCCACATTCAGATCCGTAAGTATTTTGCAAATTTCTATGTCAACAATGCTCTGCACAGAGCTACTCTAGCTAATTGCTCCCACTTTCAATATGTATCCAGATTGAGATTTTGAGTCATCTGGATCAGTGTCAAAATTTGCATCGACGTAACCCTTTACGATGAACCTTTTGTCACTTCCATAATCGAGAAACATATCCTTATTCCACTAAGGGTATACAATAGGTCTGGTACACAACATGGCATACTTTGTAGAACCTATGGCTGAGGCATAGGGAATGACTTTCATTCTCCCTCTATCTTCTGCCGTGGTCAGGTTTTGAGTCTTACTCAACTTCACACCTTGTAACACAGGCAAGAACTCCTTCTTTGACTATTCCATTTTGAACTACTTCAAAATCTTGTTAAGGTATGTACTCATTGAAAAACTTATCAAGCGTCTTGATCTATCTCTATAGATCTTGATGCTCAATATGTAAGCAGCTTCACCGAGGTCTTTCTTTGAAAAAACTCCTTTCAAACATTCCTTTATGCTTTGCAGAATAATTCTACATCATCTCCGATCAACAATATGTCATACATATACTTATCAGAAATGCTGTAGTGCTCCCACTCACTTTCTTGTAAATACAGGCTTCACCGCAAGTCTGTATAAAACTATATGCTTTGATCAACTTATCAAAGCGTATATTCCAACTCCGAGATGCTTGCACCAGTCCATAGATGGATCGCTGGAGCTTGCACATTTTGTTAGTACCTTTAGGATCGACAAAACCTTCTGGTTGCATCATATACAACTCTTCTTTAATAAATCCTATTAAGGAATGCAGTTTTGTTTATCCATTTGCCAGATTTCATAAAATGCGGCAATAGCTAACATGATTCGGACAGGCTTAAGCATAGGTACGAGTGAGAAATTCTCATCGTGGTCAACACCTTGAACTTGTCGAAAACCTTTTCGCGACAATTCTAGCTTTGTAGATAGTAACACTACTATCAGCGTCCGTCTTCCTCTTGAAGATCCATTTAATCTCAATGGCTCGCCAATCTTTGGGCAAGTCAATCAAAGTCCATACTTTGTTCTTATACATGGATCTCATCTCAGATTTCGTGGCCTCAAGCCATTTCGCGGAATCTGGGCTCATCATCGCTTCCTCATAGTTCGTAGGTTCGGCATGGTCAAGTAACATGACCTGCAGAACAGGATTACCGTACCACTCTGGTGCGGATCTCACTCTGGTTTACCTACGAGGTTTGGTAGTAACTTGATCTGAAGTTACATGATCATCATCATTAGCTTCCTCACTAATTGGTGTAGTAGTCACAGGAACAGATTTCTGTGATGAACTACTTTCCAATAAGGGAGCAGGTACAGTTACCTCATCAAGTTCTACTTTTCTCCCACTCACTTCTTTTGAGAGAAACTCCTTCTCTAGAAAGGCTCCATTCTCAGCAACGAATATCTTGCTTTCGGATCTATGATAGAAGGTGTACCCAGCATTTTCTTTTGGGTATCCTATGAAGACACACTTCTCTGACTTGGGTTTGAGCTTATCAAGATGAAACTTTTTCACATAAGCATCGCAAATCCAAACTTTAAGAAACGACAAGTTTGATTTCTTGCCAAACCATAGTTCATACTGTGTCATCTCAACAAATTTAGATGGTGCCCTATTTAACGTGACTACAGCTGTCTCTAATGCATAACCCCAAAATGATAGTGGTAAATCGGTAACAGACATCATAGATCGCACCATATCTAATAAAGTACGGTTACGACGTTCGGATACACCATTACACTATGGTGTTCCAGGTGGCGTGAGTAGCGAAACTATTTCACATTGTTTTAACTGAAGGCCAAACTTGTAACTCAAATATTCTCCTCCACGATCAGATCGTAGAAACTTTATTTTCTTGTTACGATGATTTTCCACTTCACTCTGAAATTATATGAACTTTTCAAATATTTCAAACTTTTGTTTCATCAAGTAGATATACTCATATCTGCTCAAATTATCTATGAAGGTCAGAAAATAACGATACCCGCCGCGAGCCTCAACATTCATCAGACTGCATACATCAGTATGTATTATTTCCAATAAGTCAGTTGCTTGCTCCATTGTTCCGGAGAACGGAGTCTTAGTCATCTTGCCCATGATGCACGGTTCGCAAGTATCAACTGATTCATAATCAAGTGATTCCAAAAGCCCATCAGCATGGATTTTCTTCATGCGCTTTACACCAATATGACCTAAATGGCAGTGCCACAAATAAGTTGCACTATCATTATTAACTTTGCATCTTTTGGCTTCAATATTATGAGAATGTGTATCACCACAATCGAGATCCAACAAACCATTTTCATTGGGTGTATGACCATAGAAGGTTTTATTCATGTAAACAGAACAACAATTTATTCTCTTACTTAAATGAATAACCGTATTGCAATAAACATGATCAAATCATATTCATGCTCAACGCAAACACCAAATAACACTTATTTAGGTTCAACACTAATCCCGAAAGTATAGGGAGTGTGCAATGATGATCATATCAATCTTGGAACCACTTCCAACACACATCGTCACTTCACCCTTAACTAGTCTCTGTTCATTCTGCAACTCCCGTTTCAAGTTGCTAATTTTAGCAACCGAATAAGTATCAAATACTCAGGGGCTACTATAAACACTAGTAAGGCACACATCAATAACCTATATATCAAATATACCCTTTGTTCACTTTGCCATCTTTCTTATCCACCAAATATTCAGGGAATTTCTGCTTCCAGTGATCATTTCCTTTGCAGTAGAAGCACTCAGTTTCAGGCTTTGGTCCAGCTTTGGGCTTCTTCACGGGAGTGACAACTTGCTTGTCATTCTACTTGAAGTTCCCTTTCTTTCCCTTTGCCCTTTTCTTGAAACTAGTGTTCTTGTCAATCATCAACACTTGATGCTCTTTCTTGATTTCTACCTTCGTCGATTTCAACATCACGAAGAGCTCGGGAATCGTTTACGTCATCCCTTGCATACTATAGTTCATCACGAAGTTCTAGTAACTTGGTGATGGTGACTAGAGAACTCTGTCAATCACTATCTTATCTGTAAGATTAACTCTCACTTGATTCAAGCGATTGTAGTACCCAGACAATCTGAGCATATGCTCACTGCTTGAGCTATTCTCCTCCATCTTTTAGCTATAGAACTTGTTGGAGACTTCATATCTCTCAACTCGGGTATTTGCTTGAAATATTTAACTTCAACTCCTAGAACATCTCATATGGTCCATGACGTTCAAAATGTCTTTGAAGTCCCGATTCTAAGCCGTTAAGCATGGTGCACTAAACTATCAAGTAGTCATCATATTGAGCTAGCCAAACGTTCATGACGTCTGCATCTGCTCCTGCAATAGGTCTGTCACCTAGCGGTGCATTAAGGACATAATTCTTCTGTGCAGCAATGAGGATAAACCTCAGATCACGGATCCAATCCGCATCATTGCTACTAACATCTTTCAACTTAGTTTTCTCTAGGAACATATCAAAAATAAAATAGGGGAGCTAAACGCGAGCTATTGATCTACAACATAGATATGCTAATACTACCAGGACTAAGTTCATGATAAATTTTAGTTCAATTAATCGTATTACTTAAGAACTCCCACTTAGAAAGACATCCCTCTAATCTTCTAAGTGATCACGTCATCCAAATCAACTAAACTATAACCAATCATCACATGAAATGGAGTAGTTTTCAATGGTGAACATCACTATGTTGATCATATCTACTATATGATTCACGCTCGACCTTTCAGTCTCAGTGTTCTGAGGCCATATCTGCATATGCTAGGCTCGTCAAGTTTAACCTGAGTATTCTACATGTGCAAAACTGGCCTGCACCCGTTGTAGATGGACGTAGAGCTTATCACACACGATCATCACGTGGTGTCTGGGCACGACGAACTTTGGCAACGGTGCATACTCAGGGAGAACATTTTTATCTTGAAATTTAGTGAGAGATCATCTTATAATGCTACCGTCAATCAAAGCAAGATAAGATGCATAAAAGATAAACATCACATGCAATCAAAATACGTGACATGATATGGCCATCATCATCTTGTGCCTTTGATCTCCATCTCCAAAACATCGTCATGATTTCCATCGTCACTGGCATGACACCATGATCTCCATCATCTTGATCTATATCAATGTGTCGTCACATGGTCGTCTCGCCAACTATTGCTCTTGCAACTATTGCTATCGCTTAGCGATAATTGTAAAGCAATTATTTGGTGCTTGCATCTTATGCAATAAAGAGACAACCATAAGGGTTCTGCCAGTTGCCAATAACTTCAACAAAACATGATCATCTTATACAACAACTTATATCTCATCACGCCTTGACCATATCACATCACAACATGCCCTGCAAAAACAAGTTAGACGTCCTCTACTTTGTTGTTCCAAGTTTTACGTGGCTGCTACGGGCTTAGCAAGAACCGTTCTTACCTACGCATCAAAAACCACAATGATAGTTTCTCAAGTTAGTGCTGTTTTAACCTTCTCAAGGACCGGGCGTAGCCACACTCGGTTCAACTAAAGTTGGAGAAACTGACACCCGCTAGTCACCTGTGTGCATAGCACGACGGTAAAACCAGTCTCGCGTAAGCGTACGCGTAATGTCGGTCCGGGCCGCTTCATCCAACAATACTGCTGAACCAAAGTGTGACATGTTGGTAAGCAGTGTGACTTATATCGCCCACAACTCACTTGTGTTCTACTCGTGCATATGACATCTACGCATAAAACCTGGCTCGGATACCATTGTTGGGGAACGTAGTAATTTCAAAATTTTCCTACGCACACGCAAGATCATGGTGATGCATAGCAACGAGAGGGGAGAGTGTTGTCCACGTACCCTCGTAGACCGAAAGCGGAAGCGTTAGCACAATGCGGTTGATGTAGTCGTACGTCTTCACGATCCGACCGATCAAGTACCGAACGCACGGCACCTCCGAGTTCAGCACACGTTCAGCTCGATGACGTCCCTCTAACTCCGATCCAGCCGAGTGTTGAGGGAGAGTTTCGTCAGCACGACGGCATGGCCTTCGCCTAAGCACCACTACAGTATTATCGAGGTGGACTATGGTGGAGGGGGCACCGCACACGGCTAAAAGACGCTCAACTTGATCAACTTGTGTGTCTAGAGGTGCCCCCCCTGCCCCTGTATATAAAGGATCAAGGGGGAGGCGGCCGGCCTAGGAGAAGGGCGCGCCAAGGGGGGTGTCCTACTATTACCGGGAGTAGGACTCCTCCTTTCCTTGTTGGAGTAGGAGAGAAGGAAAGAGGAGAAGAGGGAGAAGGAAAAGGGGCTGCACCCCTTGTCCAATTCGGACCAGAGGGGGGGTGCAGGCCTCCTTCCTTTTGGCCTCTCTCCTCTATTCCCGTATGGCCCAATAAGGCCCATATACTCCTCGGCGAATTCCCGTAACTCTCCAGTACTCCGAAAAATACCCGAATCACTCGGAACCTTTCCGAAGTCCGAATATAGTCGTCCAATATATCGATCTTTACGTCTCGACCATTTCGAGACTCCTCGTCATGTCCCCAATCTCAACCAGGACTCCGAACTCCTTCGGTACATCAAAACACATAAACTCATAATATAACCGTCATCGAACTTTAAGCGTGCGGACCCTACGGGTTCGAGAACTATGTGGACATGACCGAGACACGTCTCTGGTCAATAACCAATAGCGGAACCTCGATGCTCATATTGGCTCCCACATATTCTACGAAGATCTTTATCGGTTAGACCGCATAACAACATACGTTGTTCCCTTTTTCATCGGTATGTTACTTGCCCGAGATTCGATCATGGGTATCTCAATACCTAGTTCAATCTCGTTACCGGCAAGTCTCTTTACTCGTTCCGTAATACCTCATCCCGCAACTAACTCATTAGTTGCAATGCTTGCAAGGCTTAAGTGATGTGTATTACCGAGTGGGCCCAGAGATACCTCTCCGACAATCGGAGTGACAAATCCTAAT
This sequence comes from Triticum dicoccoides, assembly GCF_002162155.2. Classification (NCBI taxonomy): domain Eukaryota; kingdom Viridiplantae; phylum Streptophyta; class Magnoliopsida; order Poales; family Poaceae; genus Triticum; species Triticum dicoccoides. The sequence goes on from NC_041392.1 coordinate 717,989,705, forward strand.
CTCGAAATACGCCAACCCAACAAGTACCTTCGGAGACACCTGTAGAGCACCTTTATAATCACCCAGTTACGTTGTGACGTTTGGTAGCACACAAAGTGTTCCTCTGGTAAACGGGAGTTGCATAATCTCATAGTCATAGGAACATGTATAAGTCATGAAGAAAGCAATGGCAACAAACTAAACGATGAAGTGCTATGCTAACGGAATGGGTCAAGTCAATCACATCATTCTCCTAATGATGTGATCCCGTTAATCAAATGACAACTCATGTCTATGGTTAGGAAACATAACCATCTTTGATCAACGAGCTAGTCAAGTAGAGACATACTAGTGACACTCTATTTGTCTATGTATTCACACATGTATTATGTTTCCGGTTAATACAATTCTAGCATGAATAATAAACATTTATCATGATATAAGGAAATAAATAATAACTTTATTATTTCCTCTAGGGCATATTTCCTTCAGATGAGGCTCCTTCACAAGCTATAAGGACAATGGGGATAGGCCACATTCTCCCACAAGAAACACCCCATGTCCAAGTAGAAGAAGAAGGAGTAAGAGCCCCTCTTGAGGATTTTCCACAAGGGAAGTCATCACCGACACCACTTGTACAAGATGCTTTGGGAAGTAATGAACCTATCCAAGAACAAGATCAAGACCCTCATATTCCGGAGAAAGATCAAGAGCAAACTCTTCCGAATAATGAAGAACCAATCATTGAGGCTCAAGATCAAGCTCAAAGTCATGATCAAGATCTAGATCAACCCCAACCACAAGTTTCTTCATCGTCATCACTTCTTACTGATCAAGAACCTGTGGTTGCAAAGAGAAGAGTGTCTCCAAGGCTAAAGCAATCTCAAGGGCAAGCTTCTTCATCAAGTCCAAAACCAAGTGAAGAAGAACTTGACCGTAGAGAGCAAAAAGTGGCCGCCAAGCTAAAACACCTTCAACACCTCACCGAGAACATCTACGGAAGCATCAAAAAGGGGGTAACTACTCGTAGACGTTTGGCAAACTTTTGTGAACATCACTCGTTTGTCTCTTGTGTTGAACCCCTTAAGGTGGAAGATGCCCTTGATGATCTGGATTGGATAGATGCCATGCATGAAGAACTCAACAACTTCACACGCAACAAAGTGTGGAACCTTGTAGAAAGACCCAAGGAATTTCATAATGTCATTGGAACAAAGTGGATTTTCAAGAACAAACAAGATGAATATGGACAAGTAATAAGGAACAAGGCAAGGTTAGTGGCACAAGGTTTCACCCAAGTTGAAGGTTTGGATTTTGGTGAAACTTTTGCCCCCGTTGCCCATCTCGAATCCATTCGCATCTTGCTTGCTTATGCCTCTCATCATGATTTCAAATTATATCAAATGGATGTTAAGAGTGCATTTCTTAATGGTCCTCTTAAGGAGTTTGTGTATGTCAAGCAACCTCCCGGGTTTGAAGACCCCGATCATCCCTCTCACGTTTATGAACTCCATAAGGCACTCTATGGACTCAAACAAGCACCACGTGCTTGGTATGATCACCTTACGGCGTTCCTAAGCGAGAATGGGTTCCAAATTGGGGTAATAGATTCCACTCTCTTTACGAAGAGGGTAAAAGGAGAGTTGTTTGTCTGCCAAATATATGTTGATGATATTATCTTTCGGTCAACTAACCATGCTATTAATGTTGAGTTTGAGAATCTTGTGACTAAGGAATTTGCGATGAGCATGATGGGAGAGTTGAAGTTCTTTCTCAGTTTTCAAGTGGAGAAATTGAGAGGCGGAACCTTCATCAATCAATCTCGTTATATCCAAGACATGCTCAAGAGATTCAAAATGCAAGATGTCAAGCCAATGAAGACACCCATGGCCACAAATGGTCAACTTCATCTTGATCCAAATGGTAAAGAAGTGGATCAAATGGTATATCGCTCTATGATCGGTTCCTTGCTTTACCTTTGTGCATCTAGGATAAATATTATGTTGAGTGTGTGTATGTGTGCAAGATTTCAATCCGCTCCCAAGGAGAGCCACTATTCGGCAGTGAAAAGGATCCTTCGATATTTGGTTCATACCCAAACTTGGGCCTTTGGTATCCCAAGGGATCATCATTTGAGTTAATGGGTTACTCGGATTCGGATTGGGCCGGAGACAAGGTTGATCGCAAGTCCACATCCGGCTCATGTCAATTCCTAGGGAGATCGTTGTAAGTTGGTCTTCAAAGAAGCAAAATTGTATCTCTCTCTCCACAGCCGAAGCCGAGTATATTGCCGCCGGAAGTTGTTGTGCCCAATTATTATGGATGAGGCAAACTTTGATGGATTACGGTGTCAAATGTGACAAAGTGCCTCTTTGGTGTGACAATGAAACTGCCATCAAGATCGCCGAGAATTCGGTTCGACATAACAAGACCAAGCATATTGAGATTCGTCATCATTTCATTAGAGATCATGTGGCCAAGGGAAACATTGAGTTACTCCATGTCAACACCGAGAATCAACTAGCAGGCATCTTCACCAAGCCCCTTGACGAAGCAAGATTCTGCGAGTTAAGGCATGAGCTAAATATCGTGGATATTAGTAACTTCGGATGAAACTCTTGCTCGCACACACATACTCATGTACTATCTTGCTTAGATGTAGGCACATGTCTAGGGGAGCTAGCTCAACTCATGAGATATCTTATCCTAGAAGTGCATAAAACAAATACAATCTTTCACATAAGCCACTTTAGGTGGTACTTGTGCTTCAAAGATGAGTATTGGTCTTGGGCCCAAGGTTCATATCTTTGCGGTGCCATACCAAGTAAACTCAAACATGGTGGCCTCGGCCATCGCCTTCGCTTGAGGGTTGTGTCCGTGTTTGTTTCGCGTGTGTGGTGTGGTGTTTCTTTTCTTTTTTGGTTGGTTCTCCTCGCTTCTCTTTTGGTACAAGTGCTCCACATATACCCTTTCCATAGTGATAGGACTTTCCTCGCAGCGTATTCAGAAATGTAGACCGAGTGCTTTGTGAAGTAGGGGTAAGAGTATTCACTCAGCCCTGTATTTAAAAAAAAATCCACTCATGTCAAAGTTCCTGAATACCCCGTGCGCATGGGCCTGTACCGTGCACACAGGCCCCCCCATGCCCACGGGCTCTGTACCGTGCGCACGGGACCCCCGTGCGCACGGGGCTCACTTAGCCCGTGCGCACGGGGTCTGCGATTTCTGGTTCTGAAGAGGTGG
>NC_041392.1:717993193-718035153 GCF_002162155.2 Triticum dicoccoides
CATTCGCCCCCTCCTCTCCCAAGGAAGCCTCCAACGCCGCCGCCATTGCCTCCACTCGTCGGAGTTCTTCCTCCATGGATCTGGATCCATATGAGGTCCTCCTCCGGTTGGTCTTGTCTCCTTTGTCTATCTCCTTATGTTCCTATCTATTTTTCTAGCTTTAGGGTTTCTTTGCTCCCTAGATTCGTTTGGCCTCAACTAGTTTGTAGATAGAAGTCTAGTGCTTAGATCCTTTGGTCCCTCTGCTGCACCCACTCCTGGAGTTCTTTCTGGTAGTGGCTGCCGCTGGGAGACCCTCATGTCCACGGGGTGTTTGACCCCCGTGCGCACGAGGCCCCGTGCCCACGGTCCTGTACCATGCGCACGGGACCCCTGTGCCCACGCGGTCTAAACCCCCGTGCGCACGGGCTATCCAGGAACTTTTGCCTAGATTTTTTTCTATCTCCTTGCCATTCATCTTGCACTTGTACTCATTTGTGCTTCGTGCTTTGTGTTGTTGGGTTTTTGTGTGTGTTTCAGACTCCGCTGACAAGAGGTCGGAGCTTCGTCGCAAGCGTGGAAAAGGAGGATCAAAGGACTTCATCATTGCTCGTCGTCAGCCGTCTGAAGACATGGGTCAGGGGTCTAGGACAGGTCAGGGCCGTGCTCGCTGTGCAACCTCAAAGTGGCCCGTTGTTGAGGCTTCCGATGAATCTGAGGAAGAATATGACTCATAAGATGATGAGATAGAAGAAGAAGATGATCGTGGTGAGGAAGATGAAGAAGAGGAAGAGGAGTCTAGTCCGAAGGAAGCCACTCCGGGCAGGCGTGACCTCCGGAATATGCCTCTTGTCCAGTGGACCAAGCCAGAGATTTGGGCTGAGAGACAGAACCATCTGTATGTTAAGGCCAGGGAATGGATCCTCGTTTCAAGAATGGGTTTCAGCAAAGAATCTATCAGGAGCTTCGTCTGACCAAGTCAAAGAAGTTTGCTCCTCACAAGCAAGTCAACACTGAGAGTCTGCGCGACAATGATCATTTGTATCCCGGTGTGTACTCCGCTCTTGGATGACTGGGTCTGATTCCGTTTGTCACTTTCAACCACCCCTACAATGAAGATCTAGTGATGCAGTTCTTTGCCACTCTGTACTTCTCTAATGATTCTGCTCGCACCCTCACATGGATGTCCGGAACGCATCAGTGCTCAGCTCCTATGGCAAAGTTCTCCGAGATCATTCCCTACCTGTTCATGGATGAAGAGACTGTTTCTGATGAGTTTGGCATTGTTCGGGAAAGTGGGCAGCGCACTAAGGATGAGATTGCCTTTGCTTACAAACAAGAGAAGTCGTTTGTCACTGGGTCAATCAAAGACCTCTTGCCCCTCTATGACACCATGCGCCATATCCTGCGGTATACCCTCACTCCAAAGGCCGGGGATTCCCATAACATTCAGAGCTCCATGCTTGATGTCTTTGTGTATCTTCATCAGAAGAAGAAAGTGGATCTTCTGGATTTCATGTACTACGAGTTGCGTCAGTGTGTACAAGAGAACAAGTCTTTGATCTATGCTCCATTCATACAGGCATTGATTGAGACCGTTTGTCCAGCAAAGTACATTGCCAGCTTCAAGACTTCTATTCCCAAGCGCAACTCCAACTGGACCCCAGCCGCTCCTGCTCCCTATGTGCCCATCAAGAAGGGGCACAACCCTAGTCCTAAGGATCGTGCTACTTACACTCCAGGCATGTCCTCTACTGCATGGATCCCTCGTGGTAAGGCCAAGTCTATTGGCTCTGAGGCCATCTTTGCCAAGGGAGAGAAGAATTCGTTGTTCAAGACCTTGAGCAACATGTTCAAGATGTGTCAGTCGATTCAGCGTCGTCAGATCAAGGAAATCAACAAGGAGAAGCTTGTTCAGCGTGAGTAGAAGGCAGCAAGGGCTGCTGCTGGTGAGGAGGTCGGTCCAGGTTCAGAGGACGTCAACAGTGAGGCCACTGCTCGGTCTTTCCCAATGGCCGGGTGGCGTTTTGATGATGATGCCTCGAGTGCTCCTCCTCTTGTCTAGTGGGTCTCGTGTCGCCATTTGTCTCCTTTTTGTTGTCTTGATGACAAAGGGGGAGAAGTGGTGTGTGTGGTTGTGTCGTGGGTGTGTGGTGCGTTCGTGGGTGTGTTGAGATCTCAAGCCTCGTGTTTCTCGCTGTTGGTTGGTTTTAGTTGGCTTGAGATACTCTTATTTCCTTTCCGTCTGTGTGGTTGTGAGACTCTAGCGTCATTGTGAGACTCCAGCTTTATTATTGAACCTTTCAATTATCCTCTTGCTTATTGGGTCTCACATTATTTGCTCACCACACTGTGTCATGAGATCTAGGCACCGTTATAGGTTTATTTTGATGAATCTCATGACTTCACAATAATGATCTTGGCCGAACCTCCTCTGGGTGTACTAGATGCATTCTTGTTTTCGGGGACACATATAGGGGGAGCTATCTTGATCATTATTTGTTCCATGGCTTTCTTTCTGTTTATCCTCCATGCCATGCTCTAACCACGTTGTCATCAATGCACCAAAAAGGGGAGATTGGAAGTGCTAGTGGCACTTATGCTATATTTTGGTGTGATGACAATGTGGTTAGTTGAACTAATATCGGTTGCCAAAGTTATCTCAGGTTATTGGTTCTAAGTGCTCGCGATGGAGATGTGCGACCCCCCCATTTCAAAAAGGACAAAGGCATGGTCTTTCGATGCTTCAAAGGTTTAGTTTTGGTTTGCTTCGAGTCGTAGGAAAGACCGCACTATTAAGAGGGGTTTGTGTGGATAAATTTCGTGTGGGAATGCCTTTGCCGAGCCTTACTCTCTTACCCTTCCCACTCCGACCACCTAAAATGAACCTAGTGTGTGTGTGCTGTGGTACTCAGAAAGTTGCAACAGAAAGTTACTGGGTACCCCATGCGCACGGGGTACTGCGCAACTCTCTGGGTACCCCGTGCGCACAGGGTACTGCGTAACTCTCTGGGTACCCCGTGCGCACGGGGTCTTTTGACCCCCGTGCGCACGGGGTGGTGCGATTGTCTCTAGATACCCCGTGCGCACGGGGCTGACTTAGCCCGTGCGCACGCGGTCCAACGGGCAGGAATCCCCACCAGCCCATGAACACTATATATATGTCCTTCTTCCACCTCCAACCTTTAACCCTAATGTCTTGTTGAGCTCCACCATTGCTACACCCCATTTTGCTCAATACTCTCAATCCCTCCACCCAAACTTGTTGAAACTTTGGGGATTGGGAGAGCAAGACCCGATCTACAACTTGACCAAACCAAATCGCGTTCCCCGCAACATTTCTTCCCCATTGACTTGTTACTCTTGGAGCTTGGGCTCCTAGGCGATTAGAGGTTCCTCTGGAAGCTTCCTTGCTTGTGGTGTGCTCCGGAGAAGTTTGTAAAGGTGTGGTGGTCGCCTTCAAGACCAACCCCGAGTGGTTCGAGGCTCATCCATTGGGGGTGACTTGAAGGAGAATACGGTGAGCCTTTGGTGGCATTCCGCAAGCTTTGGCTCCGGCACCGCTCCAAATGGAGATTAGCTCTTCCCCAAGGAAGAGTGAACTTCGGGTTAATATCCGCGTCCTCGTCTCACTTGTGGTTAATCCTTTCCCGCACCTTTCCTTGTTGTTGTATGCTTGTTGGCTTGCTAAGTAGTTTGTTGCCTAGCATTTCTCTCTTGGAGCTTGCTTTTCATATAGGTTGCATTCACCTAGTTGCATATCTAGTGAACTCTTTTATCCGCTAAGCCTTAAAATCTACAAGAAATATTAAAATTTGTAGTCTCCTATTCACCCCCCCTCTAGTCGACCGTATCGATCCTTTCACTCATCTTGAAGCAAATATCGTTGACGACCGCGCCAACTCCCACGCCGACCCCAACACCGCCGCCAAGCCGACGGCGGTGGCGGCTAGGAGGACGCACTACGAATTGCTCGGTGTGGGTGTCGGGGCGACTAGGGGCGAGATCAAGGCGGCGTACCGGCGTCTGGCCAGGGAGGTGCACCCGGACGCTGCTGGTGGCGGCAACGACGAGGGGTTCATCCGGCTGCACACGGCCTACGCCACGCTCGCCGACCCCGATGAGCGCGCACGCTACGACCGTGACGTGTCTTGCCGCGCTGCGGGAATGATGATGCGGCGGGCGGCGGTGGCCGGGCCAGTGTTTCGGCGGAGGACATGGGAGGCCGGGCTGGTGTTTCGGCGGAGGACATTGGAGGCCGACCAGTGCTGGTAGGACGTACGGCCTGGCAAACGCGCCTGCCCTCCGAGGCACCAACCGGCGGCCGCCTAGTTTGCTCAGGCACGGCACTAGCGGAAAGTTCCTGGCGACTATCTTGTAAGAGTAAAATTCATCGATGGTACCTCAACTTGCGTCGCCCGGTCACTTTGGTCACTGTACACAAGAACTCACGCAATACGGTCATTGTGTACGGTGAACAGTGAAAATATGGTCACTGTGCGCCGTAGACCGCGCGTACGCCGCCTGTTGACCACCTGTTGACCGTCCGGCTCCCAGGCCGCGCGCCAGGTGTCGCGAGGAGGAGCGACTCGATGGCATATTTGCAGCAACACCCCCCAATTTATCGGACAGATCCCCGAAGTCCTCCCACGTCTCCACCTCCCCTGTTCGAGCCGATCAAACCGGCGGAGAAGGTGATGGAGGCGTGTGCGGCGTGGTGCGGCGTGGTCATCAGCGTGGTCGGCGCAGAGGGGTTTCTTCTCGCGGTGGTGAAGTGGAGGCGCCGCTGCCATGTCTCCTGTTCGTCGCCCCAACGGTGCCCCTGCCCCTGTTTACCATAAGTGATGATTCCTGCCGTAAGTCTTCTTATTTCTCTTCGATTCTTGTTTGATAGGGCTGGCATTGTGTTCGCCTATGATATGTTTTAGTATTTGTCGCGCGTATGGCAATTTAGGTTTAGGGTTTTTCGAACCCAATTTGTCTGATAGGGTTTTAGGTTCTTGCCGAAAGGATCTAGTTTTCATCGATTCCATATGAAATAGGCTTAGGTTTCTGGCAGTTGTACCCGTATGTGCACCTTTGTTGGAATATGCATATGTTTTGGAGCTTTGGTTTATGGAGAACATTGGGGATTTCTGGTGATGTACTATTCAAAAAGGTCATTTTTGTTCAATTTTGATGTGATCAATTATGCTTTGTTTTTGCGGGAGCAAGAAGTGAGAAGTTCTCAGTGCAGTTTCATCATGGTTGTTTTTTCATGGGTGAAGGAAGCAATAGGGCTTATGTTGATGGGCATAAAGTTTGGTATGACAGTTTGGATAAGCTCACCTGGTCTCTGATACGTCTCCAACGTATGTATAATTTTTGATTGCTCCATGCTATATAATCTACTGTTTTGGGAAATATTGGGATTTATTATCCACTTTTATATTACTTTTGGGACTAACCTATTAACTGGAGGCCTAACCCAGATTTGCTGTTTTATGCCTATTTCAGTGTTTCGAAGAAAAGGAATATCAAACGGAGTCGAAACGGAACGAAATCAACTGGAGAAGTTATTTTTGGAAGGAAACACACGTGATGGACTTGGACCCCATGTCAGAAGATACAGGAGCTGCCCACGAGGGTGGGGGCGCGCCCCCTGCCTCGCGGGGCCCCCGTGGCTCCCCTGACGTGCTTCTTCTGCCTATATAACTCCATATACCCTAAAACTTCGAGAATGCACAATAGATCGGGAGTTCCGCCGCCAGAAGCCTCCGTAGCCACCGAAAACCAATCTAGACCCGTTCTGGCACCCTGCCGGAGGGGGCAATCCCTCTTCGGTGGCCATATTCATCATCCCGGTGCTCTCCATGATGAGGAGGGAGTAGTTCCCCCTCGGGGCTGAGGGTATGTACCAGTAGCTATGTGTTTGATCTCTCTCGCTCGTGTTCTTGAGGTGATACGATCTTGATGTATCGTGAGCTTTGCTATTATAGTTGGATCTTATGTTTCTCCTCCCCCTCTTCTCTCTTGTAATGAATTGAGTCTCCCCTTTGAAGTAATCTTATCGGATTGAGTCTTTAAAGATTTGAGAACACTTGATGTATGTCTTGCCGTGGATATCTGTGGTGACAATGGGATACCACGTGCCACTTGATGTATGTCTTGGTGATCAACTTGCGGGTTTCGTGACATTGGGAACCTATGCATAGGGGTTGGCACACGTTTTCGTCGTGATTCTCCGGTAGAACTTGGGGGCACTCTTTGAGGTCCTTTGTGTTGGTTGAATAGATGAATCTGAGATTGTGTGACGCATATCGTATAATCATACCCATGGATACTTGAGGTGACATTGGAGTATCTGGGTGACATTAGGGTTTTGGTTGATTTGTGTCTTAAGGTGTTATTCTAGTACGAACTCTAGGGCTGCTTGTGACACTTATAGGAATAGCCAATGGATTGATTGGAAAGAATAACTTTGATGTGGTTTCGTACCCTACCATAATCTCTTCATTCGTTCTCCGCTATTAGTGACTTTGGAGTGACTCTTTGTTGCATGTTGAGGGCTATTTATGTGATCCAATTATGATATTATTGTTGAGAGGACATACACTAGTGAAAGTATGAACCCTAGGCCTTCTTTCCTATCATTGCAATACCGTTTATGCTCACTTTTATCATTAGTTAACTTGCTGTTTTTATAATTTCAGATTACAAATACCTTTATATACTATCCATATACCACTTGTATCACCATCTCTTCGCCGAACTAGTGCACCTATACAATTAACCATTGTATTGGGTGTGTTGGGGACACAAGAGACTCTTTGTTATTTGGTTGCAGGGTTGCTTGAGAGAGACCATCTTCATCCTACGCCTCCCACCGATTGATAAACCTTAGGTCATCCACTTGGGGGAAAATTGCTACTGCCCTACAAACCTCTGCACTTGGAGGCCCAACAACGTCTACAAGAAGAAGGTTGTGTAGTAGACATCAAGCTCTTTTCTGGCGTCGTTGCCGGGGAGGTTAGCGCTTGAAGGTATATCTCTAGACCTTGCAATCGAGTCTTTTAGTTTCTTGTTTTATCACTAGTTTAGTCTATAAAAGAAAACTACAAAAAAATTGGAATTAAGTTTGTCTCATACGCTTCACCTTTTTAATATCTTTCGTGAGTATGATGGAAAGGATAATTGTGCTCAAGTGCTAGAAGAAGAAATCTATAAAAATTTTGGCACTAAATATTTGAATGATGAGCATGATTGCAATGTTGTTAGTATGAATTCCTTGAATATCCATGATGCTAATGATATGCAAAGCCACAAGCTTGGGGAAGCTATGTTTGAGAAGATGATATTTTTTGTCCCCCAAGCTTTGATGAGCAAATTTACTATGATGAAAGCATGCCTCCTATCTATGATGATTATGGTGATGAATTGTATGCTATAAAGAATAATGATATCCATGAAACTTGTCATCTTGATCTTAATTTTCAATCACATGATAGTTATTTTGTTGAGTTTACTCCCACTGTCCGGAAAGAGAAGAATTTTGCTTATGTGGAGAGTAGTAAATCTTCTATGCTTGTAGATCATGAAAAGAATGCTTTAGGTGCTGGTTATATTGTTGAATTCATTCATGATGCTACTGAAAATTATTATGAGGGAGGAACATATGCTTGTAGGAATTGCAATAATATCAAGTTTCCTCTCTATGTGCTTAAAATTTTGAAGTTATGCTTGTTTTACCATCCTATGCAAGTTGATCCTTGTTCCCACAAGTTATTTGCTCACAAAATCCCTATGCATAGGAAGTGGGTTAGACTTAAATGTTCTAGTCATATTCTTCATGATGCTCTCTTTATGTTTCAATTCTTACCCTTTATGTGAGCATCATTGAAATCATCGTGCCTAGCTAGGGGCGTTAAACGATAGTGCTTGTTGGGAGGCAACCCAATTTTCTTTTAGTTCCTTGCCTTTTGTTACTGTTTTGTAATAAATAATTCATCTAGCCTGTGATTAGATGTGGTTTTATACTTTTAATTAGTGTTTCTGCCATGTAGAACCTTTGGGAAGACTTGGGGAAAGTCTTGTTGATCATGCTGTAAAAAACAGAAACTTTAGCGCTCACGAGAATTGATGCAATTTTATTTGGAGAGTGATATTTAGTTAATTATTTTTGCAGATGATTAATAGGTAGATTCCTCAGGTCCAGCAATTTATTTGAGAATTTTATGAGTTCCAGAAGTATATGTTTGATCCAGATTACTATAGACTGTTCTGTTTTTGACAGATTCTGTTTTTCATGTGTTGTTTACTTATTTTGATGAATCTATGGCTAGTAAAATAGTTTATAAACCATAGATAAGTTGGAATACAGTATGTTTAACACCAATATAAATAAAGAATGAGTTCATTACAGTACCTTGAAGTGGTGATTTACTTTCTTATACTAACGGAGCTTACGAGTTTTCTACTTTAAGTTTTGTGTTGTAAAGTTCTCAAGTTTTGGGTAAGGATTCGATGGACTATGGAATAAGGAGTGGCAAGAGCCTAAGTTTGGGGATGCCCAAGGCACCCCAAGGTAATATCCAAGGACACCAAAAAGCCCAAGCTTGGGGATGCCCCGGAAGGCATCCCCTCTTTCGTCTTCGTTCATCGGTAACTTTACTTGGTGCTACATTTTTATTCGCCACATGATATGTGTTTTGCTTGGAGCGTCAATTTATTTTGTTAGGATTTTCTTTCTGTTATTTAGAATAATGATTTGCATCTTTTATTTCAATAAAAGTGGCATTGATATCCTTTACTATGCCTATGTTATAAGTATACATGTTGCTGTTTGAAAACAGAAAGTTTACCGCTGTTGCAATAATTCCCTAGAAAAGTCAGAATGTGATAAACTGTTGAAACCTTTTGCATATTAAGATCTGATAAATTTACTACAGTGGGAATTTTCTTTCATAATTTTTGGAGCTAGGGAAGTATAGATGTTGCATCATTCTTTACAGACTATCCTGTTTAGGCAGATTGCTGTTATGTTTGCATTGTTTGCATATGTTTGCTTCTTTAATGATTCTATTTGTGGATAGGACTATTAAATATGCAGAGACATTTAGTATGAAATGTTGAATAATAATTTTAGTAATTTTCTACAGTAGAGTATGATAAGGTTTTTGCAATGGTTTATGCTAACTTATCTTACGAGTCCTTGTTGAGTTTTGTGTGGATGAAGCTTTTGAGATTTAGGGAGACCGTGATATGAGAGGAATTAAGAAGATGCAAAAGCTCAAGCTTTGGGATTCCCATGGCATCCCAAGATAATATTTCAATAAGTCTCAAGTGTCTAAGCTTGGGGATGCCCCGGTTGGCATCCCACCTTTCTTCTTCAACAACTATCGGTTAGTATCGGTTGATCCTAAGTTTTTGCTTCTTCACATGATGTTTGCTATTCTTAGATGTCATTTTCTTTTGCTTTGCTTGCTGTTTGAATAGAGTACCAAGATCTGAAATTATTAAATGTTAGAGAGTCTTCACATAGTTGCATGATTATTCAACTACTCATTGATCTTCACTTATATCTTTCGGAGTAGTTTGTCATTTGCTCTAGTGCTTCACTTATATCCTTTTAGAGCATGGTGGTAGTTTTATTTTGAAGAAATAGATGAACTCTCATGCTTCATTTATATTATTTTGATAGTCTTAATAGCATGGTAATTTACTAAAATCCTAATATGCTAGGTATTCTGGAATAATAAAATTCTCTTATGAGTGTGTTGAATACTATGAGAAGTTTGATACTTGATAATTGTTTTGAGATATGAAGATGGTGATATTAGAGTCATGCTAGTTGAGTAGTTGTGAATTTGAGAAATACTTGTGTTGAAGTTTATGATTCCCGTAGCATGCACGTATGGTGAACCGTTATGTGATGAAGTCGGAGCATGATTTATTTATTGATTGCCTTCCTTATGAGTGGCAGTCGGGGACGAGCAATGGTCTTTTCCTACCAATCTATCCCCCTAGGAGTATGCACATAGTACTTTGTTTCGATAACTAATAGATTTTTGCAATAAGTATGTGAGTTCTTTATGACTAATGTTGAGTCCATGGATTATACGCACTCTCACCCTTCCACCATTGCTAGCCTCTCTAGTACCGCACAACTTTCGCCGGTACCATAAACCCACCATATACCTTCCTCAAAACAGCCACCATACCTACCTATTATGGCATTTCCATAGCCATTCCGAGATATATTGCCATGCAACTTTCCACCGTCCTGTTATTATGACACGCTCCATCATTGTCATATTGCTTTGCATGATCATGTAGTTGACATCGTATTTGTGGCAAAGCCACCATTCATAATTCTTTCTTACATGTCACTCTTGAGTCATGCACATCCCGGTACACCGCCGGAGGCATTCATATAGAGGCATATCTTGTTCTAAGTATCGAGTTGTAATTCTTGAGTTGTAAGTTAATAAAAGTGTGATGATCATCATTAATAGAGCACTGTCCCAAATAAAAAAATAAAGGCCAAATAAAAAAGGGGAAATGCCAAAAAAAGAAAGGCCAAATAAAAAAAGAAAGGCCAAAAAAAGGGGGACAATGCTACTATCCTTTTACCACACTTGTGCTCCAAAGTAGCACCATGTTCTTCATATAGAGAGTCTCTTGAGTTATCACTTTCATATACTAGTGGGAATTTTCATTATAGAACTTGGCTTGTATATTCCAATGATGGGCTTCCTCAAAATGCCCTAGGTCTTCGTGAGCAAGCGAGTTGGATGCACACCCACTAGTTTCTTTTGTTGAGCTTTCATATACTTATAGCTCTAGTGCATCCGTTGCATGGCAATCCCTACTCACTCACATTGATATCTATTGATGGGCATCTCCATAGCCCGTTGATACGCCTAGTCGATGTGAGACTATCTTCTCCCTTTTTATCTTCTCCACAACCACCATTCTATTCCACCTATAGTGCTATGTCCATGGCTCACGCTCATGTATTGCGTGAAGATTGAAAAAGTTTGAGAACATCAAAAGTATGAAACAATTGCTTGGATTGTCATCGGGGCTGTGCATGATTTAAATATTTTGTGTGGTGAAGATGGAGCATAGCCAGACTATATGATTTTGTAGGGATAACTTTCTTTGGCCATGCTATTTTGAGAAGACATAATTGCTTTGTTAGTATGCTTGAAGTATTATTATTTTTATGTCAATATGAACTTTTGTCTTGAATCTTATGGATCTGAATATTCATGCCACAATTAAGAAGAATCACATTGAAATTATGCCAAGTAGCACTCCGCATCAAAAATTCTTTTTTATCATTTACCTACTCGAGGACGAGCAGGAATTAAGCTTGGAGATGCTTGATACGTCTCCAACGTATCTATAATTTTTGATTGCTCCATGCTATATTATCTACTGTTTTGGGCAATAATGGGCTTTATTATCCACTTTTCTATTACTTTTGGGACTAACCTTTTAACCAGAGGCCTAGCCCAGATTTGCTCTTTTATGCCTATTTCAGTGTTTCGAAGAAAAGGAATATCAAACGGAGTCGAAACGGAACAAAATCAACTGGAGAAGTTATTTTTGGAAGGAAACACACCTGATGGACTTGGACCCCATGTCAGAAGATACGGGAGCTTCCCACGAGGGTGGGGAGCGCGCCCCCCTGCCTCGTGGGGCCCCCGTGGCTCCCCTGACGTGCTTCTTCTGCCTATATAACTCCATATACCCTAAAACTTCGAGATCACACAATAGATCGGGAGTTCCACCGCCAGAAGCCTCCGTAGCCACCGAAAACCAATCTAGACCCGTTCCGGCACCCTGCCGGAGGGGGAAATCCCTCTCCGGTGGCCATCTTCATCATCCCGGTGCTCTCCATGACGAGGAGGGAGTAGTTCTCCCTCGGGGCTGAGGGTATGTACCAGTAGCTATGTGTTTGATCTCTCTCTCTCTCTCTCTCTCTCTCTCTCTCTCTCTCGTGTTCTTGAGGTGATACGATCTTGATGTATCGTGAGCTTCACTATTATAGTTGGATCTTATGTTTCTCCTCCTCCTCTTCTCTCTTGTAATGAATTGAGTTTCCCCTTTGAAGTAATCTTATCGGATTGAGTCTTTAAAGATTTGAGAACACTTGATGCATGTCTTGCCATGGATATCTGTGGTGACAATGGGATACCACGTGCCACTTGATGTATGTCTTGGTGATCAACTTGCGGGTTTCGTGACATTGGGAACCTATGCATAGGGGTTGGCACACGTTTTCGTCGTGATTCTCTGGTAGAACTTTGGGGCACTCTTTGAGGTCCTTTGTGTTGGTTGAATAGATGAATCTGAGATTGTGTGATGCATATCGTATAATCATACCCACGGATACTTGAGGTGACATTGGAGTATCTAGGTGACATTAGGGTTTTGGTTGATTTGTGTCTTAAGGTGTTATTCTAGTACGAACTCTAGGGCTGTTTGTGACACTTATAGGAATAGCCCAATGGATTGATTGGAAAGAATAACTTTGAGGTGGTTTCGTACCCTACCATAATCTCTTCGTTCGTTCTCCGCTATTAGTGACTTTGGAGTGACTCTTTGTTGCATGTTGAGGGATAGTTATGTGAGCCAATTATGATATTATTGTTGAGAGGACTTACACTAGTGAAAGTATGAACCCTAGGCCTTGTTTTCTATCATTGCAATACCGTTTATGCTCACTTTTATCATTAGTTACCTTGCTGTTTTTATAATTTCAGATTACAAATACCTTTATCTACTATCCATATACCACTTGTATCACCATCTCTTCGCCGAACTAGTGCACCTATACAATTTACCATTGTATTGGGTGTGTTGGGGACACGAGAGACTCTTTTTTATTTGGTTGCAGGGTTGCTTGAGAGAGACCATCTTCATCCTACGCCTCCCACAGATTGATAAACCTTAGGTCATCCACTTGAGGGAAATTTTCTACTGTCCTACAAACCTCTGCACTTGGAGGCCCAACAACGTCTACAAGAAGAAGGTTCCGTAGTAGACATCAATCTCCAATAATGGTGGAACATATAGTAGAAGAGATTGGATGGGAGATGGCAGGCAGTTTGAAGGCATATTATCAAATCCCAATACTTGACATTACTCAGAATTCTTTGAGACATATCAGATCTGAGGCAGATACTGATCAAATGATGACCTTTCTGTCTATTGGGCATCATTTCTTCAGTATTTATCTTGATCATGATGACAGCTTCATTACTAAGAAGGTTGTTGATGATGTGGTCCAATTTTCAAGGGCTGAACTTGCACCAGTGTTTAGCCCTTCAAAAGATGGTACTAATCCTCATAGTAGAAAGCCTGGAAATTCAGAAGAAGACTGCCCTAATACCAATTCAGGTTGTGTATCCAAACAATGTGCCACATGAAGATGGCAATCCATTCATGTTTGTAAGAAGGCAGTGCACATTTGGTGAAGGAGTAGAGGAGAATGCAGAGCAACAAGGACAAGCAGGGCAACATGATGATGTACACCAACATGAAGATGCAGAGCATGTAGGCCAAGAAGGAGAAGCAGAGCCACATGAAGATGCAGAGCAAGTAGAGCAAGAAAGAGAAGCAGAGCAACATGCAGTAGATGAAGATGCAGAAGCACATCAATTGAGTAGAACCAGAGCAAAGAAGAGATGTTTTGAAGGCAATGTAGGAACAGATAGTGACTCAGATGACAGTGATTTTGTTCCCGGTGACATGGTAGATAGTTACTTTGAAATCAGTGATGATGATGATGACCTTTATGCTGAAAATGTGGATGAGGATGAACCAGTTCAAAGGAAGGAGAAGGTGAAGCAGAAAACAACAGCAAAGTATAAAGGAGTTGTAGGGGAAGGAAAGGGAGAAAACATGTCAGATTATGAATCTGAAGGTGAAGATATTTGGCCACCTGTTTCAGATGATGAAATGCAAACCAAATTTAGAGCATTTAGAAAGGAGGATCTGACTTGTCCAAAATTTCATGTTGGAGAAGTGTTTGAAAATGTTGATTTTCTTAGGAAAGCAATTAAGGAATACAGCTACAAGAACATAGTTGATGTCAAGTTACCAGTGAATGACAGGAAGAGAGTCAAAGCAGTGTGTGATGAAGATTGTACCTAGTACTTGTGGGCTTCTTATGACAGCAGAACCAACTGTTTCATGGTAAACAAGTATGTTGAAGAACATAGTTGCTGCAAAAAATGGAAGATCAAAGCTTTCACAGCACCTTTTCTAGCCAGGAAATACCTTGAGAGTTTCAGGGCTGATCAACATATGAATCTTAGAAACTTCTCAAGGGTTGTTCATAAGGAATGGCACATGACACCAACTAGGTCCAAGCTTCAAAGGGCAAGAAGGCTGGCTATGAAAATAATTCATGGAGATGAAGAAGGGCAGTACAAGCTGTTGTGGGATTATGGAAATGAGATAAGGAGAAGTAATCCTGGTAGCTCATTTTTCCTTGCACTGGATAATCAAGCTAGGTTCAACAAAGCCTACATGTGCAAGAGAGGCTATCTTCAAGGT
The DNA here is from genome assembly GCF_002162155.2 of Triticum dicoccoides. NCBI lineage: Eukaryota > Viridiplantae > Streptophyta > Magnoliopsida > Poales > Poaceae > Triticum > Triticum dicoccoides. Next base: position 718,007,723 of record NC_041392.1, read on the forward strand.
TGCATGCCTATCATCTTCATAGATGGCTGCCATATTAAAACAAGATACAGAGGGAAGTTGCTAGTTGCAGTAGGAATAGATCCAAATAATTGCATATTCCCCATAGCAATATGTGTTGTGGAAGTGGAGGACAAGCCTAACTGGGTTTGGTTTCTTGAGAGGCTGAAGAGTGATCTTGCTATTATCAACACATCCCCATGGACAGTAATGTCTGACAAGCAGAAGGTATATGCAACCACATTGCCTGATGGTCTAATTAGATTACTGTACTTGAGAACACTTGTTTAACACTTTGTGTATTGGTCTATGTTGTTTTGTAGGGCCTGATAAATGTTGTGACTGAAGTATTCCCTGAGTCAGAACATAGGTTCTGTGTCAGGCATATGTGGAAGAATTTCCAATAGCTGTACAATGGTGATGCTTTGAAGAATCAATTGTGGAAGATAGCTAGGAGCACAACAGGTATTAAGTATGAGCAGTACATGCTTGAGATGAAGGTGCTAAATGAGGGTGCATACACCTGGTTGAAAGAGTTGGAGCCAAACACTTGGGTGAGGGCTTTCCAAAGTGACATACCTAAGTGTGACATTCTGCTCAACAATTTGTGTGAGGTGTTCAACAAGTAAGTTCCAATGCTTTCATCTCACTCTTTTTAACATAAGATGCAATGCTTTCCTATCACTGTTGTTAACATAACATGCAATGGTTGTGCAGATATATCTTGGAGGCAAGAGAATTGCCAATTCTTTCAATGTTTGAGAGGATCAAGCAATAGTGGACTGCAAGGCACTACACTAAGCATTGTGAGGGTGAGAAGATGCAAGGAGTAATGTGCCCTAAGATCAAGAAACTAGTTGACAAGCTCACAGAGCTGGCCAACACATGTTATGTGTATGAATCAGGAGATGGAGTGTTTCAAGTGGTGGATAGATGAACAGATTACATAGTAGACTGGCACAGCAAGTCCTGCAACTGTATGAGATGGCAAAAAGTGGAGTGACTTGCATACATGTTATAGCATGTTGTAGGAATGAGAGAGTAGATCCACTAACCTTTGTGGATAAATGCTACTTAGTGTCCATGTTCAAGAAGGCTTATAGCAACATCATCCACCCTTGCAAGGACATCACTGAGTGGGAGAAGATGAATGGGCCTGAAATTAATCCACCAGACTACAAGAAGCATGTTGGAAGGCCTTGCAAAAGCAGAAGGAAGGGACCAGAAGAAATTATTTGTAGTAATGGAGGGAGGAGGATGTCAAGGCATGGTGTAATCATGCACTGCAATTACTGTGGTGAGCCTGACCACAATATCAAGGGATGCAAATATATGAAAGATGATCTACCACCTCCCAATGCACAAGCTCCTCCACCCCAACATGATGACAATTTGGAAACTTCACAAGCTAATATGGAGCGACAACCACCTCCAGAACAAGCCCAGGTAACTGTCTTGTACACAACCTCTAGCAGATCTTATGGAGCAGCAGACTGTAACAAGCTTTTTGTTTGATGAGCAGCAGGCCAACACAAGTGCAGAGACCAGTACAGTAGTAGAAGATCTTATGGTGGATCACATGCTTCAGCAGGTAATTTAAACATGAGTACTCTTGCTCACTTGCTCTGTTTCAGTCATGCTTTTAGTTTCCATTTGTTGACACTTGACATGTGTATGTACAGAGGCCTTTGCCTAGAGTGCTTCAGCACACACCAATCCCAGAATCAACATTCTTAACAAATGCACAAGCAATGTTGAACCAGGCCCAGACAAGCACTAACACAATCAGGCAGGAAGAGCTATCTAAGAAGATGTTGGCCATGAAGCAACAAATAGAGAAGGAACTTCAAGACAGGAAACAAGCTATACTAGAGGCAAGGATAGAAGCAGAGTTGAAGAAAGCAGAAGAGGCTGCTAGAAGAAGGCATGAAAAAGCAGAAAAGAAGGCTATAGAAGCTGAGAAGAAGAGAGAGGCAGCTGCACAGAAGAAGGAAACAATGGCCATCCTGAGGCAAGCAAGAGCAGAGACAAGGCAGATAATAGTGGAGACACAAAGAGAGCTTTCTGCTCAGAGAAAGGAGAAACTGGCTGCTGAGAGGAAGGCACAAAAGGAGGTTGCTGTTGCAAAGAAACTAGAAGAGAAGAAAGCCATTGCTACACAGAAGGAATCAGAGAGACAAGCACTCCTAGCAAAGAAGCAGGAAGAGAAACAAGCCCTTGCTGCAAAGAAACAAGCAGAGAGACAATCCATTGCAGCAAAGAAGGAGCAGCTGAGGAAACAAGCACAAAGAAACATGGAGGAAGCTGGGCATGTGCCACAAAGATCAAGCATGTTTGACATCTTTAGATGATCTATGAGACTGTTTATCTTGTTTTAGCAAGAGTACTCTTTCAACAATGTAAAATATGACTGTGTTTCCCTTTCTTGTTATCTCAAGATCTTATGGTACTCTATTTTGAGTAGTGCTAATGATGATGCACTACATAAAATCTATATTTTGGTATGAAAACTGTCTTGTCTGTCTACCCATTTCTTGTCATTCTATTGTTGATGTCAATACTGCTTCCACATCACATCCTTGTTGCCATTATTTTCATTTCATAAATATGATATGAAACAGTACACAAGAACTCATTTCACAACTATCATGTCAGAAAGATAACAGAATACAAAGACAATGTTTCCATTAAAGATAGATAGATAGATCACTTCATACATTTCTGGCCTTGACAACCATAACATTTGATACAACCAAGCTAACTTCATAGCCATTTCCTAACATTAAACTAGTGAAAGTACTTAACATGCTAAACTACCGAAGCTGGTCTTCACTTCTCCACTACCAAAATGAACACTTGTCTTCATCACTTCTTCTTCTTCTACAGTACTCCTTCATCACTTCTTCTTCTTCTTCTTCTTCTAATGCAGAGAGAACTTGTCCTTACTTCTTCATCAACAAAGAATACAGAGGGCACACAACAGCATCACACTACCTAACAGAAGCTTCAGCAGCACCAAGATCTCTGCACCTAATCCAATCAATGCACTTTCTTGGTGCCTGCTCATATTCTGCTGCAGAGAGCCAGGCCTTGCCAAAGCAGCTCTACTAGTTGCCACTTGAGCTGCAATCCTTCTCCTTTCATTCCTAGCCCTAATGAGTTCTTCCCTCCTCTCCTCTGTTGCTCCAACAGCATCCACAGCTTGGTTCCCAACCAAGAAATGAGCATCTACTAGGTACGCAACATATTCCATCTCCCAAAACCAGAAATCACACCCAGTAGCCTGCAAACCAACAGCAAAAAAGTGAACTTTGACCAACGAGAGGGCAAAACTGCTGCCAAGAACAAAATCAACTGATCCTTTGTATTACTTATGGAGTGATTGGGACATCTGTAGAACACCCAGCCCTCGTGATCCTCTGTGTTCGAAACATAGTACCTCACTGTCGCCTAGCAGCAAGGACATGGGATGAGTGGCACCACCACTGTCCGGCCGCGGAGACCAGACCGGGCAGAACTAGCAGAAGACATGGCGCAGTCGTCGTCGGGGGCGAGGGCAGGATGGGCGCGCGGCGGCGAGAGGGCAGGATGGGCGTGCGGCGGTGAGAGGGCAGGATGGGCGCGACAGCGACGAGAGGGCAGGATGGGCGCGGCGGCGGCGAGAACAAGGGATTTGGACGGGATAATTGGGGATTTCTATCTAAACGGCTTTTTTACAAAAACGCCCTCCCGCAAATGGGCACTTTAACATAAATCCTCTGCCCACCTACGTGGAGCCCGTGGATTGGTCAAATTTGCGGCGTACGCGCGGTCTACGGTGCATAGTGACCGTATTTTCACTGTTCACCATACACAGTGACCGTATTGCGTGAGTTCTTGTGTATAGTGACCAAAGTGACCGGGCGACGCAAGTTGAGGTACCACCGATGAATTTTACTCATCTTGTAACGTATGGTCAGGATTGGACGTCCCAGATTGGGTGATGCGGACATGTGAGCTCTGTACACAGCAAGAGGCATTTTTAAAGATCTCTTGTGCGTCTGGTCAGCAAAATGTAAATATGTAAACTAATTACTGTAAATTAACGGCCAAGGAATATTGTACGTAGTTCTCTTTGATAAGGAATTAGTTACCTCCATGTCGGGCGTTTTCTTCCTCCAAAGTCATCTCTTTGTTTCCGCACGAAATTAATTACCAAAGTCTTGGATAATTTCACAAAAAAATGTCATAGTTTTAGATAGGCAGAAAAACGATCGTGAGGACATCTGGCCACAGGGGCGAGGTATGGATAAATGGTCACTCATGTCAATACCACTACTTTCACGTGTTTCTATGTCTTCAATTTAACTGGTGAAACATATGTTTTTTCCATAAAAAATATATCTTAAGATACGTCCTCAAATGAAGGTTCTAAACACTTTGTGTGTGTGTGTGTGTGGTGTATTTCACATGTTTGGTTAGTTAAACTGAAGATCTAATTTTCAATAAATAACTTATATTCCCTTTCGGAGGGAGTAATAACAGTAGCTTTGGCGTATTTCATTTATTGGAGTCATAATCATGTTTGGATTCTAGGATAAATGTGTTTGTATGAGTGGCATTGACCACCCAAGAACATATTCATTCTTAAGGGAGTACCGAGGAGGAAACAATTATGTTGCTAACATCATGGAGCCAGAAACCAAATTAGTTCCATTAGATTTATTAAAAATATCACCGTCCATATGTAACTCATGTTTTAAATATCAGCATGTTTTTCTTTAGACATGGTCAAAGTAGTTTGACTTAGTATAATGCGATTTTTTTGATTAAAGTAATTAACAGTTTGCTCCAAAATTTTACATAATTAGGAAAAAGAATCTTTGGAGATAATTCTTCGTTTCATTCCTCTTGTATCCTCAGTCGGTTTATCTTCTATGCGACTAGACAAGCAATACAATCATGCCGATTCCACTAACTGTTCGGTACAAAAAACCATGGCCTAGGTCAATGCTCTCATTTGCGCGTGCACTTTAGCCATTTTATCGCTGACACCCCCCTATGTGTCAACTAGCCCTATGTGTTGGACTCTTCATCCTCAATCATCCTCAATCATCCCCAAACCTGCCCTCTCTTCTTCCTCCAGAATTCATTTTAGGGCTGCAGTGGACTCTTCATCCCCAATCATCCCCAAAACTGCCCTCTCTTCTTCCTCCGGAATTCATTTTAGGGCTGCAATGCTATTGTAGGCCAACAATGCAATATGCGATTCCACTACCCACTGCCATGAGGTGGTCCTTAAGTGGTCAGGCTCAGGGCCAACCTAATATATGGAAATAAGGCCTCCTTCCCACCCCTTGTTTGTAGGACTCTAAAAAGTAGCATGCTTGTACATTAGCATGATATACAATTTTCAAATCAGCAGGTGAGGTGAATCTTCTAATCTTATCAATCTGAGTTGGTTCAAGTGAATTTAAGAGAGGCTAGGTTAATATAATTTTGATATGGGTACAAGTTTTAGGGAAGCCAGACCACTTTTGTAGAAGAAATCCATCTAAGAAAACAAATGATCAATACTACAACTTACTCAAGTTTGTATTTGTACTACTTATGCAATATAGATATTATGCAAACTCTAGATTTATCTATTTAGTCACATCTAAACTTGTTAGTATTGATTTAAACAAATCTACCAATTTACTCGATTCATACATTGTAAGACAATCTACCAAATTATATAGATATTTAATGATGCATTGGAAAAATTAAGATAAATACAACTGCACTAGTGTAAATTTATTTGTGGAGTATGATGATAAGATTTTTTGCGTAGATATTTACTGAAAACTATTGTAACAAGATACTTTATTGAATATCAAACTAAATAAAATAGTTTGGCCAAAAAACTGCAAGTCACTTAGCACTAGAAAAATATTTATACTAATAAGTGTCACAATTTTATAAATAAATTTATAATTAAATAAGTGAGTATGTTTAAATACTTAATTTGATGGTTATACTTGTAAAATAGTGTTGATATAGTATATTAAAATATTTTGTCAACGAGAAACATAATTTTGTAAGAGTTCTTACTGGGGAGTAGGAAAGTTCAATATAAATAGGGGAGAATAGCACAAGAATGGTGATAGAAGGACGAGCTCACGTGCTCCCCTTACGTGGACCAATGGTACAGCTTGCATATGGAGCCGATATTAATTGACCGTAGAGATACATGAAAGATTTGAAGTGTTGATATTTGACATATGGTGATGGGCCTATATAGCACGGCTACGACTCCGTGGGTTGTATTGATGGGGATTGGTGAACCATTACATTTGGACATGGTGCTCGAACTGCAGGTAGTGTTGATAGGAAAACAACATCGTGCAAGGGAGCAGAAAAACTAAGTAGAAATGAAAACCCGCTATGGGCCCACCTATCGGGGTAGCTGCTATTCTGGAAAACCCCATTCTTTTGGTTGCTTCACGCCATGCTTTGAATTGCACCGGTGTTCAATCATTGCTAGCATCTTGCTGAGGGTGTTGTCTGGACCAACATCTTTTTATTGCCGGTGGTTGAGGCGGTGAGTGCAAACCATTGGCCCAACCATTCGGGATCTATTGGACATAACTCCAGTCTAATAAGCAGCATAGAAGTTTGCTAAGCGTTATGAAGAAAAAGTGAACAATAATATAATTAACTTGGATTTGTACTCACTACTAGGGAAATGCCTATACATAGGAGCTTAGCAGTAGTGTTTTTTATAAGAACCGCTGCTACTACTTATCAGTAGCGCTTACACACGGTAAGCGTTGCTACTATGCAGTTACCAGTAGCGTCGTGTTCATAAAACACGCTACTACTACAATTGTCAGACCGTTGCCGGCCGGCTAGGCATAGTAGTAGTGCTTGTATGTAGAAAGCACTACTGCTATTGTACGTAGCAGTAGCACTTTCTACATACAAGCTCTACTACTACGGGCACCTTATCCACCCTCTGGCCCGCGCTCGACCTCACTCTCCCCCTCACACACTCTCACTCGCGCGCGTCCACCGCGCGCCATCGCTGCCGCCGTCCCCCGCGCCGGTCTTCTCCCGCTGGCCGCCCTCACCCGCGCAGCTCTCCTCCCCCGTCGGTCACACCCCCCGCGTCGGCCTCCTCCACCGCCGGCCGACCTCCCGCGCCGGCCCTCCTCCCCAACCGACCGCTACCCGCGCCGGCCATCCTCCACCGAGAGGTACTCCTCCTCTCTATGTTGAAAGAGGTTCGAGCCTCGGTCAAGGAGGAAATTGATGCTCGCCTAAAGCCATCGACGTCCGCATGAAACTCGTTTAATCCAAATGAGGTTCATGATGCGGATGACTTCTCTTGCTTCTCCGGCTCGTACTCAAGTTCCTAATGTCGTGGAACCCTTTTACTCTCCTCAACCCTTGCAACTGAAGGAAATGTGCCCTAGAGGCAATAATAAAGTTATTATTTATTTCCTTATAATCATGATAAATGTTTATTATTCATGCTAGAATTGTATTAACCGGAAACATAATACATGTGTGAATAAATAGACAAACAAAGTGTCACTAGTATGCCTCTACTTGACTAGCTCGTTAATCAAAGATGGTTATGTTTCCTAACCATGAACAATGAGTTGTTATTTGATTAACGAGGTCACATCATTAGTTGAATGATCTGATTGACATGACCCATTCCATTAGCTTAGCACCCGATCGTTTAGTATGTTGCTATTGCTTTCTTCATGACTTATACATGTTCCTATAACTATGAGATTATGCAACTCCCGTTTACCGGAGGAACACTTTGGGTACTACCAAATGTCACAACGTAACTGTGTGATTATAAAGGAGTACTACAGGTGTCTCCAATGGTACATGTTGGGTTGGCGTATTTCGAGATTAGGTTTTGTCACTCCGATTGTCGGAGAGGTATCTCTGGGCCCTCTCGGTAATACACATCACATAAGCCTTGCAAGCATTACAACTAATATGGTAGTTGTGAGATGATGTATTACGGAACGAGTAAAGAGACTTGCCGGTAACGAGATTGAACTAGGTATTGGATACCGACGATCGAATCTCAGGCAAGTAACATACCAATGACAAAGGGAACAACGTATGTTGTTATGCGGTCTGACCGATAAAGATCTTCGTAGAATATGTAGGAGCCAATATGGGCATCCAGGTCCCGCTATTGGTTATTGACCGGAGACGTGTCTCGGTCATGTCTACATTGTTCTCGAACCGTAGGGTCCGCACGCTTAATGTTACGATGACAGTTATTATGAGTTTATGCATTTTGATGTACCGAAGGTTGTTCGGAGTCCCGGATGTGATCATGGACATGACGAGGAGTCTCGAAATGGTTGAGACATAAAGATTGATATATTGGAAGCCTATGTTTGGACATCGGAAGTGTTCCGGGTGAAATCAGGATTTTACCGGATTACCTGGAGGTTACCGGAACCCCCCTTATTGGGCCTTAGTGGAAAGGTGAAAGGGCTGCCCATAAGGGCTGCACGCCTCCCCCCCTCCCCTAGTCCTATTAGGACTAGGAGAGGTGGCCGGCCACCCCTCTCCCTCTTTCCCCCTTGGGAATCCTAGTTGGAATAGGATTGGGGGGGGGGGGAGTCCTACTCCCGGTAGGAGTAGGACTCCTCCTGCGCCCTCCTCCTGGCCCGCGCACCTCTCCCCCTTGGCTCCTTTATATACGGAGGCAGGGGGCACCTCTAGACACACAAGTTGTTCTTCGTGATCGTTCCTTAGCCGTGTGCGGTGCCCCCCTCCACCATATTCCACCTCGGTTATATCGTAGTGGTGCTTAGGCGAAGCCCTGCGACGGTAGAACATCAAGATCGTGACCATGCCGTCGTGCTGACGGAACTCCTCCCCGAAGCTTTGCTGGATCGGAGCCCGGGGATCGTCATCGAGCTGTACGTGTGCTAAGAACTCGGAGGTGCCGGAGTAACGGTGCTTGGATCGGTCGGATCGGGAAGAAGACATATGACTACTTCCTCTATGTTGTGTCAATGCTTCCGTTGGGATCTACAATGGTACGTAGATCATACTCTCCCCTCGTTGCTATGCATCACCATGATCTTGCGTGTGCGTAGGAAATTTTTTGAAATTACTATGTTCCCCAACAGTGGCATTCGAGCCTAGGTTTTATGGTTTGATGTTTTTTGCACGAGTAGAACACAAGTGAGTTGTGGACGATACAAGTCATACTGCCTACCAGCATGTCATACTTTGGTTCGGCGGTATTGATGGACGAGACGACCCGGACCAACCTTACGCGTACGCTTATGTGAGACCGGTTCCCTCGACGTGCTTTGCACATAGATGGCTTGCGGGCGACTGTCTCTCCAACTTTAGTTGAACCGAGTGTGGCTACGCCCAGTCCTTGCGAAGGTTAAAAAAGAGTCTATTTGACAAACTATCGTTGTGGTTTTGATGCGTAGGTGAGATTGGTTCTTGCTTAAGCCCGTAGCAGCCACGTAAAACTTGCAACAACAAAGTAGAGGACGTCTAACTTGTTTTTGCAGGGCATGTTGTGATGTGATATGGTCAAGACATGATGTTGAATTTTATTGTATGAGATGATCATGTTTTGTAACCGAGTTATCGGCAACTGGCAGGAGCCATATGGTTGTCGCTTTATTGTATGCAATGCAATCGCGATGTAATGCTTTACTTTATCACTAAGCGGTAGAGATAGTCGTGAAAGCATAAGATTGGCGAGACGACAATGATGCTACGATGGAGATCAAGGTGTCGCGCCGGTGACGATGGTGATCATGACGGTGCTTCGGAGATGGAGATCACAGGCACAAGATGATGATGGCCATATCATATCACTTATATTGATTGCATGTGATGTTTATCTTTTATGCATCTTATCTTGCTTTGATTGATGGTAGCATTATAAGATGATCTCTCACGAAATTATCAAGAAGTGTTCTCCCTGAGTATGCACCATTGCGAAAGTTCTTCGTGCTGAGACACCACGTGATGATCGGGTGTGATAGGCTCTACGTTCAAATACAACGGGTGCAAAACAGTTGCACACGCGGAATACTCAGGTTATACTTGACGAGCCAAGCATATACAGATATGGCCTCGGAACACGGAGACTGAAAGGTTGAGCGTGAATCATATAGTAGATATGATCAACATAATGATGTTCACCGATGAAACTACTCCATCTCACGTGATGATCGGACATGGTTTAGTTGATTTGGATCACGTGATCACTTAGAGGATTAGAGGGATGTCTATCTAAGTGGGAGTTCTTAAGTAATATGATTAATTGAACTTAAATTTATCATGAACTTAGTACCTGATAGTATCTTGCTTGTTTATGTTGATTGTAGATAGATGGCTCGTGCTGTTGTTCCGTTGAATTTTAATGCGTTCCTTGAGAAAGCAAAGTTGAAAGATGATGGTAGCAATTACACGGACTGGGTCCGTAACTTGAGGATTATCCTCATTGCTGCACAGAAGAATTACGTCCTGGAAGCACCGCTGGGAGCCAGGCCTGCTGCTGGAGCAACACCAGATGTTATGAACGTCTGGCAGAGCAAAGCTGATGACTACTTGATAGTTCAGTGTGCCATGCTTTACGTCTTAGAATCGGGACTTCAACGACGTTTTGAACGTCATGGAGCATATGAGATGTTTCAGGAGTTGAAGTTAATATTTCAAGCAAATGCCCGGATTGAGAGATATGAAGTCTCCAATAAGTTCTATAGCTGCAAGATGGAAGAGAACAGTTCTGTCAGTGAGCATATACTCAAAATGTCTGGGTATAATAATCACTTGATTCAATTGGGAGTTAATCTTCCAGATGATTGCATCATTGACAGAATTCTCCAATCACTGCCACCAAGCTACAAGAGCTTCGTGATGAACTATAATATGCAAGGGATGAACAAGACTATTCCCGAGCTCTTTGCAATGCTGAAAGCTGCGGAGGTAGAAATCAAAAAGGAGCATCAAGTGTTGATGGTTAACAAAACCACTAGTTTCAAGAAAAAGGGCAAAGGGAAGAAGAAGGGGAACTTCAAGAAGAACGGCAAGCAAGTTGCTGCTCAAGAGAAGAAACCCAAGTCTGGACCTAAGCCTGAAATTGAGTGCTTCTACTGCAAGCAGACTGGTCACTGGAAGCGGAACTGCCCAAAGTATTTGGCGGATAAGAAGGATGGCAAGGTGAACAAAGGTATATATGATATACATGTTATTGATGTGTACCTTACTAATGCTCGCAGTAGCACCTGGGTATTTGATACTGGTTCTGTTGCTAATATTTGCAACTCGAAACAGGGGCTACGGATTAAGCGAAGATTGGCTAAGGACGAGGTGACGATGCGCGTGGGAAACGGTTCCAAAGTCGATGTCATCGCGGTTGGCACGCTACCTCTACATCTACCTTCGGGATTAGTATTAGACCTAAATAATTGTTATTTAGTGCCAGCGTTAAGCATGAACATTATATCTGGATCTTGTTTAATGCGAGATGGTTATTCATTTAAATCAGAGAATAATGGTTGTTCTATTTATATGAGTAATATCTTTTATGGTCACGCTCCCTTGAAGAGTGGTCTATTCTTATTGAATCTCGAGAGTAGTGATACACATATTCATAATGTTGAAGCCAAAAGATGCAGAGTTGATAATGATGGTGCAACTTGTTTGTGGCACTGCCGTTTAGGTCATATCGCTGTAAAGCGCATGAAGAAACTCCATACTGATGGACTTTTGGAACCACTTGATTATGAATCACTTGGTACTTGCGAACCGTGCCTCATGGGCAAGATGACTAAAACACTGTTCTCCGGTACTATGGAGAGAGCAACAGATTTGTTGGAAATCATACATACAGATGTATGTGGTCCGATGAATATTGAGGCTCGTGGCGGATATCGTTATTTTCTCACCTTCACAGACGATTTAAGCAGATATGGTTATATCTACTTAATGAAACATAAGTCTGAAACATTTGAAAAGTTCAAAGAATTTCAAAGTGAAGTGGAAAATCATCGTAACAAGAAAATAAAGTTTCTACGATCTGATCGTGGAGGAGAATATTTGAGTTACGAGTTTGGTGTACATTTGAAAAATTGTGGAATAGTTTCGCAACTCACGCCACCCGGAACACCACAGCGTAATGGTGTGTCCGAACGTCGTAATCGTACTTTACTAGATATGGTGCGATCTATGATGTCTCTTACTGATTTAGCGCTATCATTTTGGGGATACGCTCTAGAGACGGCCGCATTCACGTTAAACAGGGCACCATCAAAATCCCTTGAGACGACACCTTATGAACTATGGTTTGGCAAGAAACCAAAGTTGTCGTTTCTGAAAGTTTGGGGCTGCGATGCTTATGTGAAAAAACTTCAACCTGATAAGCTCGAACCCAAATCGGAGAAATGTGTCTTCATAGGATATCCAAAGGAAACTATTGGATACACCTTCTATCACAGATCCGAAGGCAAGACTTTTGTTGCTAAATTCGGAAACTTTCTTGAGAAGGAGTTTCTCTCGAAAGAAGTGAGTGGGAGGAAAGTAGAACTTGACGAGGTAACTGTACCTGCTCCCTTGTTGGAAAATAGTACATCACAGAAAACTGTTTCTGCGACACCTACACCAATAAGTGAGGAAGTTAATGATAATGATCATGAAACTTCAGAACAAGATACTACTGAACCTCGTAGATCAACCAGAGTAAGATCCGCACCAGAGTGGTACGGTAATCCAGTTCTGGAAGTCATGCTACTAGATCATGATGAACCTATGAACTATGAAGAAGCGATGGTGAGCCCAGATTCCGCAAAGTGGCTTGAAGCCATGAAATCTAAGATGGGATCCATGTATGAGAACAAAGTATGGACTTTGGTTGACTTGCCCGATGATCGGCAAGCAATTGAGAATAAATGGATCTTCAAGAAAAAGACTGACGCTGACGGTAATGTTACTGTCTATAAAGCTCGACTTGTCACAAAAGGTTTTCGACAAGTTCAAGGGGTTGACTACGATGAGACCTTCTCACCCGTAGCGATGCTTAAGTCTGTCCGAATCATGTTAGCAATTGCCGCATTTTATAATTATGAAATTTGGCAGATGGATGTCAAAACTGCATTCCTGAATGGATTTCTGGAAGAAGAGTTGTATATGATGCAACCAGAAGGTTTTGTTGATCCAAAGGGAGCTAACAAAGTGTGCAAGCTCCAGCGATCCATTTATGGACTGGTGCAAGCCTCTCGGAGTTGGAATAAACGCTTTGATAGTGTGATTAAAGCATTTGGGTTTATACAGACTTTCGGAGAAGCCTGTATTTACAAGAAAGTGAGTGGGAGCTCTGTAGCATTTCTGATATTATATGTGGATGACATATTATTGATTGGAAATGATATAGAATTTCTGGATAGCATAAAGGGATACTTGAATAAGATTTTTTCAATGAAAGACCTCGGTGAAGCTGCTTACATATTAGGCATAAAGATCTATAGAGATAGATCAAGACGCTTAATTGGACTTTCACAAAGCACATACCTTGACAAGCTTTTGAAAAAGTTCAAAATGGATCAAGCAAAGAAAGGGTTCTTGCCTGTGTTACAAGGTGTGAAGTTGAGTCAGACTCAATGCCCGACCACTGCAGAAGATAGAGAGAAAATGAAAGATGTTCCCTATGCTTCAGCCATAGGCTCTATCATATATGCAATGCTGTGTACCAGACCTGATGTGTGCCTTGCTATAAGTTTAGCAGGGAGGTACCAAAGTAATCCAGGAGTGGATCACTGGACAGCGGTCAAGAACATCCTGAAGTACCCGAAAAGGACTAAGGATATGTTTCTCGTATATGGAGGTGACAAAGAGCTCACCGTAAAAGGTTACATTGATGCAAGCTTTGACACTGATCCGGACGATTCTAAATCGCAAACCGGATACGTGTTTACATTGAACGGTGGAGCTGTCAGTTGGTGCAGTTCTAAACAAAGCGTCGTAGCGGGATCTACATGTGAAGCGGAGTACATAGCTGCTTCGGAAGCAGCAAACGAAGGAGTCTGGATGAAGGAGTTCATATCCGATCTAGGTGTCATACCTAGTGCATCAGTTCCAATGAAAATCTTTTGTGACAATACTGGTGCAATTGCCTTGGCAAAGGAATCCAGATTTCACAAAAGAACCAAGCACATCAAAAGACGCTTCAACTCCATCTGGGATCTAGTCCAGGTGGGAGACATAGAGATTTGCAAGATACATACGGATCTGAATGTTGCAGACCCGTTGACTAAGCCTCTTCCACGAGCAAAACATGATCAGCACCAAGGCTCCATGGGTGTTAGAATCATTACAGTGTAATCTAGATTATTGACTGTAGTGCAAGTGGGAGACTGAAGGAAATATGCTCTAGAGGCAATAATAAAGTTATTATTTATTTCCTTATAATCATGATAAATGTTTATTATTCATGCTAGAATTGTATTAACCGGAAACATAATACATGTGTGAATAAATAGACAAACAAAGTGTCACTAGTATGCCTCTACTTGACTAGCTCGTTAATCAAAGATGGTTATGTTTCCTAACCATGAACAATGAGTTGTTATTTGATTAACAAGGTCACATCATTAGTTGAATGATCTGATTGACATGACCCATTCCATTAGCTTAGCACCCGATCGTTTAGTATGTTGCTATTGCTTTCTTCATGACTTATACATGTTCCTATAACTATGAGATTATGCAACTCCCATTTACCGGAGGAACACTTTGGGTACTACCAAACGTCACAACGTAACTGGGTGATTATAAAGGAGTACTACAGGTGTCTCCAATGGTACATGTTGGGTTGGCGTATTTCGAGATTAGGTTTTGTCACTCCGATTGTCGGAGAGGTATCTCTGGGCCCTCTCGGTAATACACATCACATAAGCCTTGCAAGCATTACAACTAATATGGTAGTTGTGAGATGATGTATTACGGAACGAGTAAAGAGACTTGCCGGTAACGAGATTGAACTAGGTATTGGATACCGACGATCGAATCTCGGGCAAGTAACATACCAATGACAAAGGGAACAACGTATGTTGTTATGCGGTCTGACCGATAAAGATCTTCGTAGAATATGTAGGAGCCAATATGGGCATCTAGGTCCCGCTATTGGTTATTGACCAGAGACGTGTCTCGGTCATGTCTACATTGTTCTCGAACCGTAGGGTCCGCACGCTTAACGTTACGATGACAGTTATTATGAGTTTATGCATTTTGATGTACCGAAGCTTGTTAGGAGTCCCGGATGTGATCACGGACATGACGAGGAGTCTCGAAATGGTCGAGACATAAAGATTGATATATTGGAAGCCTATGTTTGGACATCGGAAGTGTTCCGGGTGAAATCAGTGTTTTACCGGATTACCGGGAGGTTACCGGAACCCCCCGGGAGTCATATGGGCCTTATTGGGCCTTAGTGGAAAGGTGAAAGGGCTGCCCATAAGGGTTGCGCGCCTCCCCCCCTCCCCTAGTCCTATTAGGACTAGGATAGGTGGCCGGCCACCCCTCTCCCTCTTTCCCCCTTGGGAATCCTAGTTGGAATAGGATTGGGGGGGGGGAGTCCTACTCCCGGTAGGAGTAGGACTCCTCCTGCGCCCTCCTCCTGGCTGGCGCACCTCTCCCCCTTGGCTCCTTTATATACGGAGGCAGGGGGCACCTCTAGACACACAAGTTGATCTTCGTGATCGTTCCTTAGCCGTGTGCGGTGCCCCCCTCCACCATATTCCACCTCGGTCATATCGTAGCGGTGCTTAGGCGAAGCCCTGCAACGGTAGAACATCAAGATCGTCACCACGCCGTCGTGCTGACAGAACTCCTCCCCGAAGCTTTGCTGGATCGGAGCCCGGGGATCATCATCCAGCTGTACGTGTGCTAAGAACTCGGAGGTGCCGGAGTAACGGTGCTTGGATCGGTCGGATCGGGAAGAAGACGTACGACTACTTACTCTACGTTGTGTCAACGCTTCCGTTGGGATCTACAAGGGTACGTAGATCATACTCTCCCCTCGTTGCTATGCATCACCATGATCTTGCGTGTGCGTAGGAATTTTTTTGAAATTACTACGTTCCCCAACAGCAACATCCCCGCATTAATCCTGTTGGGCCTCCGCCCCCTTTGAAAGCTAATGCATTTGCTAAGTGGAAGCTAGATATGGAGTCTCACATGCGCAGTGCTTCAACTCAATTGTGGTGGATTGTGGTTAATGGATTCAACCCCAAGGACCCAATGAATCTCACTCCAAGGGAAGCAGTTGGCGATCAACTCAATGCTACCGCACACAACATGCTTCGCAACGCTGTGACTGAAGACTATAGTGATTCCATTGCTCTTCTCAAAACCGCAAAGGAAATTTGGATTGCCTTGAGGAGGCTCTTGAAGGAGATGAAGCAATTCGAAGATCTCGGTTGGCCTTGCTCAAACAAGAAGTCAATCTCTTTGTGAGGAATGAGGGTGAGTCCACAGAAGAGGTTTACCGAAGGTTGATGTCCCTTGTGCTCAACTTGAGAACCTTTGGGTGCACTTGGGAAAATGATGAATTCATCAAGGACAAGTTCATAGATGCTATGGTTCTCACAGAACATACCACTGTCATGATGGTTCATCAACGTCCGGACTATCACAAGTTGACTTCGGCTCAAGTTGTTTCCACCTTCTCTACCCATGTTCTTTTGGAAACCAAGTCCAAGAAAACATTTGCAATAGATCAAGCAACAAAGAACTCCAATCTTGCCTTGAAGGCCAAGAAAGTGATGAGCCAATCCTCAAGGGAGGAAGAAGTGAGTGAAGAGATATGTGAGGAGGATAATGATACCTCGTGCCCGGCAAATGATTTTGTAGAAGACTTGGCTCCCTTAGTCAAGAAGTACTCCGGGACCATGGCAAACAAAGGAAGAAATCTTTGAGGAAGATCTTTTGGACGAAGGAAATGCTACAATTGTGATAGCCCAAGACACTTTGTTCATGATTGTCCTTATGAGAGACGTGAAGACAAGTCCAAGAAGCTTGTGCTTAAGAAGAAGAAGTTCACCAAGTTTGCAAAGAGGAAGGATGAGAAGGCTCTTGTTCATGAAGAATACATGTCTGGAGATGAAGATGACGGTGATGATGAGCAAGTGGGCACGGCCGCCTTCGCCATGCATGCCACTACCTCCTCCTCGACCACCGGCCTCTTCGACTCTCCAAACAAGGACAAGCCATTCACTCATCGATGCCTCATGGCCAAAGAGGTAAAAACAAAGTCCAAACCCAAGAGACCCGACAACTACACTCCCAATGTCTCATGTGAGATATTGGAGGATGAGTGTCGGTGTCAAAACCGGCGGATCTTGGGTAGGGGGTCCCGAACTGTGCGTCTAAGGCGGATGGTAACAGGAGGCAGGGGACACGATGTTTTACCCAGGTTCGGGCCCTCTTGATGGAGGTAAAACCCTACGTCCTGCTTGATTTATTCTTGATGATATGGGTAGTACAAGAGTTGATCTACCACGAGATCGGAGAGGCTAAACCCTAAAAGCTAGCCTATGGTATGATTGTTGTTCGTCCTACGGACTAAAACCCTCCGGTTTATATAGACACCGGAGAGGGCTAGGGTTACACAGAGTCGGTTACAATGGTAGGAGATCTACATATCCGTATCGCCAAGCTTGCCTTCCACGCCAAGGAAAGTCCCTTCCGGACACGCGACGGAGTCTTCAATCTTGTATCTTCATAGTCCAGGAGTCCGGCCGAAGGTATAGTCCGGCTATCCGGACACCCCCTAATCCAGGACTCCCTCAATGAGTGTGAGGAGGGTGTGGATAATGATGAGGAATCCTTAATGGCTTTCATGAAAACTCTTCATGGTGAAGCTCGTGCTCGTTTTGGCGATCTCCTTAAGTCACTCGCTGAACACGATGACTTTATTGAGAACGTTGAGAACCTCCTTATAGAGGAAAAAGAGAGAGTTGATCTCCTCGAGCACGAACTTAATGAAGAGAGTGTCATGAGAGCATCACTTGAGGAAGCCTTATCTGCTCATCAAATTGACTTTGTTAAAACCAATTATGCTTTGCAACTTGCTCTTGAGAATAAAGATGGTCTTAACGTTAGAGTTGAAAAACTTCTAGTTGACCATACAATACTTGTTGAGGAGCACGAGTTCCCTGTGATTAGTTCCAAGGTTGTCAAAGGTGACCTCATTGCTCTCACCGAGTCTTATGCTCAATTAAAAGCCACAACCATTAAGTCTCTCACTTCCGTACCTCATATTGATTTAAATGATGATGCTTGTACGACTAACTTTGCTCATGATTACACCTCCATTAAAGTGGAAAATAAGAAGTTGAAAGCTCAAATTGAGAAAGGGCTTGTATCATGCATCCAAGGGGAGAAAAACCTAAACGATCTCTTGAGCAACCAAAAGGAGTGTGTTGCCAAGGAGGGAGTTGGGTTTAATCCCGCATCTAAGAGTGGTAAGAACAACAAGAAGAAGAACAACAAGAAGATCGGTCCTACTCCTTCCCCTCCCCAAAAGGTAGTGTTTGTGCAAGAAGGGCACAAGGAGAAGGAGAAGGAAATGAAGGGTGTTCGGAATGGTAAGGTCATTAGGGACAAGGCCATTCCCAAGAATTTTGCCGGCAAGAACAATCCATCATATGTTCTCATGAGAGGAGATGATGGCTATACCTTTGCAAAATTTATTGGAACTAACTATGATGATTATGCTTGGACTATTTGGGTTCCCAAGACCCTTGTTGCTAACTCACCAGGACCCATTGCAAAATGGGTACCTATAACCAAAGCTTGATTATTGTAGGACTATGTCTCCGGTGGAACTCAATGGGTGATCGACAGTGGATGCACCAATCATATGACCGGAGAAAGGGAGATGCTTGTGGAGTTCGTTGATTCACTCAAGGCCTCTTCGAACATCTCCTTCGGTGACAATAGCAAGGGAAAGGTATTGGGTTTGGGCAAGGTGGTAATCTCTAATGATTCATCTCTTGCAAATGTCATGCTTGTCCAATCCCTTCACTACAATTTACTTTCAACTATTCAATTGGCTCGTGCCGGATATGATTCACATTTTGGTGAATTCCATGTGACCGTCTTTAAGAGAAGCAATCTCAAAGTGGTCTTTGTTGGGCATGTTGAAGACAACCTTTACGTGGTTGATTTCTCGAAAGAGAAAACTCATCTTGCAACATGCTTAATGGCCAAGGCCGACGTGGGGTGGCTATGGCACCGTAGGCTAGCCCACGTGGGCATGAGAAATTTACAAGCTCTCTTAAAGGGGAGCACATTCTTGGACTAACCAATGTGTCTTTTGCCAAAGATCGTCCTTGTAGTGCTTGCATTGCCCGAAAGCTTCATGAAAAAGCTCATAAAGTGAAGACTATCATTACCACCTTGAGGCCCCTCGAGCTTATCCATTTGGATCTATTTGGGCCTCCAACATATGATAGTTTGGGAGGAAGGAGATATTGCCTTGTCATTGTTGATGACTTCACAAGATATACTTGGGTGTTCTTTCTCAAGACTAAAGATGAAACTCAAGAAACCTTCATCAACTTTGCCAAAGAAGCTCAATGTCAACATAACTGTGAGATCAAGGCAATCCGAAGTGACAATGGCACCGAGTTCAAAAACTATACGATGGATGAATTCTTGAGTGAAGAGGGGATAAAGCACCAATATGCCGCACCATATACCCCCCAACAAAATGGTGTTGCAGAGAGGAAGAATCGGACTCTTATTGAGATGGCTAGGACCATGCTTGATGAGTACAAATCACCTTACAAGCTTTGGGCAGAAGCCATGAACACCGCGTGCCATGCTTCAAACCGGCTTTATCTTCGCAAGCTCAAGAACAAGACCCCTTATGAGCTCCTAATCGGGAGAAAGCCCAACGTCAAATACTTTCGGGTATTCGGTTGTAAGTGTTTCATTTTAAACAAAAAATCCCGGTTAGCTAAATTTGAGTCTGGAACTTATGAGGGCATATTTGTTGGATATGCATCAAACTCTCATGCTTACCGTGTTCTCAATAAATCCACCGGATTCATTGAGGAAACGGTAAATGTGGAGTTTGATGAAGATAACGGCTCCCGCATGGAGCAAATTGTTCCTAGTGTTGTAGGTGATGATGTTGGGGAACATAGTAATTTCAAAATTTTCCTACGCACACGCAAGATCATGGTGATGCATAGAAACGAGAGGGGAGAGTGTTGTCCATGTACCCTCGTAGACCGAAAGCGGAAGCGTTAGCACAACGCGGTTGATGTAGTCGTACGTCTTCACGATCCGACCGATCAAGTACCAAACACACAGCACCTCCGAGTTCAGCACACGTTCAGCCCGATGACGTCCCTCTAGCTCCGATCCAGCCGAGTGTTGAGGGAGAGTTTCGTCATCACGACGGCGTGGTGACGATGTTGATGTTCTACCGACGCAGGGCTTCGCCTAAGCACCGCTACAGTATTATCAAGGTGGACTATGGTGGAGGGGGGCACCGCACACGGCTAAAAGACGATAAACTTGATCAACTTGTGTGTCTAGAGGTGCCCCCCTGCCCCTGTATATAAAGTAGCAAGGGGGGAGGCGGCCGGCCTAGGAGAAGGGCGCGCCAAGGGGGGTGTCCTACTCCTACCGGAAGTAGGACTCCTCCTTTCCTTGTTGGAGTAGGAGAGAAGGAAAGAGGAGGAGAGGGAGAAGGAAAAGGGGGATGCACCCCTTGTCCAATTCGGACCAGAGGGGGGGGCGCAGGCCTCCTTCCTTTTGGCCTCTCTCCTCTATTCCCGTATGGCCCAATAAGTCCCATATACTCCTCGGCGAATTCCTGTAACTCTCCGATACTCCGAAAAATACCCGAATCACTCGGAACCTTTCCGAAGTCCGAATATAGTCGTCCAATATATCGAGCTTTACATCTCGACCATTTCAAGACTCCTCGTCATGTCCCCAATATTATCCAGGACTTCGAACTCCTTCGGTACATCAAAACACATAAACTCATAATATAACCGTCATCAAACTTTAAGCGTGCGGACCCTACGGGTTCGAGAACTATGTAGACATGACCGAGACACGTCTCCGGTCAATAACCAATAGCGGAACCTGGATGCTCATATTGGCTCCCACATATTCTACGAAGATCTTTATCAGTCAGACCGCATAACAACATACGTTGTTCCCTTTGTCATCGGTATGTTACTTGCCCGAGATTCGATCGTCGGTATCTCAATACCTAGTTCAATCTCGTTACCGGCAAGTCTCTTTACTCGTTCCGTAATACCTCATCCCGCAACTAACTCATTAGTTGCAATGCTTGCAAGGCTTAAGTGATGTGTATTACCGAGTGGGCCCAGAGATACCTCTCCGACAATCGGAGTGACAAATCCTAATCTCGAAATACTCCAACCCAACAAGTACCTTTGGAGACACCTGTAGAGCACCTTTATAATCACCCAGTTACGTTGTGACGTTTGGTAGCACACAAAGTGTTCCTCTGGTAAACGGGAGTTGCATAATCTCATAGTCATAGGAACATGTATAAGTCATGAAGAAAGCACTGGCAACAAACTAAACGATCAAGTGCTATGCTAACGGAATGGGTCAAGTCAATCACATCATTCTCCTAATGATGTGATCCTGTTAATCAAATTACAACTCATGTCTATGGTTAGGAAACATAACCATCTTTGATCAACGAGCTAGTCAAGTAGAGGCATACTAGTGACACTCTGTTTGTCTATGTATTCACACATGTATTATGTTTCCGGTTAGTACAATTCTAGCATGAATAATAAACATTTATCATGATCTAAGGAAATAAATAATAACTTTATTATTGCCTCTAGGGCATATTTCCTTCAGTCTCCCACTTGCACTAGAGTCAATAATCTAGTTCGCATCGCCATGTGATTTAATACCAATAGTTCACATCACCATGTGATTAACACCCGTAGTTCACATCGACATGTGAGCAACACCCAAAGGGTTTACTAGAGTCAATAATCTAGTTCACATCGCTATGTGATTAACACCCAAAGAGTACTGAGGTGTGATCATGTTTTTCTTGTGAGAGAAGTTTAGTCAACGGGTCTGCCACATTCAAATCCGTAAGTATTTTGCAAATTTCTATGTCAACAATGCTCTGCACAGAGCTACTCTAGCTAATTGCTCCCACTTTCAATATGTATCCAGATTGAGATTTAGAGTCATCTAGATCAGTGTCAAAATTTGCATCGACGTAACCCTTTACGATGAACCTTTTGTCACTTCCATAATCGAGAAACATATCCTTATTCCACTAAGGATAATTTTGACCAATGTCCAGTGATCTACTCCTAGATCACTATTGTACTCCTTTGCCAAACTTAGGGTAGGGTATACAATAGGTCTGGTACACAGCATGGCATACTTTATAGAACCTATGGCTGAGGCATAGGGAATGACTTTCATTCTCTCTCTATCTTCTGCCGTGGTCGGGTTTTGAGTCTTACTCAACTTCACACCTTGTAACACAGGCAAGAACTCCTTCTTTGACTGTTCCATTTTGAACTACTTCAAAATGTTGTCAAGGTATGTACTCATTGAAAAACTTATCAAGCGTCTTGATTTATCTCTATAGATCTTGATGCTCAATATGTAAGCAGCTTCACCGAGGTCTTTCTTTGAAAAAACTCCTTTCAAACATTCCTTTATGCTTTGCAGAGTAATTCTACATCATCTCCGATCAACAATATGTCATACATATACTTATCAGAAATGTTGTAGTGCTCCCACTCACTTTCTTGTAAATACAGGCTTCACCGCAAGTCTGTATAAAACTATATTCTTTGATCAACTTATCAAAGCGTATATTCCAACTCCGAGATTCTTGCACCAGTCCATAGATGGATCGCTGGAGCTTGCATATTTTGTTAGTACCTTTAGGATCGACAAAACCTTCTGGTTGCATCATATACAACTCTTCTTTAATAAGTCGTATTAAGGAATGCAGTTTTGTTTATCCATTTGCCAGATTTCATAAAATGCGGCAATAGCTAACATGATTCGGACAGGCTTAAGCATAGATACGAGTGAGAAATTCTCATCGTGGTCAACACCTTGAACTTGTCGAAAACCTTTTTGCGACAATTCTAGCTTTGTAGATAGTAACACTACTATCAGCATCCGTCTTCCTCTTGAAGATCCATTTAATCTCAATGGCTCGCCGATCTTTGGGCAAGTCAATCAAAGTGCATACTTTGTTCTTATACATGGATCTCATCTCAGATTTCATGGCCTCAAGCCATTTCGTGGAATCTGGGCTCATCATCGCTTCCTAATAGTTCGTAGGTTCATCATGGTCAAGTAACATGACCTCCAGAACAGGATTACCGTACCACTCTGGTGCAGATCTCACTCTGGTTTACCTACGAGGTTTGGTAGTAACTTGATCTGAAGTTACATGATCATCATCATTAGCTTCCTCACTAATTGATGTAGTAGTCACAAGAACAGATTTCTGTGATGAACTACTTTCCAATGAGGGAGCAGGTACAGTTACCTCATCAAGTTATACTTTTCTCCCACTCACTTCTTTTGAGAGAAACTCCTTCTCTAGAAAGGATCCATTCTCAGGAACGAATATCTTGCCTTCGGATCTATGATAGAAGGTGTACCCAACATTTTCTTTTGGGTATCCTATGAAGACGCACTTCTCCGACTTGGGTTTGAGCTTATCAAGATGAATCTTTTTCACATAAGCATCGCAAATCCAAACTTTAAGAAATGACAACTTTGGTTTCTTGCCAAACCATAGTTCATACTGTGTCGTCTCAACGGATTTAGATGGTGCCCTATTTAACGTGACTGCAGTTGTCTCTAATGCATAACCCCAAAATGATAGTGGTAAATCGGTAACAGACATCATAGATCGCACCATATCTAATAAAGTACGGTTACGACGTTCGGATACACCATTACACTATGGTGTTCCAGGTGGCGTGAGTAGTGAAACTATTTCACATTGTTTAAACTGAAGGCCAAACTCGTAACTCAAATATTCTCCTCCACGATCAGATCGTAGAAACTTTATTTTCTTGTTACGATGATTTTCCACTTCACTCTGAAATTATATGAAGTTTTCAAATATTTCAAACTTTTGTTTCATCAAGTAGATATACTCATATCTGCTCAAATCATCTGTGAAGGTCAGAAAATAACGATACCCGCCGCGAGCCTCAACATTCATCGGACTGCATACATCAGTATGTATTATTTCCAATAAGTCAGTTGCTTGCTCCATTGTTCCGGAGAACGGAGTCTTAGTCATCTTGCCCATGAGGCATGGTTCGCAAGTATCAACTGATTCATAATAAAGTGATTCCAAAAGCCCATCAGCATGGATTTTCTTCATGCGCTTTACACCAATATGACCTAAACGGCAGTGCCACAAATAAGTTGCACTATCATTATTAACATTGCATCTTTTGGCTTCAATATTATGAGAATGTGTATCACCACAATCGAGATCCAACAAACCATTTTCATTGGGTGTATGACCATAGAAGGTTTTATTCATGTAAACAGAACAACAATTTATTCTCTTACTTCAATGAATAACCGTATTGCAACAAACATGATCAAATCATATTCATGCTCAACGCAAACACCAAATAACACTTATTTAGGTTCAACACTAATCCCGAAAGTATAGGCAGTGTGCAATGATGATCATATCAATCTTGGAACCACTTCCAACACACATCGTCACTTCACCCTTAACTAGTCTCTGTTCATTCTGCAACTCCCGTTTCAAGTTGCTAATTTTAGCAACCGTAGAAGTATCAAATACTCAGGGGCTACTATAAACACTAGTAAGGCACACATCAATAACCTATATATCAAATATACCCTTTGTTCACTTTGCCATCTTTCTTATCCACCAAATATTCAGGGAATTTCCGCTTCCAGTGATCATTTCCTTTGCAGTAGAAGCACTCAGTTTCAGGCTTTGGTCCAACTTTGGGCTTCTTCACGGGAGTGACAACTTGCTTGTCATTCTACTTGAAGTTCCCTTTCTTTCCCTTTGCCCTTTTCTTGAAACTAGTGTTCTTGTCAATCATCAACACTTGATGCTCTTTCTTGATTTCTACCTTCGTCGATTTCAACATCACGAAGAGCTTGGGAATCGTTTACGTCATCCCTTGCATACTATAGTTCATCACGAAGTTATAGTAACTTGGTCATGGTGACTAGAGAACTCTATCAATCACTATCTTATCTATAAGATTAACTCTCACTTGATTCCAGCGATTATAGTACCCAGACAATCTGAGCATAAGCTCACTGCTTGAGCTATTCTTTTCCATCTTTTAGCTATAGAACTTGTTGGAGACTTCATATCTCTCAACTCGGGTATTTGCTTGAAATATTTAACTTCAACTCCTAGAACATCTCATATGGTCCATGACGTTCAAAATGTCTTTGAAGTCTCGATTCTAAGCCGTTAAGCATGGTGCACTAAACTATCAAGTAGTCATCATATTGAGCTAGCCAAACGTTCATGACGTCTGCATCTGCTCCTGCAATAGGTCTGTCACCTAGAGGTGCATTAAGGACATAATTCTTCTGTGCAGCAATGAGGATAAACCTCAGATCACGGATCCAATCCACATCATTGCTACTAACATCTTTCAACTTAGTTTTCTCTAGGAACATATCAAAAATAAAACAAGGGAGCTAAACACGAGCTATTGATCTACAACATAGATATGCTAATACTACCGGGACTAAGTTCATGATAAATTTAAGTTCAATTAATCATATTACTTAAGAACTCCCACTTAGAAAGACATCCCTCTAATATTCTAAGTGATCACGTGATCCAAATCAACTAAACCATAACCGATCATCACATGAAATGGAGTAGTTTTCAATGGTGAACATCACTATGCTGATCATATCTACTATATGATTCACGCTCGACCTTTCAGTCTCAGTGCTCCGAGGCCATATCTACATATGCTAGGCTCGTCAAGTTTAACCTGAGTATTCTACGTGTGCAAAACTAGCCTGCACCCATTGTAGATGGACGTAGATCTTATCACACCTGATCATCACGTGGTGTCTGGGCACGACGAACTTTGGCAACGGTGCATACTCAGGGAGAACATTTTTATCTTGAAATTTAGTGAGAGATCATCTTATAATGCTACTGTGACGCCCCCGATTTAATCGTACACTATTCATGCACGCAAATGTGTACGATCAAGATCAGGGACTCACGGGAAGATATCACAACACAACTCTACAAATAAAATAAGTCATACAAGCATCATAATACAAGCCAGGGGCCTCGAGGGCTCGAATACAAGTGCTCGATCATAGACGAGTCAGCGGAAGCAACAATATCTGAGTACAGACATAAGTTAAACAAGTTGCCATAAGATGGCTAGCACAAACTGGGATACAGATCGAAAGAGGCGCAGGCCTCCTGCCTGGGATCCTCCTAACTACTCCTGGTCGTCGTCAGCGGGCTGCACGTAGTAGTAGGCACCTCTAGTGTAGTAGGAATCATCGTCGACGGTGGCGTCTGGCTCCAGGGCTCCAGCATCTGGTTGCGACAACTAGAAAGAAAAGGAAAGGGGGAAAAAGGGGGGAGAAAGCAACCGTGAGTACTCATCCAAAGTACTCGCAAGCAAGGAGCTACACTACATATGCATGGGTATATGTGTAAAGAGGCCATATCAGTGGACTGAACTGCAGAATGCCAGAATAAGAGGGGGATAGCTAATCCTGTCGAAGACTACGCTTCTGGCAGCCTCCGTCTTGCAGCATGTAGAAGAGAGTAGATTGAAGTCCTCCAAGTAACATCTCCAAGTAGCATATCCAGGTAGCATCTCCAAGCGCATCTCCAGTCGCATCGCATAGCATAATCCTACCCGGCGATCCTCTCCTCGTCGCCCTGTGGAAAAGCGATCACCGGGTTGTCTGTGGAACTTGGAAGGGTGTGTTTTATTAAGTATCCGGTTCTAGTTGTCATAAGGTCAAGGTACAACTCCAAGTCGTCCTGTTACCGAAGATCACGGCTATTCGAATAGATTAACTTCCCTGCAGGGGTGCACCACATTCCCCAACACGCTCGATCCCATTTGGCCGGACACACTTTCCTGGGTCATGCCCGGCCTCGGAAGATCAACACGTCGCAGCCCCACCTAGGCAAAACAGAGAGGCCAGCACGCCGGTCTAAACCTAAGCGCACAGGGGTCTGGGCCCATCGCCCATAGCACACCTGCACGTTGCGTACGCGGCCGAAAGCGGAACTAGCCCCCTTAATACAAGAG
The DNA here is from genome assembly GCF_002162155.2 of Triticum dicoccoides. Classification (NCBI taxonomy): domain Eukaryota; kingdom Viridiplantae; phylum Streptophyta; class Magnoliopsida; order Poales; family Poaceae; genus Triticum; species Triticum dicoccoides. Next base: position 718,035,079 of record NC_041392.1, read on the forward strand.
CAGGCTTACGTTCCAATCCGGCGCGCGCCGCTCCGTCGCTGACGTCTGAAGTGCTTCGGCTGATACCACGACGTC
>NC_041392.1:718037376-718043340 GCF_002162155.2 Triticum dicoccoides
GGTCATGGGTGGGGGGTTAAGTGGTGCCGGGGGGCGGTTGGGCCAGTGAGCTGGCCGGCTGGGCCATTGGCCCAGTTGGCCAAGGGGTCCAGTGGGGGGGGGGTTCTCTTTTATTTTAGTTTAGTTTTTTTTTTAATTTTCTTTTCTGTTTTATTTTAGTTGCACTTTATTTTTGGTTTAGTAAAATATGAAAATAGCCCCAAAAATAGTGTGTCAAAATAATCCACTGTTCTAAGAAGTTTTACCTCAGAAATAAAATAGTTTAGTGTTTGGTAAAATATATTAGGAGTATAACTAATTGTTTTGATGTAGTTTTAATCACTTTAGTGTATTTAAATATCTTATAAAGATGTTGTTTCTCCACCAATAATATCCATGATTTATTTGTCATATTAAGAACATTTTAGTTTTGACCTTTGAAAACTTTAATTGTTTGACTTGATTTTAAATTTGAATTTGAATCATTTTTGAACCATCGCGAGATTAGCAACAGTAACCGAGGTTACATGGCATCATTAGCGTGGAATTACTGTAGCCTAAATATCCGGGCGTCACAATTCTCCTTCACTACAAGAAATCTCGTCCCGAGATTTAAGCGGTGGAGTAAGGGGGGAAAAGGTGTTGGTAGCGAAAAACTTAACGAGTCTTCTCGGTCTTGGCTTCCCTTTCGAAGAGGTTGATCCCTTTCGTTGATGTCTTCATTTCACTGCTTCAAGTCACCATGATCAATTTGTCATCCTTTCTTCGGGATCTCCATCGTACTTACGAATAGGTAAGGGGCAGCTCTACAACGATAGGATGTCACAAGGGAAAATCTTCTGGGGGTTTCCCAAGTATGAACATATGAGTATCTCTCGAGTTGAACAAATGAAACACATCGAGAGCAAAGTAAGACGGTGCAATAAGAAGTTTCAAGCGGATAGGCAATCGTTCATTGCCTGAAACAGAGTGTGAATGGGGTTCAGAGCAACGGGAATAAGTATTGTGTCCGATACCAGAATTAATCACTAGGAAGGTGGCTCGCAAATTACATACAAAGTCAAGCTATAGGAATAACCTTGGCAACAGGGTGTATAGGAGAGTCAGGTTTCGATCCTGTGAAACTGTGGGTTATGGGCCCACCATGTGGTTCTTTTTTTTTTAGGAGCAGTGACATCTTGCACGGTCATGATAGCAAGGCATGTCAGGGAGTACCATGTTAGCTATGTCGGCAACAACGTTGGTACCAAGGGCGAGGGACGAAGAGAACCATTTTCCTGCTCGTTGAAACGAGGCGGACCAATAGGCAAGGTTCCCGTCCATCGATGGTTACCGGAATGTCATCAACAATAGTAACAAGGTCTTGCTGACCGAGTTGTACATCGAGGTGTTTGCACAAGTAGTGGATTATTACTGCTTATATCATATAGATCATAGAAAAGGTTTAAACAAACCAATGGAAGGAAAATATGATCATCAGATTAAACAGAACAATGGAAAGGAAAATATGTTTAAACACATATTTCAGGGGTATATCCTTCCCAAGGACAAGCAGAACATGATAACCATGACATGATATTAAGTAGAAAAGCCTCTAGGTGAGGGGAGAGAAATTTTCATGACATTATCCATACAGCGGTGTTTGGATAATTGAGCAAGAATTGTTTAGCATTGGGCTTCAAATGTTCTTGTTGAAACATCGGAGTACCATAGACATGCTTCGAGATAGAATTGACATGGTCTTCAGGTGAAGATCAAACTTTGGAAACACGAAGGATCCATCAGGAATAACTTGTAGAATAAGTCTTACAATTTCCTCATGGACGAATGGATAACCTTGCTGAAAAGGAATCTATAATGATAGGTCCTCCAGCCGGGGGGGGGGGTGCTAGGCATGACATCATGTTACCGGGTCATCAAAGGATCAACTTCATGACTCTTGGAAAATTGTCCCAACCATCATATCTGACCGAGATTCATATCCAATTGGTGTCATGATACCTGAGACTCAGGATGTCCGAGAAGAAAAGGCGCAACACAAGTCGTTGAAATGGCATTGCAAGCTTCTCGGGAAATGAACTATGGGAGCGGGTTTCTGAAGCAATAGTTCACTATTAAACCAAGGAGAGGACAAGGAGGTGTCTGGTGAACTCAACGGCAATTCACCGAGATTCCCAAAAGATGGATTTCCACCATTAAGTGAACAAGGAGATAACATTTGTCAGATCAAATGATATAAGGAAGTATGCTCGAGGAAAACATACACAATTAAACATTGGTTGAAGGGTGCGCCCGAAGTACGGGTTGGGTTGCACGACCAATGTTAGAATGGTGATTCAATTAGCGAAGGACTTAGAATGAACTATCGCCCATTCACTTCAAAGCAATAGGGTTGCTAGAAGTTTTGAATTCACACGTCATAGCTCCATTGTCGGTATTCCGGTTGAAAACAATACGGGGACCAAGGAATGAACAAAGATGGCAAGAAGTATTAAGATATCAAGAATTATTAAGAGGTGGTGAAATTCTCACCACATTCTTGACAAAAAGTGATGGTAATACTTCCGAGGTAAGGAAGATCAACTGCTGGGTAGCAGTGATCTCAAGGTTTACACAAAGCGCGAACAAGTTGTGTTGAACGGAAGGCAATAAAGTGGTCGATGAGAACAGGAATCATCGAGGGGCAAGGATGGTATTACCCATCATGAATTCAATTGAATTCCTGGAAGAGCTCATAAGGTTGATGGTGATCACGACACAATTGTCGAGAGATTTCATGCAGATGTAGTCAATCAGCGACGACATCAAGTCAAAGGAATGATGAAGCAAGAGGTTATTGGAACCACAGTTACGACACAAACTCGAACTCAAGCTTGTTGTTTAAGGTGAAAGGGTATGACGAGGAAAATCAACGTAAGGTTAGTTCATCGTCGAAAATTGGTGCTCCGAGAATAAGGACCAGGTAGCACCGTTAGAATCGTCACGACAATGATATAGCCAAACAGGCTAGGAATGGCGTGATCGGGTACAAACTCGTACTTATAGAAGCTTACCGAAGAGTTGTTGAACCGTAGAGCGGACTCGGTTCAGTTATCGGTGTCTTTGAGTGTTCAATAACTCCGAGCCCATGAAAAATTGTAATCGGTGAGTATGTAGTACTTGATGAAGAACTCATAAGAAATTATGCAGTTCCAAGATAATCTCGAGATACCAGGTGGTAATACTCGACGACAGATCAAACTAGAAGTTGAACTGGGGTATTGCTCTATAGAAGACAAGTGCTTAAACTTGCACAGGACATGATATTTAAAGGAGAACATGGTCAGAACCACGATTGCAAAAAAGGCCAGATCTCAGATATAAGATGAACTTATACCAAGGGAATAATTGATTTTAAAAGAAGCTTCGATGAGAAGATGTACATCGTGTCCATGGGCATGAACGCTAAGTTCAAGGTCGACTCCCACTTCTCCAATGCACAACCTTTCATTCACTTCTCGCACTCAATAAAGTTGTAGTTTTGAAATTTTATCTGGCAAAATACCAGAGGAGTACGACTCGTGAAAACTTTCGAGTTCTCACCCATTAAGGAAGGCATAGGTTCAACCCATCGGGGCATCTTATAATCATATACCAGAATCTTTAGAAGTAATTAACTCAAGCTCGAAGACAGAGCATGGTTAAGAAAGCAGAGGATACAATTTACCAAAGGCATTATGTATCCGAGAAAAGGCTCACAAGTTTATTGAATATGAAGGGCGTTGTCAGATAAAATCCAACAAAGGATCTGGTGGTCCACAAGGGATCTAATGTGAGCATCGGTACTCAACTAGAGGAAGCAGATTATAGAAACAACTGACTAACTCAATTGTCAAATGCAAAGGAATTATGATTTCCAAATCAAGGGATCAGAAGCAACGCTCTGATTAGGGGTGGATAAGTTGAATAGCCGTAGGGTACAATCAAAGACAATTGGGTTGGTCGAGAACCAATTCCAGTAAAAAGAATGGCAGCTCAGCCGGAAAAGTAATTTATAAGGATCAATGATGATTGCGTGTATTCGCAAACATATTGAGTCAACAGACTCAAAATGGTAATGACAAGGAATGTCAATATGACTATGAGACTTATGGGATTATCCATAATGCAAGCAAGCAAGAGTTTCAAGAGCCAAAGGCCCCAAGGATTTTCGGAAGATCGAATATTATTTCGAAGACTTTTGTGAAACACATGAACAACTGGGGATGAGCGGATACTCGACAAGTGCGAGAATTATCCATAGGGGTATTCAGGTGACAAGAACAGCAAGGCAGTAAGCTCAAGGGATTATCGAAACCACGACGAGTTTTTCAGGGTATCTTGTAATAACAAGACCAACTGGGGATGATATAAGAATAACAACTGTAAGTAGTTACCCATAAGGGTTGACGGTGGAAGGGGAATTGCAAACGCGATGAACACAAGTTCTCGGCTTAACAGCGGAAAGTATCTTCAGGGTCTTCACGTGCAGCAGACGATCATCAGTAATAAGGGGCTCTCCGGGTGAAAGTGATAACGAGATCCTAATGTTAGATTTAGCAAAATTCATTTAACCCGAATAGAAGAGAGATCAGAGTCCCAGAGTAAGGTCGAGGAGTAAAAGATCCTAGTACCACCCGATGGCGACGTGGGCCCGTAAGGCACACAGCCAAGTTAGTAAAAGTTTTTGCAATGTCTAGACTCGACTTCGGCCAAGGAGTGTGGAAGGGGGATTCCTACAGGCAGTCGGCTCTGATACCAACTTGTGACGCCCCCGATTTAATCGTACACTATTCATGCATGCAAATGTGTACGATCAAGATCAGGGACTCACGGGAAGATATCACAACACAACTCTACAAATAAAATAAGTCATACAAGCATCATAATACAAGCCAGGGGCCTCGAGGGCTCGAATACAAGTGCTCAATCATAGACGAGTCAGCGGAAGCAACAATATCTGAGTACAGACATAAGTTAAACAAGTTGCCATAAGATGGCTAGCACAAACTGGGATACAGATCGAAAGAGGCGCAGGCCTCCTGCCTGGGATCCTCCTAACTACTCCTGGTCGTCGTCAGCGGGCTGCACGTAGTAGTAGGCACCTCTAGTGTAGTAGGAATCATCGTCGACGGTGGCGTCTGGCTCCAGGGCTCCAGCATCTGGTTGCGACAACTAGAAAGAAAAGGAAAGGGGGAAAAAGGGGGGAGAAAGCAACCGTGAGTACTCATCCAAAGTACTCGCAAGCAAGGAGCTACACTACATATGCATGGGTATATGTGTAAAGAGGCCATATCAGTGGACTGAACTGCAGAATGCCAGAATAAGAGGGGGATAGCTAATCCTGTCGAAGACTACGCTTCTGGCAGCCTCCGTCTTGCAGCATGTAGAAGAGAGTAGATTGAAGTCCTCCAAGTAACATCTCCAAGTAGCATATCCAGGTAGCATCTCCAAGCGCATCTCCAGTCGCATCGCATAGCATAATCCTACCCGGCGATCCTCTCCTCGTCGCCCTGTGGAAAAGCGATCACCGGGTTGTCTGTGGAACTTGGAAGGGTGTGTTTTATTAAGTATCCGGTTCTAGTTGTCATAAGGTCAAGGTACAACTCCAAGTCGTCCTGTTACCGAAGATCACGGCTATTCGAATAGATTAACTTCCCTGCAGGGGTGCACCACATTCCCCAACACGCTCGATCCCATTTGGCCGGACACACTTTCCTGGGTCATGCCCGGCCTCGGAAGATCAACACGTCGCAGCCCCACCTAGGCAAAACAGAGAGGCCAGCACGCCGGTCTAAACCTAAGCGCACAGGGGTCTGGGCCCATCGCCCATAGCACACCTGCACGTTGCGTACGCGGCCGAAAGCGGAACTAGCCCCCTTAATACAAGAGCAGGCTTACGTTCCAATCCGGCGCGCGCCGCTCCGTCGCTGACGTCTGAAGTGCTTCGGCTGATACCACGACGTC
>NC_041392.1:718045933-718051798 GCF_002162155.2 Triticum dicoccoides
AGAGGGTGGGGGAACGTGGGGGAGTGGGGGTTGGGCCCTAGGGTTCGGTCATGGGTGGGGGGTTAAGTGGTGCGGGGGGGCGGTTGGGCCAGTGAGCTGGCCGGCTGGGCCATTGGCCCAGTTGGCCAAGGGGTCCAGTGGGGGGGGTTCTCTTTTATTTTAGTTTAGTTTTCTTTTTTTTATTTAATTTTCTTTTCTGTTTTATTTTAGTTGCACTTTATTTTTGGTTTAGTAAAATATGAAAATAGCCCCAAAAATAGTGTGTCAAAATAATCCACTGTTCTAAGAAGTTTTACCTCAGAAATAAAATAGTTTAGTGTTTGGTAAAATATATTAGGAGTATAACTAATTGTTTTGATGTAGTTTTAATCACTTTAGTGTATTTAAATATCTTATAAAGATGTTGTTTCTCCACCAATAATATCCATGATTTATTTGTCCTATTAAGAACATTTTAGTTTTGACCTTTGAAAACTTTAATTGTTTGACTTGATTTTAAATTTGAATTTGAATCATTTTTGAACCATCGCGAGATTAGCAACAGTAACCGAGGTTACATGGCATCATTAGCGTGGAATTACTGTTGCCTAAATATCCGGGCGTCACAGCTACCATCAATCAAATCAAGATAAGATGCATAAAAGATAAACATCACATGCAATCAAAATATGTGACATGATATGGCCATCATCATCTTGTGCCTTTGATCTCCATCTCCAAAACATCGTCATGATTTCCATCGTCACTGGCATGACACCATGATCTCCATCATCTTGATCTATATCAATGTGTCGTCACATGGTCGTCTCGCCAACTATTGCTCTTGCAACTATTGCTATCGCATAGCGATAATTGTAAAGCAATTATTTGGCGCTTGCATCTTATGCAATAAAGAGACAACCATAAGGCTTCTTCCAGTTGCCAATAACTTCAACAAAACATGATCATCTTATACAACAACTTATATCTCATCACGTCTTGACCATATCACATCACAACATGCCCTGCAAAAACAAGTTAGACGTCCTCTACTTTGTTGTTCCAAGTTTTACGTGGCTGCTACGGGCTTAGCAAGAACCGTTCTTACCTACGCATCGAAAACCACAACGATAGTTTGTCAAGTTAGTGTTGTTTTAACCTTCTCAAGGACCGGGCGTAGCCACACTCGGTTCAACTAAAGTTGGAGAAACTGACACCCGCTAGTCACCTGTGTGCATAGCACAGTGGTAAAACCAGTCTCGCGTAAGCGTACGCGTAATGCCGGTCCGGGCCGCTTCATCCAACAATACTGCCGAACCAAAGTGTGACATTCTGGTAAGCAGTGTGACTTATATCGCCCACAACTCACTTGTGTTCTACTCGTGCATATGACATCTATGCATAAAACCTGGCTCAGATGCCACTGTTGGGGAATGTAGTAATTTCAAAATTTTCCTACACACACGCAAGATCATGGTGATGCATAGCAACGAGAGGGGAGAGTGTTGTCCACGTACCCTCGTAGACCGATAGCGGAAGCGTTAGCACAACGCGGTTGATGTAGTCGTATGTCTTCACGATCCGACCGATCAAGTACCGAACGCACGGCACCTCCGAGTTCAGCACACGTTCAGCCCGATGACGTCCATCTAACTCCGATCCAGCCGAGTGTTGAGGGAGAGTTTCGTCAGCACGACGGCATGGTGATGATGTTGATATTCTACCGACGCAGGGCTTCGCCTAAGCACCGCTACAGTATTATCGAGGTGGACTATGATGGAGGGGGGCACCGCACACGGCTAAAAGACGATCAACTTGATCAACTTGTGTGTCTAGAGGTGCCCCCCTGCCCCTGTATATAAAGGAGCAAGGGGAGAGGCGGCCGGCCTAGGAGAAGGGCGCGCCAAGGGGGGTGTCCTACTCCTACCGGGAGTAGGACTCCTCCTTTCCTTGTTGGAGTAGGAGAGAAGGAAAGAGGAGGAGAGGGAGAAGGAAAAGGGGGCTGCACCCCTTGTCCAATTCGGACCAGAGGGGGGCGCAGGCCTCCTTCCTTTTGGCCTCTCTCCTCTATTCCCGTATGGCCCCATAAGGCCCATATACTCCTCGGCGAATTCCCGTAACTCTCCGGTACTCCGAAAAATACCTGAATCACTCGGAACCTTTCCGAAGTCCGAATATAGTCGTCCAATATATCGATCTTTACGTCTCGACCATTTCGAGACTCCTCGTCATGTCCCCAATCTCATCCAGGACTCCGAACTCCTTCGGTACATCAAAACACATAAACTCATAATATAACCGTCATCAAACTTTAAGCGTGCGGACCCTACGGGTTCGAGAACTATGTAGACATGACCGAGACACGTCTCCGGTCAATAACCAATAGCGGAACCTGGATGCTCATATTGGCTCCCACATATTCTACGAAGATCTTTGTCGGTCAGACCGCATAACAACATACGTTGTTCCCTTTGTCATCGGTATGTTACTTGCCCGAGATTCGATCGTCGGTATCTCAATACCTAGTTCAATCTCGTTACTAGCAAGTCTCTTTACTCGTTCCGTAATACCTCATCCCGCAACTAACTCATTAGTTGCAATGCTTGCAAGGCTTAAGTGATGTGTATTACCGAGTGGGCCCGGAGATACCTCTCCGACAATCGGAGTGACAAATCCTAATCTCGAAATACGCCAACCCAACAAGTACCTTCGGAGACACCTGTAGAGCACCTTTATAATCACCCAGTTACGTTGTGACGTTTGGTAGCACACAAAGTGTTCCTCTGGTAAACGGGAGTTGCATAATCTCATAGTCATAGGAACATGTATAAGTCATGAAGAAAGCAATGGCAACAAACTAAACGATCAAGTGCTATGCTAACGGAATGGGTCAAGTCAATCACATCATTCTCCTAATGATATGATCCTGTTAATCAAATGACAACTCATGTCTATGGTTAGGAAACATAACCATCTTTGATCAACGAGCTAGTCAAGTAGAGACATACTAGTGACACTCTGTTTGTCTATGTATTCACACATGTATTATGTTTTCGGTTAATACAATTCTAGCATGAATAATAAACATTTATCATGATATAAGGAAATAAATAATAACTTTATTATTGCCTCTAGGGCATATTTCCTTCAGATGAGGCTCCTTCACAAGCTATAAGGACAATGGGGATAGGCCACATTCTCCCACAAGAAACACCCCATGTCCAAGTAGAAGAAGAAGGAGTAATAGCCCCTCTTGAGGATTTTCCACAAGGGAAGTCATCACCGACACCACTTGTACAAGACGCCTTGGGAAGTAATGAACCTATCCAAGAACAAGATCAAGACCCTCATATTCCTGAGCAAGATCAAGAGCAAACTCTTTCGAATAATGAAGAACCAATTGTTGAGGCTCAAGATCAAGCTCAAAGTCATGATCAAGATCTAGATCAACCCCAACCACAAGTGTCTTCATCGTCATCACTTCCTACTGATCAAGAACCTGTGGTTGCAAAGAGAAGAGTGTCTCCAAGGCTAAAGCAATCTCAAGGGCAAGCTTCTTCATCAAGTCCAAAACCAAGTGAAGAAGAGCTTGACCGCAAAGAGCAAAAAGTGGCCGCCAAGCTAAAACATCTTTAACACCTCACCGAGAACATCTACGGAAGCATCAAAAAGGGGTAACTACTCGTAGACGTTTGGCAAACTTTTGTGAACATCACTCGTTTGTCTCTTGTGTTGAACCCCTTAAGGTGGAAGATGCCCTTGACGATCCCGATTGGATAGATGCCATGCGTGAAGAACTCAACAACTTCACACGCAACTAAGTGTGGACCCTTGTAGAAAGACCCAAGGAATTTCATAATGTCATTGGAACAAAGTGGATTTTCAAGAACAAACAAGATGAATATGGACAAGTAATAAGGAACAAGGCAAGGTTAGTGGCACAAGGTTTCACCCAATTTGAAGGTTTGGACTTTGGTGAAACTTTTGCCCCCATTGCCCGTCTCGAATCCATTCGCATCTTGCTTGCTTATGCCTCTCATCATGATTTCAAATTATATCAAATGGATGTTTAGAGTGCATTTCTTAATGGTCCTCTTAAGGAGTTTGTATATGTCAAGCAACCTCCCGGGTTTGAAGACCCCGATCATCCCTCTCACATTTATGAACTCCATAAGGCACTCTATGGACTCAAACAAGCACCATGTGCTTGGTATGATCACCTTACGGCGTTCCTAAGCGAGAAGGGGTTCCAAATTGGGGTAATAGATTTCACTCTCTTTACGAAGAGGGTAAAAGGAGAGTTGTTTGTCTGCCAAATATATGTTGATGATATTATCTTTCGGTCAACTAACCATGCTATTAACGTTGAGTTTGAGAATCTTATGACTAAGGAATTTGCGATGAGCTTGATGGGAGAGTTGAAGTTCTTTCTCAGTTTTCAAGTGAAGCAATTGAGAGGCGGAACCTTCATCAATCAATCTCGTTATATCCAAGACATGCTCAAGAGATTCAAAATGCAAGATGTCAAGCCAATGAAGACACCCATGGCCACAAATGGTCAACTTCATCTTGATCCAAATGGTAAAGAAGTGGATCAAAAGGTATATCGCTCTATGATCGGTTCCTTGCTTTACCTTTGTGCATCTAGGCCAGATATTATGTTGAGTGTGTGTATGTGTGCAAGATTTCAATCCGCTCCTAAGGAGAGCCTCTATTTGGCAGTGAAAAGGATCCTTCGATATTTGGTTCATACCCCAAACTTGGGCCTTTGGTCTCCCAAGGGATCATCATTTGAGTTAATGGGTTACTCGGATTCGGATTGGGCCGAAGACAAGGTTGATCGCAAGTCCACATCCGGCTCATGTCAATTCCTAGGGAGATCGTTGGTAAGTTGGTCTTCAAAGAAGCAAAATTGTATATCTCTCTCCACAGCCGAAGCCGAGTATATTGCTGCCGGAAGTTGTTGTGCCCAATTATTATGGATGAGGCAAACTTTGATGGATTACAGTGTCAAATGTGACAAAGTGCCTCTTTGGTGTGACAATGAAAGTGCCATCAAGATCGCCGAGAATTCGGTTCAACATAGCAAGACCAAGCATATTGAGATTCGTCATCATTTCATTAGAGATCATGTGGCCAAGGGAAACATTGAGTTACTCCATGTCAACACCGAGAATCAACTAGCAAACATCTTCACCAAGCCCCTTGACGAAGCAAGATTCTGTGAGTTAAGGCATGAGCTAAATATCATGGATATTAGTAACTTCAGATGAAACTCTTGCTCGCACACACATACTCATGTACTATATTGCTTAGATGTAGGCACATGTCTAGGGGAGCTAGCTCAACTCATGAGCTATCTTATCCTAGAAGTGCATAAAACAAACACAATCTTTCACATAAGCCACTTTAGGTGGTACTTGTGCTTCAAAGATGAGTATTGGTCTTGGGCCCAAGGTTCATATCTTCGCGGTGCCATACCAAGTAAACTCAAACATGGTGGCCTCGGCCACCACCTTCGCTTGAGGGTTGTGTCCGTGTTTGTTTCGCGTGTGTGGTGTGGTGTTTCTTTTCTTTTTTGGTTGGTTCTCCTTGCTTCTCTTTTGGTACAAGTGCTCCACATATACCCTTTCCATAGTGATAGGACTTTCCTCGCGGCGTATTCAAAAATATAGACCGAGTGCTTTGTGAAGTAGGGGTAAGAGTATTCACTCATCCTTGTATTTAAAAAAAATCCACTCATGTCAAAGTTCCTGAATCCCCCGTGCGCACGGGCCTGTACCGTGCACACGGGCCCCTCGTGCCCACGGGCTATGTACCGTGCGCACGGGACCCCCATGCGCACGGGGCTCACTTAGCCCGTGCGCACAGGGTCTGCGGTTTCTG
>NC_041392.1:718052168-718091092 GCF_002162155.2 Triticum dicoccoides
ACCCATTCGCCCCCCTCCTCTCCCAAGGAAGCCGCCGTCGCCTCCACTCGTCGGAGCTCCTCCGGGCTTTGTCGAAGTTCTTCCTCCATGGATCTGGATCCAGATGAGGTCCTCCTCCGGTTGGTCTTGTCTCCTTTGTCTATCTCCTTATGTTACTATCTATTTTTCTAGCTTTAGGGTTTCTTTGCTCCCTAGATTCGTTTGGCCTCAACTAGTTTGTAGATAGAAGTCTAGTGCTTAGATCCTTTGGTCCCTCTGCTGCACCCACTCCCGGAGTTCTTTCTGCTAGTGGCTGCCGCTAGGAGACCCTCGTGTCCACGGGGTGTTTGACCCCCATGCGCACGGGGCCCCGTGCCCACGGTCCTGTACCATGCGCACGAGACCCCCGTGCCCACGGGGTCTAAACCCCCGTGCGCATGGGCTATCCAGGAACTTTTGCCTAGATTTTTGTCTATCTCCTTGCCATTCATCTTGCACTTGTACTCATTTGTGCTTCGTGCTTTGTGTTGTTGGGTTTTTGTGTGTGTTTCAGACTCCGCTGACAAGAGGTCGGAGCTTCATCGCAAGCGTGCAAAAGGAGGATCAAAGGACTTCATCATTGCTCGTCGTCAGCCGTCTGAAGACATGGGTCAGGGGTCTAGGACAGGTCAAGGCCATGCTCGCCGTGCAACCTCAAAGCGGCCCGTTGTTGAGGCTTTCGATGAATATGAGTAAGAATATGACTCACAAGATGATGCGATAGAAAAAGAAGATGATCGTGGTGAGGAAGATGAAGAAGAGTAAGAGGAGTCTAGTCCGGAGGAAGCCACTCCGGGCAGGCGTGACCTCAGGAATATGCCTCTTGTCCAGTGGACCAAGCCAGAGATCTGGGTTGAGAGACAGAACCATCCGTATGTTAAGGCCACGAGTATGGGAATGGATCCTCGTTTCAAGAATGGCTTTCAGCAAAGAATCTATCATGAGATTCTTATGACCAAGTCAAAGAAGTTTGCTCCTCACAAGCAAGTCAACACTGAGAGTCTGTGCGACAATGATCATTTGTATCCCGGTGTGTACTCCGCTCTTGGACGACTGGGTCTGATTCCATTTGTCACTTTCAACCACCCCTACAATGAAGATCTAGTGATGCAGTTCTTTGCCACTCTGTACTTCTCCAATGATTCTGCTCGCACCTTCACATGGATGTCCGGAACGCATCAGTGCTCAGCTCCTATGGCAAGGTTCTCCGAGATCATTCCCTACATGTTCATGGATGAAGAGACTGTTTCTGATGAGTTTGGCATTGTTCGGGAAAGTGGCAGCGCACTAAGGATGAGATTGCCTTTGCTTACAAACAAGAGAAGTCGTTTGTCACTGGGTCAATCAAAGACCTCTTGCCCCTCTATGACACCATGCGCCATATCCTGCGGTATACCCTCACTCCAAAGGCCGGGGATTCCCATAACATTCGGAGCTCCATGCTTGATGTCTTTGTGTATCTTCATCAGAAGAAGAAAGTGGATCTTCTGGATTTCATGTACTACAAGCTGCATCAGTGTGTACAAGAGAACAAGTCTTTGATCTATGCTCCATTCATACAGGCGTTGATTGAGACCGTTTGTCCAGCAAAGTACATTGCCAGCTTCAAGACTTCTGTTCCCAAGCGCAACTCCAACTGGACCCCACCCGCTCCTGCTCCCTATGTGCCCATCAAGAAGGGGCGCAACCCTAGGCCCGAGGATCGTGCTACTTACACTCCAGGCATGTCCTCTACTGCATGGATCCCTCGTGGTAAGGCCAAGTCTGTTGGCTCTAAGGCCATCTTTGCCAAGGGAGAGAAGAAGTCGCTGTTCAAGACCTTGAGCAACATGTTCAAGATGTGTCAGTCGATTCAGCGTCGTCAGATCAAGGAAATCAACAAGGAGAAGCTTGTTCAGCGTGAGCAGAAGGCAGCAAGGGTTGCTGCTGGTGAGGAGGTTGGTCCAGGTTCAGAGGACGTTGACAGTGAGGCCACTTCTCGGTCTTTCCCAATGGCCGGGTGGCGTTATGATGATGATGATGATGCCTCGAGTGCTCCTCCTCTTGTCTAGTGGGTCTCGTGTCGCCATTTGTCTCCTTTTTGTTGTCTTGATGACAAAGGGGGAGAAGTGGTGTGTGTGGTTGTGTCGTGGGTGTGTGGTGCGTTCGTGGGTGTGTTGAGATCTCAAGCCTCGTGTTTCTCGCTGTTGGTTGGTTTTAGTTGGCTTGAGATACTCTTATTTCCTTTCCATCTGTGTGGTTGTGAGACTCTAGCATTATTGTGAGACTCCAGCTTTATTATTGAACCTTGCAATTATCCTCTTGCTTATTGGGTCTCACATTATTTGCTCACCACACTGTGTCATGAGATCTAGGCACCGTTATAGGTTTATTTTGATGAATCTCATGACTTAACAATAATGATCTTGGACGAACCTCCTATGGATGTACTAGATGCATTCTTGTTTTTGGGCACACATATAGGGGGAGCTATCTTGATCATTATTTGTTCCATGGCTTTCTTTCTATTTATCCTCCATGCCATGCTCTAACCACGTTGCCATCAATGCACCAAGAAGGGGAGATTGAAAGTGCTAGTGGCACTTATGCTATATTTTGGTGTGATGACAATGTGGTTAGTTGAACAAATATCAGTTGCCAAAGTTACCTCAGGTTATTGGTTCTAAGTGCCCGCGATGGAGATGTGCGACCCCCCATTTCAAAAAGGACAAAGGCGTGGTCTTTAGACGCTTCAAAGGTTTAGTTTTGGTTTGCTTCGAGTCGTAGGAAAGACCACACTATTAAGAGGGGTTTGTGTGGATAAATGTCGTGTGCGAATGCCTTTGCCGAGCCTTACTTTCTTACCCTTCCCACTCCGACCACCTAAAATGAACCTAGTGTGTGTGCTGTGGTACTCAGAAAGTTGCAACAGAAAGTTACTGGGTACCCCATGCGCACGGGGTACTGCGCAACTCTCTGGGTACCCCGTGCGCACGGGGTCTTTTGACCCCTGTGCGCACGGGGTGGTGCGATTGTCTCTGGATACCCCGTGCGCACGGGGCTGACTTAGCCCGTGCGCACGGGGTCCAACAGGCAGAAATCCCCACCAGCCCATGAACACTATATATATGCCCTTCTTCCACCTCCAACCTTTAACCCTAATGTCTTGTTGAGCTCCACCATTGCTACACCCCATTTTTCTCAATACTCTCAATCCCTCCACCCAAACTTGTTGAAACTTTAGGGATTGGGAGAGCAAGACCCGATCTACAACTTGACCAAACCAAATCGCGTTCCCCGCAACATTTCTTCCCCATTGACTTGTTACTCTTGGAGCTTGGGCTCCTAGGCGATTAGAGGTTCCTCTGGAAGCTTCCTTGCTTGTGGTGTGCTCCGGAGAAGTTTGTAAAGGTGTGGTGGTCGCCTTCAAGACCAACCCCGAGTGGTTCGAGGCTCATCCATTGGGGGTGACTTGAAGGAGAATACGGTGAGCCTTTGGTGGCATTCCGCAAGCTTTGGCTCCGGCACCGCTCCAAACGGAGATTATCTCTTCCCCAAGGAAGAGTGAACTTCGGGTTAATATCCGCGTCCTCGTCTCACTTGTGGTTAATCCTTTCCCGCACCTTTCCTTGTTGTATGCTTGTTGGCTTGCTAAGTAGTTTGTTGCCTAGCATTTCTCTTTTGGAGCTTGCTTGTCATATAGGCTGCATTCACCTAGTTGCATATCTAGTGAACTCTTTTATCCGCTAAGACTTAAAATCTACAAGAAATATTAAAATTTGTAGTATCCTATTCACCCCCCTCTAGTCGACCGTATCGATCCTTTCACTCATCTTGAAGCAAATATCGTTGACGACCGCGCCAACTCCCATGCCGACCCCAACACCGCCGCCAAGCCGACGGCGGTGGCGGCTGGGAAGACGCAGTATGAATTGCTTGGTGTGGGTGCCGGGGCGACTAGGGGCGAGATCAAGGCGGCGTACCGGCGTCTGGCCAGGGAGGTGCACCCGGACGCTGCTGGTGGCGGCGACGAGGGGTTCATCCGGCTGCACACAGCCTACACCACGCTCGCCGACCCCGACGAGCGCGCACGCTACGACCGTGACGTGGCCTGCCGCACCGCGGGAATGATGATGCGGCGGGCGGCGGCGGCCGGGCCGGCGTTTCGGTGGAGGACATGGGAGGCCGACCAGTGCTGGTAGGACGTACGGCCTGGCAAACGCGCCTGCCCTCCGAGGCCCCAACCAGCGGCCGCCCAGTTTGCTCAGGCACGGCACTGGCGGAAAGTTCCTGGCGACTATCTTGTAAGAGTAAAATTTATCGGTGGTACCTCGACTTGCGTCGCCCGGTCACTTTGGTCATTGTACACAAGAACTCACGCAATACGGTCACTGTGTACGGTGAACAGTGAAAATACGGTCACTGTGCGTCGTAGACCGCGCGTATGCCGCCTGTTGACCACCTGTTGACCGTCCGGCTCCCAGGCCGCACGCCAGGTGTCGCGACGAGGAGCGACCCGATGGAACATTTGCAGCAACACCCCCCAATTTATCAGACAGGTCCCCGAAGTCCTCCCACGTCTCCACCTCCCCTGTTCGAGCCGATCAAACCGGCGGAGAAGGTGATGGAGGCGTGTGCGGCGTGGTGCGGCGTGGTCGTCACCGTGGTCGGCGCGAAGGGGTTTCTTCTCGCGGTGGTGAAGTGGAGGCGCCGCTGCCATGTCTCCTGTTCGTCGCCCCGACGGTGCCCCTGCCCCTATTTACCATAAGTGATGATTCCTGCCGTAAGTCTTCATATTTCTCTTCGATTCTTGTTTGATAGGGCTGGCATTGTGTTCGCCTATGATATGTTTTAATATTTGTCGCGCGTATGGCATTTTAGGTTTAGGGTTTTTCGAACCCAATTTGTCTGATAGGGTTTTAGGTTCTTGTCGAAAGGATCTAATTTTCATCGATTCCACATGAAATAGGCTTAGGTTTCTAGCAGTTGTACCCGTATGTGCACCTTTGTTGGAATATGCATAGGTTTTGGAGCTTTGGTTTATGGAGAACATTGGGGATTTCTGGTGATGTACTATTCAAAAAGGTCATTTTTGTTCAATTTTGATGTGACCAATTATGCTTTGTTTTTGCGGGAGCAAGAAGTGAGAAGTTCTCAGTGCAGTTTCATCATGGTGGTTTTTTCATGGGTGAAGGAAGCAATAGGGCTTATGTTGATGGGCATAAAGTTTGGTATGACAGTTTGGATAAGCTCACCTGGTCTCTGATATGTCTCCAACGTATCTATAATTTTTGATTGCTCCATGCTATATTATCTACTGTTTTTGGCAATATTGGGCTTTATTATCCACTTTTATATTACTTTTGGGACTAACCTATTAACTGGAGGCCCGACCCAGATTTGCTGTTTTATGCCTATTTCAGTGTTTCGAAGAAAAGGAATATCAAACGGAGTCGAAACGGAACGAAATCAACTAGAGAAGTTATTTTTGGAAGGAAACACACATGATGGACTTGGACCCCATGTCAGAAGATACAGGAGCTGCCCACGAGGGTGGGGGTGCGCCCCCTGCCTCGCGGGGCCCCCGTGGCTCCCCTGACGTGCTTCTTTTGCCTATATAACTCCATATACCCTAAAACTTCGAGAACGCACAATAGATCGGGAGTTCCGCCGCCAGAAGCCTCCGTAGACACCGAAAACCAATCTAGACCCATTCCGGCACCCTGCCGGAAGGGGCAATCCCTCTTCGGTGGCCATGTTCATCATCCCGGTGCTCTCCATGACGAGCAGGGAGTAGTTCTCCCTCGGGGCTGAGGGTATGTACCATTAGCTATGTGTTTGATCTCTCTCGCTCGTGTTCTTGAGGTGATACGATCTTGATGTATCGCGAGCTTTGCTATTATAGTTGGATCTTATGTTTCTCCTCCCCCTCTTCTCTCTTGTAATGAATTGAGTCTCCCCTTTGAAGTAATCTTATCGGATTGAGTCTTTAAAGAGTTGAGAACACTTGATGTATGTATTGCCATGGATATCTGTGGTGACAATGGGATACCACGTGCCACTTGATGTATGTCTTGGTGATCAACTTGTGGGTTTCGTGACATTGGGAACCTATGCATAGGGGTTGGCACACGTTTTCGTCGTGATTCTCCGGTAGAACTTTGGGGCACTCTTTGAGGTCCTTTGTGTTGGTTGAATAGATGAATCTGAGATTGTGTGATGCATATCGTATAATCATACCCATGGATACTTGAGGTGACATTGGAGTATCTAGGTCACATTAGGGTTTTGGTTGATTTGTGTCTTAAGGTGTTATTCTAGTACGGACTCTAGGGCTGTTTGTGACACTTATAGGAATAGCCCAATGGATTGATTGGAAAGAATAACTTTGAGGTGGTTTCGTACCCTACCATAATCTCTTCGTTCGTTCCCCGCTATTAGTGACTTTGGAGTGACTCTTTGTTGCATGTTGAGGGATAGTTATGTGATCCAATTATGATATTATTGTTGAGAGGACTTACACTAGTGAAAGTATGAACCCTAGGCCTTGTTTCTTATCATTGCAATACTGTTTATGCTCACTTTTATCATTAGTTACCTTGCTGTTTTTATAATTTCAGATTACAAATACCTTTATCTACTATCCATATACCACTTGTATCACCATCTCTTCGCCGAACTAGTGCACCTATACAATTTACCATTGTATTGGGTGTGTTGGGGACACAAGAGACTCTTTGTTATTTGGTTGCAGGGTTGCTTGAGAGAGACCATCTTCATCCTACGCCTCCCACGGATTGATAAACCTTAGGTCATCCACTTGATGGAAATTTGCTACTGCCCTACAAACCTCTGCACTTGGAGGCCCAACAACGTCTACAAGAAGGTTGTGTAGTAGACATCAAGCTCTTTT
This sequence comes from Triticum dicoccoides, assembly GCF_002162155.2. Taxonomy (NCBI): domain Eukaryota; kingdom Viridiplantae; phylum Streptophyta; class Magnoliopsida; order Poales; family Poaceae; genus Triticum; species Triticum dicoccoides. Next base: position 718,059,079 of record NC_041392.1, read on the forward strand.
CTGGCGTCATTGTCGGGGAGGTTAGCGCTTGAAGGTATATCTTTAGATCTTGCAATCGAGTCTTTTAGTTTCTTGTTTTATCACTAGTTTAGTCTATAAAAGAAAACTACAAAAAAATTGGAATTAAGTTTGTCTCATACGCTTCACCTTTTTAATATCTTTCGTGAGTATGACGGAAAGGATAATTGTGCTCAAGTGCTAGAAGAAGAAATCTATAAAATGTTTGGCACTAAATATTTGAATGATGAGCATGATTGCAATGTTGTTAGTATGAATTCCTTGAATATCCATGATGCTAATGATATGCAAAGCCACAAGCTTGGGGAAGCTATGTTTGAGAAGATGATATTTTTTGTCCCCCCAAGCTTTGGTGAGCAAATTTACTATGATGAAAGCATGCCTTCTATCTATGATGATTATGGTGATGAATTGTATGCTATAAAGAATAATGATATCCATGAAACTTGTCATCTTGATCTTAATTTTCAATCACATGATAGTTATTTTGTTGAGTTTACTCCCACTATCCGGAAAGAGAAGAATTTTGCTTATGTGGAGAGTAGTAAATTTTCTATGCTTGTAGATCATGAAAAGAACGCTTTAGGTGCTGGTTATATTGTTGAATTCATTCATGATGCTAGTGAAAACTATTATGAGGGAGGAACATATGCTTGTAGGAATTGCAATAATATCAAGTTTCCTCTCTATGTGCTTAAAATTTTGAAGTTATGCTTGTTTTACCATCCTACGCAAGTTGATCCTTGTTCCCACAAGTTGTTTGCTCACAAAATCCCTATGCATAGGAAGTGGGTTAGACTTAAATGTTCTAGTCATATTCTTCATGATGCTCTCGTTATGTTTCAATTCTTACCCTTTATGTGAGCATCATTGAAATCATCGTGCCTAGCTAGGGGCGTTAAACAATAGCGCTTGTTGGGAGGCAACCCAATTTTATTTTAGTTCCTCGCCTTTTGTTCCTGTTTAGTAATAAATAATTCATCTATCCTCTGTTTAGATGTGGTTTTATGCTTTTAATTAGTGTTTGTGCCAAGTAGAACCTTTGGGACGACTTGGGGAAAGTCTTGTTGATCATGCTGTAAAAAACAGAAACTTTAGCGCTCACGAGAATTGATGCCATTTTTATTTGGAGAGTGATATTTAGTTAATTATTTTTTCATATGATTAATAGGTAGATTCCTCAGGTCCAGCAATTTATTTGAGAATTTTATGAGTTCCAGAAGTATACGTTTGATCCAGATTACTACAGACTGTTCTGTTTTTGACAGATTCTGTTTTTCATGTGTTGTTTACTTATTTTGATGAATCTATGGCTAGTAAAATAGTTTATAAACCATAGAGAAGTTGTAATACAGTATTTTCAACACCAATATAAATAAATAATGAGTTCATTACAGTACCTTGAAGTGGTGATTTACTTTCTTATACTAACGGAGCTTACAAGTTTTCTACTTTAAGTTTTGTGTTGTGTAGTTTTCAAGTTTTGGGTAAGGATTCGATGGACTATGGAATAAGGAGTGGCAAGAGCCTAAGTTTGGGGATGCCCAAGGCACCCCAAGGTAATATCCAAGGACACCAAAAAGCCTAAGCTTGGGGATGCCCCGGAAGGCACCCCCTCTTTCGTCTTTGTTCATCGGTAACTTTACTTGGAGCTATATTTCTATTCGCCACATGATATGTGTTTTGCTTGGAGCGTCAATTTATTTTGTTAGTATTTTTTTGCTGTTATTTATAATAATGATTTGCATCTTTTATTTCAATAAAAGTGCCATTGATATCCTTTACTATGCCTATGTTATAAGTATACATGTTGCTGTTTGAAAACAGAAAGTTTACCGCTGTTGAAATAATTCCCTAGAAAAGTCAGAATGTTATAAAATGTTGAAACCTTTTGCATATTAAGCTCTGATAAATTTAATACAGTGGGAATTTTCTTTCATAATTTTTGGAGCTAGGGAAGTATGGATGTTGCAGCATTCTTTACAGACTATCCTGTTTAGGCAGATTGCTGTTATGTTTGCATATGTTTGCTTCTTTAATGATTCTATTTGAGGATAGGACTATTAAATATGCAGAGACATTTAGTATGCAATGTTGAATAATAATTTTAGTGATTTGCTACAGTAGAGTATGATAAGGTTTTTGCAATGGTTTATGCTAACTTATCTCACGAGTCCTTGTTGAGTTTTGTGTGGATGAAGCTTTTGAGATTTAGGGAGACCGTGATATGAGAGGAATTAAGGAGACGCAAAAGCTCAAGCTTGGGGATGCCCAAGGCATCCCAAGATAATATTTCAAGAAGTCTCAAGCGTCTAAGCTTGGGGATGCCCCGGTTGGCATCCCACCTTTCTTCTTCAACAACTATCGGTTAGTATCGGTTGATCCTAAGTTTTTGCTTCTTCACATGATGTTTGCAATTCTTAGATGTCATTTTATTTTGCTTTGCTTGCTGTTTGAATAGAGTACCAAGATCTGAAATTATTAAATGTTAGATAGTCTTCACATAGTTGCATAATTATTCAACTACTCATTGAGCTTAGCTTATATCCTTTTAGAGCATGGTGGTAGTTTTATTTTGAAGAAATAGATGAACTCTCATGCTTCACTTATATTATTTTGAGAGTCTTAATAGCTGTCAGGACCCCGATTCTAAGTCACACCGATCTAGCCTGTAACACCTCATATCACTTTGCGTCCTCACGCACGATATTCCCACGGGTGTCGCCTTACCATGTTCCAGGACCGTTTGCGCCTTTTGGCTCACGTATATGATAGTGTCGCTAGCATCCATATGACAGAGAACCCGGGCCGACATGACTAGTCGTGAACCCAAGGTGGCACTAACTTACGGGGACAGGCATACATGAATCAACATCGAGCATGTCGGTCAGTAGCGTGCGAATCCGGGCTGTAGCACTGGGCTAATAGGACTCCGGGAACCCGGGCTGTAGCAGGCTAGGCAGGACTCCGGATGTCACCGCGTGACATTTCCCCGAAGGGACAGACACATGAACGAAGTGAATCACATGCCGGCCAGTCAAGTGTTCCAGAGCAGTAGTGCTGGGCTAGCAGGACTCCGGTGAACCGGGCTGTAGAGGACTACTATGGCTCATGGAAGCACAAGACTACATTTCCCCATAAGAGAGGCTACCAAGGATAAACAACTAGGTTGTCGGATCCCACACATACCAAGCATTTCAATCATACACACAATATGCTCGATATGTGTAAATACAACATGGCATCATAACATAACTCTACGACTCAAGTATTGATTCATTAGGCTCCGGGAGCGAGATATTACAAACATGGGTCTCACGACCCAACATTCAGAGCATACAAGTCAAAGCACATGCGGAAGCTTAACATGTCTGAGTACAGACATCTACAAATGAAAAAGGCTGAGAAGCCTGACTATCTACAAGACCCTCCCAAGGTACAAGATCGTAGCTGAGGTAACGAGCTAAACGTCGAAGTCCAAGCGGAAATACTAGCGGGACTGAAGTCTCTCTGCAAAACATAAATTAAGCAAACTTGAGTACAAATGTACCCAGCAAGACTTACATCAGAACTAACTACATATGCATCGGTATCAACAAAGGGGGTGGTGGAGTTTAACTGCAGCAGGCCAGCTTTTACTCGGTGCTATCCTGAACTACGACTGCAAGTAACTCTTTGAGGTGGCGCACACGAGTCCACAAATTCACCATACCAATACACCACTATGGATCCGCTCCCGTCTCCCTGCCAGAACGCCATCCATAGCACTCACGCTTGTCTATGAACTATGCAAGGGGTCCAAGTTTCCATATCCAAGGAATCCGGCTATTCAAATAGATAATGATAACCCTGTAGGGGTGTACTTCTTCACACGCGCTGTCGCCACTTATCGCCCTGTACATGTCATGTACCTCGGCAACCTTCAAGTGGAAACCGGGCGAGGGAGTCGGCCACGACCTGACTAACCAACAAGTCTCTAGTCCAGGTTTATCGCCTATTCAGGTTCCATCCGCAAGGAGATCCGGCCGGGGTGTCGCTCACGGCCCCAAATGATGTGTGCAGGGTTCCCAAGCACACCATCCGGGTGCCACTTGGTACACCGTGCCACTGTGCCTAGTTTGTCCCAAACCCACCTATACTGGGTGCCACTTGGTAGACTACTAACACTACCTACAAACACCAGAAACTAGTTGCAACTCCTGGACAGAGATTGTGTTAATTAATAAGCTAAGAGGGGCCGAGTTACCGAAACCCAATGTGTGGTAGTAACTGTTCATGGATCACAAACACAGAACTCAGTTCCTGAGGATGGCTGCAATGAGACAACCCACCATGTACTCCTACATGGCCTCTCACCGCTACCTTTACCAAATCATGTTCACACACTTAGCTCACACACAGTAGGACATGTTCACCACATTCCAATTCATCCCCGATGAATCAGACCTGACTCAACTCTAAGCAGTAGTAGGCATGACAAACAAGCATGAATGAGTAGTCACATCAGGGCTCAAACAACTCCTACTCATGCTAGTGGGTTTCAACTATTTACTGTGGCAATGACAGGTCATGCAGAGGAAAAGGTTCAGCTACCGCAGCATGTAACAGTTGAATCGGTGTTGCCCTAATGCAGTAAAAGAGAGCAGGAGCGAGAGAGTGGGATTGTATCGGAATGAACAAGGGGGTTTTGCTTGCCTGGCACTTCAGAAGATAGTATAACTCTTCATCGGTGTCATCGATCATATCGCCGAAACATACGCCTACTGAGGGGGGAGCAACCACCGGCAAACACAAAAGGAACCACAATCAATGCAATGCACAATCATATGAATGATATGTCATATTAAAGTACTAAATTGACCTAATGCAACAGTTAGTCATGTTCATTGAAGTGGAATTCAAACCTATAACAAATTCCAACTCCAAAACTAATTACCATTTATTCCATAATCATGAATTGTCCTATTCAGCGATGTTAACTTGTTCAAACATGCATGAAAATGCCATATTCAGATTCTTTGGATTTTTCTGATCATTTTTCATATATAAATTATTTCATTTGGAGTTATAGATTATTTTCTATGATTTTCTGAAGTTTATACTATTTTCTGGAATTTTCTGAATTATTTTTAACCCAGAAATGACTTATTGCATCAGCAATGCGTCAGGGTGATGTTAGCAGGGTCAACAAGGCTGCCCGGGTCAAACCTGATCGATGGAACCCGTAGGTCAGTGACACAGCACTGGCTAGAGTCACAGACATGTGGGGTCGGGTCAACGGCCACATCAGCATAGTCAAAACTAATATGTGGGCCCACTAGAATTAGATTAAACTTAATCTTATTTAGTTAGCCGGTCAGTTAGGCGGTGGGGCCCGGATGTCTGTTTCACTGGAGGTTAATTAGAGGCGCGATTAGCTGCTAATGACGGCCACATCGGCAGTCGCCGGAGCCTTGCCGGCGGCGACCAAAACGACGGCGGCTCGGCTCGGATTTGAGCTACGGGTGGTGGTTTGGCGAGCTAAGGGCACCGGGGAGTAGCTCTTGCTCGTCCGCATCCAAAGGACCGTACGAGAGGCTGCAGGATGGGCGGGAGCAGCGTCGGCGGCGAGCAAGGCAGCGGCCGGAGTTCGGCATCGGTGAGGACAACGCTGCGGTGCACAGGAGGAGGAGCTGGTGCGTGTGTTCGGCTCGTGAGAGCACGGTGAGAACGGCGACATGCTCAAAAGCGGACGGAGGTAGCTCTGGCCGCGGCAGCGACATGGCACGGCGGCGGCGAGGTTCGGGCACGGCGGTGAAGCTAGCTGGGGCGCAAAAGCAGAGAGAGAAGAGAGGGGGGAAGACGCAGTAGCTCACAGGGAGGACGGGGAGAGGGTCAGCGTGCTCGAGGAAGGCTTGACGGCGTCGGAATGCCGGCTGCGATCTCCCATGGCTGAGGAATAAGATGAGGTCGAGGACGACGCGTCGGGGCTCCTCCGGTCGCCTGAGTCGACGGAGAGGGCTACGGCGATAATTCGGAGCTCCTGGACTCCTCAAGGGGAGGAGGGAGAGGCGGTGGCTGCGGTGGTCCACGGCAGCGCTCTCGGGCGTGCTCAGAAGAGGAAGCAGAGGAGGGGAAAGAGGTTGACAGAGAGCAGGGAGCGAGGGGAGAGACAGAGGGGGCTGCGGGGCGTCTCCAAACGCGTCGGGGGCGCCTCGGTGGCAAGCAGGAGGTGGCCAGGGCGGCGTCGGTGCTCGCCGCCGAGCTGCTTCGGGACGAGGGGGAGGAAGACGACAGACTGGAGGAGGTGGGCTGGGCCGGCCAGCTCAGATGGGCCGCTAGGTGGGCTAGAGCGCCAGGTAAGTTGTGTTCTATTTTATTTTCCTTCTGTTTTTTTGTTTTATTTAATCTCTTTTGCCACTGTTTTCAAATAAAACAAATCCAAAACCAGTGACAAAAATCCCCTGAATATTTATATGTTGCACAGTGGAGTTATCCAAAAGCACATAAACTCATTCAGAGTTATTTGAAATTATATTCCATATGTTAAGAATATCAATCCAAATCCAAATAAAATATTGATTTAAAATTAGAGCCCAAATAATTCCTTAGAAATGTTCCAAAATTTTGGTTTGATTTATAACTCTTTCCAAAATTCTTAGAACTATTTCTAGGGTATTTTGGATTCACTGATTACAATTTTAGGGTTCTTGCCCCTTTATTAAAATGATTTCTGAGGCTTTTAGCTTTCCCCAATTCAACTTTCAGAAATTTAAACATGATGCAAGCAAGATGCAAACACCAGGCAGCACCAGAAGCTAGGGATGTGACAGCTCACCCCTACTAAACAAGAATCTCGTCCCGAGATTCAAGTCATGAGGTAAGAAGACAGAGGGACACAAGCTAACACAATCTTCACGATCCAGATGTCTTTCTCGAGGATGTTGATTCATTGCATCACCTTGATCTCGATGTCTTGCTTTGAGAACTACATCCAACATGACAACAAGTAGAAAGGGAGAATTTAAGAAGAATCGACCTTCCTGAGGTTTGAGCAACTTAGGATCATCTTAATGATCACAAGATCAACTCACTGAATGAGACATAGAAACATCTCTGGAGCTGAGAGGCAAAACATGCATCAGGAGGGACGGAAGAAACAATTTGACGAGGGTTTCAAAGTAGCAAGGAAAAATTGCTATGATTCCATAACGGGGCACCTCAGGAAAGGTGACTCATGGAATTATTCCCTTAAGTGGCAAAAAGAATTACTTTTGGTACATAGATCAAGAAAATTCTCTATACCAGCCTAGGGAAATCTCGAGCAATCGTTTGGCGGAGTAAGTAGGGATGGCATACCGAGAGTAGAATGGATGATGTGGACTACCTTGTTGAAGACAACGCAATGGATGATTTTTGCTTATCACTGGAAATGGAAGGGACCCATGGTAAGTCCAATTTTGAAGATGATCCTGAACAACAACTACTGAGGTGCAAGCTGGGAACAAAATGCAAATGTTGGGAATGATTCTGGTGACTGGGGAAGAATTCAACAGTCGAGAGTGAGTCCATTGTTTGAAAAGGTTATAACATAACCGAGGAAACTGGAATCAAATCCCAGTTAACGCCAACGGTAAAACCTAGTGCTTGCGCGTGCTCTCAAGAACTTGAGCATCTCCATATTCATCAAGGTTTTACCAATATCCGTGTCAAGGATCCTGGCAACACAACATACCACCATGATGAATGGTGATGGATGATGCAGATGCAAAGGAAGATAACACTTTCTTAGATTTCACCTTAGCGAGGCCAAGGGAACAAAATCTGGATGATCGACCGAGAGACATATAGCACTCCGCTTCTAATGTTCTCCTTGATGTGCTAGTGTATCCCATTCATAGATATGGTTTGATACATAGAACATCAAGTAAAAGGTCAGACTTCGGGAGCACAAGAATCCGTAAGGATTAACTATGGAGGTAAATCCTATGAAATCCTCATGGGGAGGTGGCCAACTTTCTTCAATCGAGATACTACAATAATAGGTCTTCCGGCTGGATGTGTTGGCCACGACATCCACTTTAACGGTTATCGAGAGACCAATATTATAGTTCTTGGAAAATGCTCCAACCATCATATCTGCTTGAGATTCAGTTCTGGTTGGTGTCAAGATATTCCAGACTCATCAAGTCTAGAGAGAAAAAAGAAAGTTTGCAACACAAGTCGACGAGATGACGTTGCAGGATTCTTGGGAAATGGACTACGGTGGTAAGCTCCAAAACATGAGCTGGTTCTGCTACAAACATGTGAACACACTGTCCCAGACAAGCATGACCACGTAGTAGTCTTATAATGAAACACTACCGAGTTCAGGTAGGGAACCATCATCGAGGATATCGAGGTCTTGTGCATTACCATGGATTAGCACTTAACTCCTTCTCCTAGAACAAATCAGTCAGTGGCTTGGTGTGCTAGGGACACATATGGACTGGAGGTAATTAATCTACCAAACCATAGAATACTTCGCACATATGCATAACTAACTTGGGATGGTACCAGAGGAAACAAAACAATCTTTCTCGAACTTATGGCGGCAACTTGCTCCAAATGCACATGAATTTGAGGAAGTCACTTCTTCCATCCAAGCATAAGCTTCATGAACGGAACACGAAGGCATTGCTTACAAAGTTTCCAATGCTAGGTTGATGTTCAACATGAATCATGGGGGAGACAAAATGTTGCTGATGGGTTCAACAGCAACTCATCGGAATTTCCATATCACTGGACTTCCACCATCATGTGAACACGGCGATAGCATTGATCAGACCCAAAGGATGTAATGGTGTATGCTCGAGGAACCAACCACGAGTAAGACAACATTACGCACATCGTTGGTTCTGATTTGACTTGACGATAGCCCATACTCAAATCAAAGTTTTGACAAGGCAATAGATCCAACAACTGATCACGAGGACCAATCGACAGAGATATCATCTTCCTTCAACACACACACAAAAGATATCCCGTGACACGAACTAAGTCAGACAAGATTTTATCCTCCAACTCTCCAAGTTGTTGTTTAGCTTAATCAACTAGCTCAGGGGTATCCAACACAAATTCTTGGAGAATGGGTGGTTTGGAGGAAAACTAGCATGATCATGAACTCAACATAGCGGTCAGGTGTCAACCTGGTAATACTTCCGAGAAGATATTCGGAACATCACAAACCACCGATATGTTACTATGCTCGAGAACAATCTTGCTTTCGAGGCAAGATGATAAGAAGGGGGTCGAAAATCCTAACTCATTGATCAAAGAGTGCACCAGAAATAAGGACTAGGTAGCACGATCAACCTTAGGGTGATGATTCAATAATCAGCACACTAAGAATGATATTAATGTCCATTAACTACTAAGCAGTGGAGTTGCTAGGAGTATTTATTTCACACATCATAGTTCACTTGCCGGCATTCCGGTTGCTACAACACGGGACCGAGGAATGAAAAATGATGGCAAGAAGTATCACTGCATCAAGAATTCATAAGAGATGGTGCAATTCTCATGATATTCTTGACATAAAGTGGGTAATACTTTAGGGTAGAACATACTCAAAAGCTTGATTGCATTTGATCTGTGGAATACAACTGCTTTGACCCAATCTTAGAAATGGATGAGGTACTGGAGTTTGTTTCTCCTAGTCATTCTGGAATAGAATGGCTTGACGGACCACAAGAGTAAAAGGCACCGATAAACACGAATGCACACATACTCTTGACTATCAACTGGTAGGCTAAGGTCGGAATACAACTAAAGGGGGACAACTCAAGGAATATATTAACTTTCTGAGTTGTGGATGCATAGGTTAGTATGTCGAACAAGTTCAACATATTTCTTCCGGATAACCCATGCTAAGAGGTAGGACTGGCAGAGTCACAATTATGAATGGAGAACTCCTCAGGAGTGCTCTAATGGTGATCCTTTGGTTCAAAGAACTTCTGCCTTAATGGTTCATGGTATTTGGAAGAAGGAAATACCATGGACCTCGAGGACTATCACAAAGGTTACTAATATCCTAAAGGAACTAGCAGCAATATCAACACGAAGTGAACAGAGTGATTCTTGGGTCAAGAACACAGGAGTAGAATGCCTACTACTAAATGGCATCACAGGATGCTTTCAAGAATGATGGCCAGAATCATCACACGGGGAACACAAAACATAGCTAGATTACTAGGTAATCTTCTGAGACACCTAGGTCCATAATCCAACATACATATCAAGGCAACGGAGTACCTCAACAGACCGATTAGTGTGCTTAATCTGGCCCAGAGGAACATCGAGAACGGAAAGAAGGGATTTGCAAATGCATCAGACTATTTAGAAACTTGGGATGACTCAGACAGCATAACGGCTGTAATTGCTCAAAAATAGTTGAGACATCTTGCAAAATAGTGGCATAACCACTCAACGTCACAATATCAAGGTTCTGAGACCAATTATGAACACACAGAAGTAGTATAAACTGAACTAAGGCTTGAATCCATCAATCCTATAAGTCTCTATCATAGTAACTCGTCATCCTGATCGATAGATGAGAAGGCCTAGTTCTTAATCCCCGTAGAAGAGAAGAGGATGACTCAGATCAGAAGGTCATGAGGATAAGGAGTAAAAAGAGCCTTACATTCCCATTCGCAATCAATTCCCTTATATAACTAAAGCATTTCTAGACACGACTTCGACCAGAATGGCTTGGTAATCCTACAGGCAGTCAGGCTCTGATACCAAAGCTGTCAGGACCCCGATTCTAAGTCACACCGATCTAGCCTGTAACACCTCATATCACTTTGCGTCCTCACGCACGGTATTCCCACGGGTGTCGCCTTACCATGGCCCGGGACCGTTTGCGCCTTTTGGCTCACGTATATGATAGTGTCGCTAGCATCCATATGACAGAGAATCCGGGCCGACATGACTAGTCGTGAACCCAAGGTGGCACTAACTTACGGGGACAGGCATACATGAATCAACATCGAGCATGTCGGTCAGCAGGGTGCGAATCCGGGCTGTAGCACTGGGCTAACAGGACTCCAGGAACCCGGGCTGTAGCAGGCTAGGCAGGACTCCGGATGTCACCGCGTGACATTTCCCCGAAGGGACAGACACAGGAACAAAGTGAATCACATGCCGGCCAGTCAAGTGTTCTGGAGCAGTAGTGCTGGGCTAGCAGGACTCCGGTGAACCTGGCCGTAGCGGACTACTATGGCTCATGGAAGCACAAGACTACATTTCCCCATAAGAGAGACTACCAAGGATAAAAAACTAGGTTGTCGGATCCCACACATACCAAGCATTTCAATCATACACACAATATGCTCGATATGTGTAAATACAACATGGCATCATAACATAACTCTACAACTCAAGTATTTATTCATTAGGCTCCGGGGAGCGAGATATTAAAAACATGGGTCTCACGACCCAACAATCAGAGCATACAAGTCAAAGCACATGCGGAAGCTTAACATGTCTGAGTACAGACATCTACAAATGAAAAAGGCTGAGAAGCCTGACTATCTACAAGACCCTCCCAAGGTACAAGATCGTAGCTGAGGTAATGAGCTAAACGTCGAAGTCCAAGCGGAAATACTAGCGGGACTGAAGTCTCTCTGCAAAACATAAATTAAGCAAACATGAGTACAAATGTACCCAGCAAGACTTACATCAGAACTACCTACATAATACCAAAGCTGTCAGGACCCCGATTCTAAGTCACACCGATCTAGCCTGTAACACCTCATATCACTTTGCGTCCTCACGCACGGTATTCCCACGGGTGTCGCCTTACCATGGCCCGGGACCGTTTGCGCCTTTTGGCTCACGTATATGATAGTGTCGCTAGCATCCATATGACAGAGAACCCGGGCTGACATGACTAGTCATGAACCCAAGGTGGCACTAACTTACGGGGACAGGCATACATGAATCAACATCGAGCATGTCGGTCAGCAGCGTGCGAATCTGGGCTGTAGCACTGGGCTAACAGGACTCCGGGAACCCGGGCTGTCGCAGGCTAGGCAGGACTCTGGATGTCACCGCGTGACATTTCCCCGAAGGGACAGACACAAGAACGAAGTGAATCACATGCCGGCCAGTCAAGTGTTCCGGAGCAGTAGTGCTGGGCTAGCAGGACGCCAGTGAACCGGGCTGTAGCGGACTACTATGGCTCATGGAAGCACAAGACTACATTTCCCCATAAGAGAGGCTACCAAGGTTAAACAACTAGGTTGTCGGATCCCACACATACCAAGCATTTCAATCATACACACAATATGCTCGATATGTGTAAATACAACATGGCATCATAACATAACTCTACGACTCAAGTATTTATTCATTAGGCTCCGGGGAGCGAGATATTACAAACATGGGTCTCACGACCCAACATTCAGAGCATACAAGTCAAAGCACATGCGGAAGCTTGACATGTCTGAGTACAGACATCTACAAATGAAAAAGGCTGAGAAGGCTGACTATCTACAAGACCCTCCCAAGGTACAAGATCGTAGCTGAGGTAACGAGCTAAATGTTGAAGTCCAAGCGGAACTACTAGCGGGACTGAAGTCTCTCTGTAAAACATAAATTAAGCAAACGTGAGTACAAATGTACCCAGCAAGACTTACATCAGAACTAACTACATAATACCAAAGCTGTTAGGACCCCGATTCTAAGTCACACCGATCTAGCCTGTAACACCTCATATCACTTTGCGTCCTCACGCACGGTATTCCCACGGGTGTCGCCTTACCATGGCCCGGGACCGTTTGCGCCTTTTGGCTCACGTATATGATAGTGTCGCTAGCATCCATATGACAGAGAACCCAGGCCGACATGACTAGTCGTGAACCCAAGGTGGCACTAACTTACGGGGACAGGCATACATGAATCAACATCGAGCATGTCGGTCAGCAGTGTGCGAATCCGGGCTGTAGCACTGGGCTAACAGGACTCCGGGAACCCGGGCTGTAGCAGGCTAGGCAGGACTCCGGATGTCACCGCGTGACATTTCCCCGAAGGGACAGACACATGAACTAAGTGAATCACATGCCAGCCAGTCAAGTGTTCCGGAGCAGTAGTGCTGGGCTAGCAGGACTCTGGTGAACCGGGCTGTAGCGGACTACTATGGCTCATGGAAGCACAAGACTACATTTCCCCATAAGAGAGGCTACCAAGGATAAACAACTAGGTTGTCGGATCCCACACATACCAAGCATTTCAATCATACACACAATATGCTCGATATGTGTAAATACAACATGGCATCATAACATAACTCTACGACTCAAGTATTTATTCATTAGGCTCCAGGGAGCGAGATATTACAAACATGGGTCTCACGACCCAACATTCAGAGCATACAAGTCAAAGCACATGCGGAAGCTTAACATGTCTGAGTACAGACATCTACAAATGAAAAAGGCTGAGAACCTGACTATCTACAAGACCCTCCCAAGGTACAAGATCGTAGCTGAGGTAACGAGCTAAACGTCGAAGTCCAAGCGGAACTACTAGCGGGACTGAAGTCTCTCTGCAAAACATAAATTAAGCAAACTTGAGTACAAATGTACCCAGCAAGACTTACAACAGAACTAACTACATATGCATCGGTATCAACAAAGGGGGTGGTGGAGTTTAACTGCAGCAGGCCAGCTTTGACTCGGTGCTATCCTGAACTACGACTGCAAGTAACTCTTTGAGGTGGCGCACATGAGTCCACAAATTCACCATACCAATACACCACTTTGGATCCGCTCCCGTCTCCCTGCGAGAACGCCATCCATAGCACTCACACTTATCTTGCACATTTTAATGTATCCACTTTCGCTTGTCTATGAACTATGCAAGGGGTCCAAGTTTCCATATCCGAGGAATCCGGCTATTCGAATAGAAAATGATAACCCTGCAGGGGTGTACTTCTTCACACACGCTGTCGCCACTTATCGCCCTGTACATGTCATGTACCTCGGCAACCTTCTAGCAGAAACCGGGCGAGGGAGTCGGCCACGACCTGATTAACCAACAAGTCTCTAGTCCAGGTTTATTGCCTATTCGGGTTCCATCCGCAAGGAGATCCGGCCGGGGTGTCGCTCACGGCCCCAAACGATGTGTGCAGGGTTCCCAAGCCCACCATCCGGGTGCCACTTGGTACACCGTGCCACTGTGCCTAGTTTGTCCCAAACCCACCTATACCGGGTGCCACTTGGTAGACTACTAACACTACCTACAAACACCAGAAACTAGTTGCAACTCCTGGACAGAGATTGAGTTGATTAATAAGCTGAGAGGGGCCGAGTTACCGGAACCCAATGTGTGGTAGTAACTGTTCATGGATCACAAACACAGAACTCAGTTCCTGAGGATGGCTGCAATGAGACAACCCACCATGTACTCCTACATGGCCTCTCACCGCTACCTTTACCAAATCGTGTTCACACACTTAGCTCACACACAGTAGGACATGTTCACCACATTCCAATTCATCCCTGATGAATCAGACCTGACTCAACTCTAAGCAGTAGTAGGCATGATAAACAAGCATGAATGAGTAGGCACATCAGGGCTCAAACAACTCCTACTCATGCTAGTGGGTTTCAACTATTTACTATGGCAATGACAGGTCATGCAGAGGAAAAGGTTCAGCTACTGCAGCATGTAACAGTTGAATCGGTGTTGCCCTAATGCAGTAAAAGAGAGCAGGAGAGAGAGTGGGATTGTATCGGAATGAACAAGGGGGTTTTGCTTGCCTGGAACTTTAGAAGATAGTATAACTCTTCATCGGTGTCATTGATCATATCGCCGAAACATACGTCTACTGAGGGGGGAGCAACCACCGGCAAACACAAAAGGAACCACAATCAATGCAATGCACAATCATATGAATGATATGTCATATTAAAGTACTGAATTGACCTAATGCAACAGTTAGTCATGTTCATTGAAGTGGAATTCAAACCTATAGCAAATTCCAACTCCAAAACTAATTACCATTTATTCCATAATGATGAATTGTCCTATTCAGTGATGTTAACTTGTTCAAACATGCATGAAAATGCCATATTCAGATTCTTTGGATTTTTCTAATCATTTTTCATATATAAATTATTTCATTTGGAGTTATAGATTATTTTCTATGATTTTCTGAATTTATACTATTTTCTGGAATTTTCTGAATTATTTTTAACCCAGAAAACTTATTGCATTAGCAATGCGTCAGGGTGATGTCAGCAGGGTCAACAGGGCTGCCCGGGTCAAACCTGACCGGTGGGACCCGTAGGTCAGTGACACAGCGCTGGCTAGAGTCACAGACATGTGGGGTCGGGTCAACGGCCGCATCAGCATAGTCAAAACTGATATGTGGGCCCACTAGAATTAGATTAAACTTAATCTTATTTAGTTAGCCGGTCAGTTAGGTAGTGGGGCCCGGATGTCTGTTTCACTGGAGGTTAATTAGAGGCGCGATTAGCCGCTAATGACGGCCACGTCGGCAGTCGCCGGAGCCTTGCCGGCGGCGACCAAAACGACGGCGGGTCGGCTCGGATTTGAGCTACGGGTGGTGGTTTGGCGAGCTAAGGGCACCGGGGAGTAGCTCTTGCTCGTTCGCATCCAAAGGACCGTACGAGAGGCCGCAGGGTGGCGAGCAAGGCGGCGGCCGGAGTTCGGCGTCGGTGAGGACGACGCTGCGGTGCACAGGAGAAGGAGCTGGTGCGTGCGTTCGGCTCCTGAGAGCACGGTGAGAACGGCGACATGCTCAAAAGCGGACGGAGGTAGCTCTGGCCGCAGCAGCGACATGGCATGGTGGCGGCGAGGTTCGGGCACGGCGGTGAAGCTAGCTGGGGCGCAAAAGCAGAGAGAGAAGAGAGGGGGAAGACGCAGTAGCTCACAGGAGGACGGGGAGAGGGTCAGCATGCTTGAGGAAGGCTTGACGGCGTTGGAATCCCGGCTGCGACCTCCCGTGGCCGAGGAAGAAGATGAGGTCGAGGACGACGCGTCGGGGCTCCTCCGGTCGCCTGAGTCGACGGAGAGGGCTACGGCAATGATTCGGAGCTCCTGGACTGCTCAAGGCGAGTAGGGAGAGGCGGTGGCTGCGGTGGTCCATGGCGGCGCTCTCGGGCGCGCTTAGAAGAGGAAGCAGAGGAGGGGAAAGAGGTTGATAGAGAACAGAGAGCGAGGGGAGAGACAGAGGGGGCTGCGGGGCGCCTCCAAACGCGTCGGCGGCGCCTCGGTGGCAAGCAGGAGGTGGCCAGGGCAGCGTCGGTGCTCGCCACCGAGCTGCTTCGGGGCGAGGGGGAGGAAGACGACAGAGTCGAGGAGGTGGGCTGGGCCGGCCAGCTCAGATGGGCCGCTAGGTGGGCTAGAGCGCCAGGTAAGTTGTGTTTTGTTTTATTTTCCTTCTGTTTTTTTGTTTTATCTAATCTCTTTTGCCACTGTTTTCAAATAAAACAAATCCAAAACCAGTGACAAAAATCCCCTGAATATTTATATGTTGCACAGTGGAGTTATCCAAAAGCACATAAACTCATTCAGAGTTATTTGAAATTATATTCCATATGTTAAGAATATAAATCCAAATCCAAATAAAATATTGATTTAAAATCAGAGCCCAAATAATTCCTTAGAAATGTTCCAAAAATTTGGTTTGATTTATAACTCTTTCCAAAATTCTTAGAACTATTTCTAGGGTATTTTGGATTCACTGATTACAATTTTAGGGTTCTTGCCCCTTTATTAAAATGATTTCTGAGGCTTTCAGCTTTCCCCAATTCAACTTTCAGAAATTTAAACATGATGCAAGCAAGATGCAAACACTAGGCAGCACCAGAAGCTAGGGATGTGACAATAGCATGGTAATTTACTAAAATCCTAATATGCTAGGTATTCAAGAATAATAAAATTCTCTTATGAGTGTGTTGAATACTATGAGAAGTTTGATACTTGATAATTGTTTTGAGATATGAAGATGGTGATATTAGAGTCATGCTAGTTGAGTAGTTGTGAATTTGAGAAATACTTGTGTTGAAGTCTGTGATTCACGTAGCATGCACGTATGGTGAACCGTTATGTGCTGAAGTCGGAGCATGATTTATTTATTGATTGCCTTCCTTATGAGTGGCGGTCGGGGACGAGCGATGGTCTTTTCCTACCAATCTACCCCCCTAGGAGCATGCGCATAGTACTTTGTTTCGATAACTAATAGATTTTTGCAATAAGTATGTGAGTTCTTTATGACTAATGTTGAGTCCATGGATTATACGCACTCTCACCCTTCCACCATTGCTAGCCTCTCTAGTACCGCACAACTTTTGCCAGTACCATAAACCCACCATATACCTTCCTCAAAACAGCCACCATACCTACCTATTATGGCATTTCCATAGCCATTCCGAGATATATTGCCATGCAACTTTCCACCGTCCCGTTATTATGACACGCTCCATCATTCTCATATTGCTTTGCATGATCATGTAGTTGACATCGTATTTCTGGCAAAGCCACCATTCATAATTCTTTCATACATGTCACTCTTGAGTCATTGCACATCCCGGTACACCGCCGGAGGCATTCATATAGAGGCATATCTTGTTCTAAGTATCGAGTTGTAATTCTTGAGTTGTAAGTAAATAAAAGTGTGATGATCATCATTAATAGAGCATTGTCCCAAATAAAAAAAGAAAGGCCAAATAAAAAAGGGGAAATGCCAAAAAAAAGAAAGGCCAAATAAAAAAAGAAAGGCCAAAAAAGGGGGACAATGCTACTATCCTTTTACCACACTTGTGCTCCAAAGTAGCACCATGTTCTTCATATAGAGAGTCTCTTGAGTTATCACTTTCATATACTAGTGGGAATTTTCACTATAGAACTTGGCTTGTATATTCCAATGATGGGCTTCCTCAAAATGCCCTAGGTCTTCGTGAGCAAGCGAGTTGGATGCACACCCACTAGTTTCTTTTGTTGAGCTTTCATATACTTATAGCTCTAGTACATCCATTGCATGGAAATCCCTACTCACTCACATTGATACCTATTGATGGGCATCTCCATAGCCCGTTGATACGCCTAGTCGATGTGAGACTATCTTCTCCCTTTTTGTCTTCTCCACAACCACCATTCTATTCCACCTATAGTGCTATGTCCATGGCTCACGCTCATGTATTGCGTGAAGATTGAAATAGTTTGAGAACATCAAAAGTATGAAACAATTGCTTGGCTTGTCATCGGGGTTGTGCATGATTTAAATATTTTGTGTGGTGAAGATGGAGCATAGCCAGACTATATGATTTTGTAGGGATAGCTTTCTTTGGTCATGTTATTTTGAGAAGACATAATTGCTTTGTTAGTATGCTTGAAGTATTATTATTTTTATGTCAATATGAAATTTTGTCTTGAATCTTATGGATCTGAATATTCATGCCACAATTAAGAAGAATCACATTGAAATTATGCCAATTAGCACTCCGCATCAAAAATTCTTTTTTATCATTTACCTACTCGAGGACGAGCAGGAATTAAGCTTGGAGATGCTTGATACGTCTCCAACGTATCTATAATTTTTGATTGCTCCATGCTATATTATCTACTATTTTGGGCAATATTGGGCTTTATTATCCACTTTTATATTACTTTTGGGACTAACCTATTAACCAGAGGCCCAGCCCAGATTTGCTCTTTTATGCCTATTTCAGTGCTTCGAAGAAAAGGAATATCAAACGGAGTCGAAACAAAACGAAATCAACTGGAGACGTTATTTTTGGAAGGAAACACACCTGATGGACTTGGACCCCACGTCAGAAGATACGGGAGCTGCCCACGAGGGTGGGGGGCGCGCCCCCTGCCTCGTGGGGCCCCCGTGGCTCCCCTGACGTGCTTCTTCTGCCTATATAACTCCATATACCCTAAAACTTTGAGATCACACAATAGATCGGGAGTTCCGCCGCCAGAAGCCTCCGTAGCCACCGAAAACCAATCTAGACCCGTTCTGATACCCTGCTGGAGGGGGAAATCCCTCTCCGGTGGCCATCTTCATCATCCCGGTGCTCTCCATGACGAGGAGGGAGTAGTTCTCCCTCGGGGCTGAGGGTATATACCAGTAGCTATGTGTTTGATCTCTCTCTCTCTCTCTCTCTCTCTCTCTCTCTCTCTCTCTCTCTCGTGTTCTTGAGGTGATACGATCTTGATGTATCGCGAGCTTCGCTATTATAGTTGGATCTTATGTTTCTCCTCCCCCTCTTCTCTCTTGCAATGAATTGAGTTTCCCCTTTGAAGTAATCTTATCGGATTGAGTCTTTAAAGATTTGAGAACACTTGATGCATGTCTTGCCATGGATATCTGTGGTGACAATGGGATACCACGTGCCACTTGATGTATG
This sequence comes from Triticum dicoccoides, assembly GCF_002162155.2. Lineage (NCBI taxonomy): Eukaryota > Viridiplantae > Streptophyta > Magnoliopsida > Poales > Poaceae > Triticum > Triticum dicoccoides. Next base: position 718,078,497 of record NC_041392.1, read on the forward strand.
TCTTGGTGATCAACTTGCGGGTTTCGTGACATTGGGAACCTATGCATAGGGGTTGGCACACGTTTTCGTCGTGATTCTCCGGTAGAACTTTGGGGCACTCTTTGAGGTCCTTTGTGTTGGTTGAATAGATGAATCTGAGATTGTGTGATGCATATCGTATAATCATACCCACGGATACTTGAGGTGACATTGGAGTATCTAGGTGACATTAGGGTTTTGGTTGATTTGTGTCTTAAGGTGTTATTCTAGTACGAACTCTAGGGCTGTTTGTGACACTTATAGGAATAGCCCAATGGATTGATTGGAAAGAATAACTTTGAGGTGGTTTCGTACCCTACCATAATCTCTTCGTTCGTTCTCCGCTATTAGTGACTTTGGAGTGACTCTTTGTTGCATGTTGAGGGATAGTTATGTGATCCAATTATGATATTATTGTTGAGAGGACTTACACTAGTGAAAGTATGAACCCTAGGCCTTGTTTCCTATCATTGCAATACTGTTTATGCTCACTTTTATCATTAGTTACCTTGCTGCTTTTATAATTTCAGATTACAAATACCTTTATCTACTATCCATATACCACTTGTATCACCATCTCTTCGCCGAACTAGTGCACCTATACAATTTACCATTGTATTGGGTGTGTTGGGGACACGAGAGACTCTTTGTTATTTGGTTGCAGGGTTGCTTGAGAGAGACCATCTTCATCCTACGCCTCCCACGGATTGATAAACCTTAGGTCATCCACTTTAACGAAATTTTCTACTGTCCTACAAACCTCTGCACTTGGAGGCCCAACAATGTCTACAAGAAGAAGGTTGTGTAGTAGACATCAATCTCCAATAATGGTGGAACATATAGTAGAAGAGATTGGATGGGAGATGGAAGGAAGTTTGAAGGCATATTATCAAATCCCAATACTTGACATTACTCAGAATTCTTTGAGACATATCAGATCTGAGGCAGATACTGATCAAATGATGACCTTTCTGTCTATTGGGCATCATTTCTTCAGTATTTATCTTGATCATGATGACAGCTTGATTACTAAGAAGGTTGTTGATGATGTGGTCCAATTTCCAAGGGCTGAACTTCCACCAGTGTTTAGCCCTTCAAAAGATGGTACTAATCCTCATAGTAGAAAGCCTGGAAATTCAGAAGAAGACTGCCCTAATACCAATTCAGGTTGTGTATCCAAACAATATGCCACATGAAGATGGCAATCCATTCATGTTTGTAAGAAGGCAGTGCACATTTGGTGAAGGAGTAGAGGAGAATGCAGAGCAACAAGGACAAGCAGGGCAACATGATGATATACACCAACATGAAGATGCAGAGCATGTAGGCCAAGAAGGAGAAGAAGAGCCACATGAAGATGCAGAGCAAGTAGAGCAAGAAAGAGAAGCAGAGCAACATGCAGTAGATGAATATGCAGAAGCACATCAATTGAGGAGAACCAGAGCAAAGAAGAGATGTTTTGAAGGCAATGTAGGAACAGATAGTGACTCAGATGACAGTGATTTTGATCCCAGTGACATGGTAGATAGTTACTTTAAAATGAGTGATGATGATGATGACCTTTATGATGACAATGTGGATGAGGATGAACCAGTTCAAAGGAAGGAGAAGGTGAAGCAGAAAACAACAGCAAAGCATAAAGGAGTTGTAGGGGAAGGAAAGGAAGAAAACATGTCAGATTATGAATCTGAAGGTGAAGATATTTGGGCACCTGTTTCAGATGATGAAATGCAAACCAAATTTAGAGCATTTAGAAAGGAGGATCTGACTTGTCCAAAATTTCATGTTGGAGAAGTGTTTGAAAATGTTGATTTTCTTAGGAAAGCAATTAAGGAATACAGCTGCAAGAACAGAGTTGATGTCAAGTTACCAGTGAATGACAGGAAGAGAGTCAAAGCAGTGTGTGATGAAGATTGTACCTAGTACTTGTGGGCTTCTTATGACAGCAGAACCAAATGTTTCATGGTAAAGAAGTATGTTGAAGAACATAGTTGCTGCAAAAAATGGAAGATCAAAGCTTTCACAGCACCTTTTCTAGCCAGGAAATACCTTGAGAGTTTCAGGGCTGATCAAGATATGAATCTTAGAAACTTCTCCAGGGTTGTTCATAAGGAATGGCACATGACACCAACTAGGTCCAAGCTTCAAAGGGCAAGAAGGCTGGCTATGAAAATAATTCATGGAGATGAAGAAGGGCAGTACAAGCTGTTGTGGGATTATGGAAATGAGATAAGGAGAAGTAATCCGGGTAGCTCATTTTTCCTTGCACTGGATAATCAAGCTAGGTTCAACAAAGCCTACATGTGCAAGAGAGGCTATCTTCAAGGTTGCAGGCCTATGATCTTCATAGATGGCTGCCATATTAAAACAAGATACAGAGGGAAGTTGCTAGTTGCAGTAGGAATAGATCCAAATAATTGCATATTCCCCATAGAAATATGTGTTGTGGAAGTGCAGGACAAGCCTAACTGGGTTTGGTTTCTTGAGAGGCTGAAGAGTGATCTTGCTATTATCAACACATCCCCATGGACAGTAATGTCTGACAAGCAGAAGGTATATGCAACCACATTGCCTAATGGTCTAATTAGATTACTGTACTTGAGAACACTTGTTTAACACTTTGTGTATTGGTCTATGTTGTTTTGTAAGGCCTGGTAAATGCTGTGACTGAAGTATTCCCTGAGTCAGAACATAGGTTCTGTGTCAGGCATATGTGGAAGAATTTCCAACAGTTGTACAATGGTGATGCTTTGAAGAATCAATTGTGGAAGATAGCTAGGAGCACAACAGGTATTAAGTATGAGCAGTACATGCTTGAGATGAAGGTGCTAAATGAGGGTGCATACACCTGGTTGAAAGAGTTGGAGCCAAACACTTGGGTGAGGGATTTCCAAAGTGACATACCTAAGTGTGACATTCTGCTCAACAATTTGTGTGAGGTGTTCAACAAGTAAGTTCCAATGCTTTCATCTCACTCTTTTTAACATAAGATGCAATGCTTTCCTATCATTGTTGTTAACATAACATGCAATGGTTGTGCAGATATATCTTGGAGGCAAGAGAATTGCCAATTCTTTCAATGTTTGAGAGGATCAAGCAACAGTGGACTGCAAGGCACTACACTAAGCATTTTGAGGGTGAGAAGATGCAAGGAGTAATGTGCCCTAAGATCAAGAAACTAGTTGACAAGCTGACAGAGCTGGCCAACACATGTTATGTGTATGAATCAGGAGATGGAGTGTTTCAAGTGGTGGATAGATGAACAGATTACATAGTAGACTGGCACAGCAAGTCCTGCAACTGTATGAGATGGCAAAAAGTGGAGTGACTTGCATACATGTTATAGCATGTTGTAGGAATGAGAGAGTAGATCCACTAACCTTTGTGGATAAATGCTACTCAGTGTCCATGTTCAAGAAGGCTTATAGCAACATCATCTACCCTTGCAAGGACATCACTGAGTGGGAGAAGATGAATGGGCCTGAAATTAATCCACCAGACTACAAGAAGCATGTTGGAAGGCCTTGCAAAAGCAGAAGGAAGGGACCAGAAGAAATTATTTGTAGTAATGGAGGGAGGAGGATGTCAAGGCATGGTGTAATCATGCACTGCAGTTACTGTGGTGAGCCTGACCACAATATCAAGGGATGCAAATATATGAAAGATGGTCTACCACCTCCCAATGCACAAGCTCCTCCACCCCAACATGATGACAATTTGGAAAATTCACAAGCTAATATGGAGCAACAACCACCTCCAGAAAAAGCCCAGGTAACTGTCTTGTACACAACCTCTAGAAGATCTTATGGAGCAGCAGACTGTAAAAAGCTTTTTGTTTGATGAGCAGCAGGCCAACACAAGTGCAGAGACCAATACAGTAGTAGAAGATCTTATGGTGGATCACATGCTTCAGCAGGTAATTTAAACATGAGTACTCTTGCTCACTTGCTCTGTTTCAGTCATGCTTTTAGTTTCCATTTGTTGACACTTGACATGTGTATGTACAGAGGCCTTTGCCTAGAGTGCTTCAGCACACACCAATCCCAGAATCAACATTCTTAACAAATGCACAAGCAATGTTGAACCAGGCCCAGACAAGCACTAACACAATCAGGCAGGAAGAGCTATCTAAGAAGATGCTGGACATGAGGCAGCAAATAGAGAAGGAACTTCAAGACAGGAAACAAGCTATAATAGAGGCAAGGATAGAAGCAGAGTTGAAGAAAGCAGAAGAGGCTGCTAGAAGAAGGCATGAAAAAGCAGAAAAGAAGGCTATAGAAGCTGAGAAGAAGAGAGAGGCAGCTGCACAGAAGAAGGAAACAATGGCCATCCTGAGGCAAGCAAGAGCAGAGACAAGGCAGATAATAGTGGAGACACAAAGAGAGCTTTCTGCTCGGAGAAAGGAGAAACTGGCTGCTGAGAGGAAGGCACAAAAGGAGGCTGCTGCTGCAAAGAAACTAGAAGAGAAGAAAGCCATTGCTACACAGAAGGAATCAGAGAGACAAGCACTCCTAGCAAAGAAGCAGGAAGAGAAACAAGCCCTTGCTGCAAAGAAACAAGCAGAGAGACAATCCATTGCAGCAAAGAAGGAGCAGCTGAGGAAACAAGCACAAAGAAACATGGAGGAAGCTGGGCATGTGCCACAAAGATCAAGCATGTTTAACATCTTTAGATGATCTATGAGACTGTTTATCTTGTTTTAGCAAGAGTACTCTTTCAACAATGTAAAATATGACTGTGTTTCCCTTTCTTGTTATCTCAAGATCTTATGATACTCTATTTTGAGTAGTGTTAATGATGATGCACTACATAATCTATATTTTGGTATGAAAACTGTCTTGTCTGTCTACCCATTTCTTGTCATTCTATTGTTGATGTCAATACTGCTTCCACATCACATCCTTGTTGCCATTATTTTCATTTCATAAATATGATATGAAACAGTACACAAGAACTCATTTCACAACTATCATGTCAGAAAGATAATAGAATACAAAGACAATGTTTCCATTAAAGATAGATTGATAGATCACTTCATACATTTCTGGCCTTGACAACCATAACATTTGATACAACCAAGCTAACTTCATAGCCATTTCCTAACATTAAACTAGTGAAAGTACTTAACATGCTAAACTACTGAAGCTGGTCTTCACTTCTCCACTACCAAAATGAACACTTGTCTTCATCACTTCTTCTTCTTCTATAGTACTCCTTCATCACTTCTTCTTCTTCTAATGCAGAGAGAACTTGTCCTTACTTCTTCATCAACAAAGAACACAGACGGCACACAACAGCATCACACTACCTAACAGAAGCTTCAGCAGCACCAAGATCTCTGCACCTAATCCAATCAATGCACTTTCTTGGTGCCTGCTCATATTCTGCTGCAGAGAGCCAGGCCTTGCCAAAGCAGCTCTACTAGTTGCCACTTGAGCTGCAATCCTTCTCCTTTCATTCCTAGCCCTAATGAGTTCTTCCCTCCTCTCCTCTGTTGCTCCAACAGCATCCACAGCTTGGATCCCAACCAAGAAATGAGCATCTACTAGGTACGCAACATATTCCATCTCCCAAAACCAGAAATCACACCCAGTAGTCTGCAAACCAACAGCAAAAAAGTGAACTTTGACCAACGAGAGGGCAAAACTGCTGCCAAGAACAAAATCAACTGATCCTTTGTATTACTTACGGAGTGATTGGGACATCTGTAGAACACCCAGCCCTCGTGATCCTCTGTGTTCGAAACATAGTACCTCACTGTCGCCTAGCAGCGAGGACATGGGATGAGTGGCACCACCACTGTCCGGCCGCGGAGACCAGACCGGGCAGAACTAGCAGAAGACATGGCGCAGTCGTCGTCGGGGGCGAGGGCAGGATGGGCGCGCGGCGGCGAGAGGGCAGGATGGGCGTGCGGCGGCGAGAGGGCAGGATGGGCGCGACGGCGACGAGAGGGCAGGATGGGCGCGGCGGCGGCGAGAACAAGGGATTTGGACGGGAGAATTGGGGATTTCTATCTAAACGGCTTTTTTTACAAAAACGCCCTCCCGCAAATGGGCACTTTAACATAAATCCTCTGCCCGCCTACGTGGAGCCCGTGGACTGGTCAAATTTGCGGCGTACGCGCGGTCTACGGTGCATAGTGACCGTATTTTCACTGTTCACCATACACAGTGACCGTATTGCGTGAGTTCTTGTGTACAGTGACCAAAGTGACCGGGCGACGCAAGTTGAGGTACCACCGATGAATTTTACTCATCTTGTAACGTAAGGTCAGGATTGGACGTCCTAGATTGGGTGATGCGGACACGTGAGCTCTGTACACAGCAAGAGGCATTTTTAAAGATCTCTTGTGCGTCTGGTCAGCAAAATGTAAATATGTAAACTAATTACTGTAAATTAACGGCCAAGGAATATTGTACGTAGTTCTCTTTGATAAGGAATTAGTTACCTCCATGTCGGGCGTTTTCTTCCTCCAAAGTCATCTCTTTGTTTCGGCACGAAATTAATTACCAAAGTCTTGGATTATTTCGCAAAAACACTGTATAGCTGGAGATACTAGCATCTCGAACCATCTAGAACAGAAACAAAAACACTGTGTAGAAAGATCAGAGGCGCATCTATCATCTAGACTATATGCAGAAGAAGAGCAGATACGTACAAAGACTCGCAGAAAAATCACAGGTCACGGCAGACCATTGCCTGCAGATGCGTACACAGCTATCACTTTCAGGCGGACAATTTTGTGGGCGAAGTCCACCGGATTCAGATAACCACAAACACTAAAGAATAACAAGGCCCCAAAAGTCCAAGCAATGGAAAAAATATATGACCACACAATCGATTAGCTCATCATCATCGCAAGGAAAAATCTACTGTGGCTCCATGCATGTGGGGCAACAAGAGAAAACTCATGAATTCTTATAAAGCAAGTCGACGGTATGAACAGAGAGATTCAAACTTCAAAATTCGAATGTTCCACACAAATGGTAGAATAACAAGTTCTTCGAAGTCCACACCATGAAAGAAGAATATCATCACCATATGTCAGCGTCACGAGACCTGGCTCGGTGAGAACAATAACGGAAAATCTATCGTTCTTGTTGGGGAATCCAAACACAAAGTCACATACTGTTTTTTCTTCTAAAACAAGTTGGCAATATTGAACCATAGGGTGACACATATGATAGCCACCGAGATTTCAAAATTCAAATTCAACATGTCACGCCAAGAAGAGAAAAGAAATAGTACTATCCACAGCAAGATCTGTCATTTTGAGCTATACAATCTTGATATGTCATGTCATGCCATGCCATGTGGTCATGTGGACTATCGATCATATCAGATGCTACATGACATCCAGAATCGGTGGCGCGAAAGCAACGTTCAAGAGGCCGACAAGCAACTCACGCGCTCATGGCTGACTCAGCGGGAGCTCACACATAATCTTCTTCTTCTCCGCATCTTTGTGGAGATAAGATCGAGAGCTGGGCGTAAGAATGCCACCACAGACTCCTGCATCCTCACCCCCTATAAATCCACCGGCGTCTCAGCTCTCCTCGACGAGGACGGATAACAGTGCAACGAAGAAGTACTCTGCTTTTGGATCAAGAACTGAAGAACAGAGATCGGAGAACCGATCGATGGCTACGTTCGCGACGTCGACGGCGGCGGTCATGGGATCGGCTCGCCCGGGGCGGGTGGCCGGGCCTCGGCGGTGCGTGGCGGCGCAGGCGTCCTCGACGATTGCGGCGGTGGCCGTGGGGAGGACGCACTACGAGGTGCTCGGGGTGGGCTCCGGGGCCAGCAGGGGCGAGATCAAGGCAGCGTACCGGCGGCTGGCGCGGGAGGTGCACCCGGACGCTGCTGTTGGCGGTGGCGATGAGGGGTTCATCCGGCTGCACGCGGCCTACGCCACGCTGGCCGACCCCGACGAGCGCACGCGCTACGACCGGGACGTGGCCTGCCGCGCCGCGGGGATGATGATGCGGCGGGCGGCTGTGGCCGGGCCGGCATTCCGGCGGAGGACGCGGGAGACCGACCAGTGCTGGTAGGACGTACGGCCTGGCAAACGCGGCTGCCCTCCGGGACCCCAACCGGCGGCCGCCCGGTTTGCTCAGGCACGGCGCTGAGATGGTCTTTCCGACTACCTTGCAACGTGCGATCAGATTGGACGGTGCAGATTGGGTGACGCAGACGCGGGAGCTCTGTACACTGCAAGAGGCGTTTTTAAAGATCTCTTGTGCGTCCGGTCAGCAAAATGCAAATATGTACTGTAGCTCTCTTTGGTAATAGGAGAAATTAGTTACCTCCATGTCGGGCGTTTATTCCTCCAAAGTTGCCACAGTATAATAATCCGTGTCAGTCATTCCTTAAGCCTGTCATGTCATGGTTTTGGATAATTTCGTAAAAAACTGTCATATTTCCGGATAGGTAGAAAAAGAAGACTGTAAGGACATATAGTCGTGGAGGCGAAGTAAGGGTAAATAGTCACTCATGTCAAGACGACTACTCTCACAGTTTTCTATGTCTTCAATTTAACTAGCGAAATCTAAGTTATTTGGCATCAAAAAATACTCCATCTTAAGATTCGTCGTTGAATGAAGACTCTAAACATTTTGTGTGTGTGTGTGTGTGTGTGTGTGTGTGTGTGTGTGTGGTGTATGTCACATGTTTTGTTAGTCAAATTGGAGATCTAAATTATGTCTGACTTATATTTCCATTCGGAGCGAGTAGTAACTCTAGCTTCCAGGTATTTCATTATTGGAGTCATTTTCATGTCTCAGTTTTAGGGTATATACGTTTGCATGAGAGGCATTGACATCAGTTGACCCCAGTCATACATTGTAGATCCACCCAAGAACAAAATCATTTCTTAAGGGAGTACCGAGGTGGAAACAATTCTGTTGCTAACATCATGGAGCCAGAAACCAAATTAATTCCACTAGATTTATTATAAAACATATGATCGTGCCATATATAGTTGATGTTTTAAATATCAGCATGTGTTTTCTTCAGACATGGTCAAAGTAGTTTGACTTACTATAATGCTAATTTTTTATATTAAAGTAATCAATAGTTTCCTCCGCAGAGTAAACATAAGACAAATAACAGAGAATTAGGAAAAAAAACTTTGGAGGTAATTCTTATTTTGCTCCTCTTTTACCTCTAGGCGGTTTATTTTCTATGCGATTAGGCAAGCAATACAATCGCGCCATTACAGTCATACGAACCGTTTGATACAGAAAAACACGACCTAGATCAATGCTCTCATTTACATGTGCATTTGAGCCATTTTTTTCACAAAACACCCTGTGACGCCCCCGATTCAATCGTACACTAATCATGCACGCAAATGTGTACGATCAAGATCAGGGACTCACGGGAAGATATCACAACACAACTCTAAAACATAAGTAAGTCATACAAGCATCATAATACAAGCCAGGGGCCTCGAGGGCTCGAATACAAGTGCTCGATCATAGACGAGTCAGCGGAAGCAAAAAAATCTGAGTACAGACATAAGTTAAACAAGTTTGCCTTAAGAAGGCTAGCACAAACTGGGATACAGATCGAAAGAGGCGCAGGCCTCCTGCCTGGGGTCCTCCTAACTACTCCTGGCCGTCGTCAGCGGGCTGCACGTAGTAGTAGGCACCTCCAGAGTGGTAGTCATCGTAGCCGAAGGTGGCATCTGGATCCTGGGCTCCAACGTCTGGTTGCGGCATCCGAGAAGAAGAGGAAAATGAGGGAAAAGAGGGAGCAAAGCAACCGTGAGTACTCATCCAAAGTACTCGCAAGCAAGGAGCTACACTACATATGCATGGGTATATGTGTAAGGAGGCAATATGAGTGGACTGAACTGCAGAATGCTAGAATAAGAGGGGGATAGCTAGTCCTATCGAAGACTACGCTTCTGGCAGCCTCCGTCTTACAGCATGTAGAAGAGAGTAGATTGAAGTCCTCCAAGTAGCATCTCCAAGTAGCATCTCCAGTAGCATCGCATAGCATAATCCTACCCGGCGATCCCCTCCTCGTCGCCCTGTAGAAAAGCGATCACCGGGTTGTCTGTGGAACTTGGAAGGGTGTGTTTTATTAAGTATCCGGTTCTAGTTGTCATAAGGTCAAGGTACAACTCCAAGTCGTCCTGTTACCGAAGATCACGGCTATTCGAATAGATTAACTTCCCTGCAGGGGTGCACCAACTTACCCAACACGCTTGATCCCAGTTGGCCGGACACACTTTCCTGGGTCATGCCCGGCCTCGGAAGATCAACACGTCGCAGCCCCACCTAGGCAAAACAGAGAGGCCAGCACGCCAGTCTAAACCTAAGCGCACAGGGGTCTGGGCCCATCACCCATAGCACACCTGCATGTTGCGAGGGCGGCCGGAAGCAGACCTAGCCTAGCAGGCGTTCCAGTCCAATCCGGCGCGCGCCGCTCCGTCGCTGACGTCTGAAGTGCTTCGGCTGATACCACGACGTCGGGATACCCATAACTACTCCCACGTAGATGGTTAGTGCGTATAGGCTCGTAGCCAACTCAGATCAAATACCAAGATCTCGTTAAGCGTGTTAAATATCCGCGAACGCCGAACAGGGCCAGGCCCACCTCTCTCCTAGGCGGTCTCAACCTGCCCTGTCGCTCCGCCACAAAGATCCACACAGAGGGCCGTCGGGACAAAGGTCCTTTCAGCCCCCAATCCGTGAATCACTCGCGGGTACTCTTCGAGCTGACCCGACTTTAGTCACCATCTGTATAGTATGTATGTGTGTATAGTATATACCCGTGATCACCTCCCGAGTGATCACGGCCCAATAGTATAGCAAGGCAGACCGACAAGAATGTAGGGCCAATAATGATAAACTAGCATCCTATACTAAGCATTTAGGATTGCAGGTAAGGTATCAACAGATGTAGCAACAATGCCAGGCTATGCATCAGAATAGGATTAACGGAAAGCAGTAACATGCTACACTACTCTAATGCAAGAAGTATAGAGAAGAGTAGGCGATATCTGGTGATCAAGGGGGGGGCTTGCCTGGTTGCTCTGGCAAGAAGGAGGGGTCGTCAACTCCGTAGTCGAACTAGGCAGCAGCAGCGTCGGTCTCGGGGTCTAGCGGAAGAAGAGGGGGAAGAAACAATGAATACAATGCAAACAGATGCATGACGATGCATGACATGACAAGTATTGATGCTAGGTGTGCCCAATCGCGGTAGTAGGTGATACCGACAAAGGGGGAAAACATCCGGGAAAGTATTCCCGGTGTTTTACGTTTTCGGACATATGAACCGGAGGGGGAAAGTTGCGATTCCGATAGGTTAGGGATGTGTGGCAGACGAACGGGCTGCGTATCCGGGTTCGTCTCGTCGTTCTGAGCAACTTTCATGTAGAAAGTACTTTCATCCGAGTTACGGATTAAAAGATATGATTTTCTAAAGATTTAATCATTTTTTGGAATTTATTTAATTAATTTAAATCAACATTATCCAGAATAGTATGGGATGACGTCATCATGACGTATGTGTGATGTCAGCAGTCAACAGTGCGGTTGACTAGAGTCAAAAATGACTGTGGGTCCAGTGGGACCCACCTGTCATTGAGAAAGAGGTGAAATAGGATTTGTTTTAAACTAATTTAGAATTAACTAAGTGTGGGCCCCATTAGTCAGTGACTAATTAGCCCAGATTAATTAGATTAACTAATTTAATTAGCTTAAAGATGGGGGGGCACTGGTCAGCTGCTGGGACCAGCCCAGTCAGCAAGCTGACTCAGTCAACTGGTCAACAAGGGGCCTTGGGCCCACCAGTCAGTGGCCCAGGTGGTGCCACGCGGGTGCCACGTCGGTGACGTCGCCGGAATCACGCCGGCGACCATTTCCGCGGCGGAAGTTCGCCGGAGTTGCACGGATTTCCAGCACAGTGCACCATTCCGCGCGTTTTCGGTGGCGTTCGAACGAGTAGATCGTCCCGCGTCGATCTAGGGTGATCCCAGGTGCGGGGATGGCCGGAGTGGAGCTCAACGACGACCGCGGGCGGCGCCGGAATACGGGCATCTCCGAAAACCATGCTACGGGCTGCGTTCTAGTTGACAAACGGCGCTAGCGGGCTCTACGGACCTCCGGCAACTCGATGGAGGCCACGGCTTGGCTCGGAGATGGACGGGGTGAGCGCAATGAGCTCGCGGACGAGGCCGCATGCGGCAATGGCGACGGCAGCACCGCGAGCCATCTACGGTGCATGAGGAGGAACCAGAGGAAGGAGGAGGGTGCGGAGGCTTACGTCGCGGCACACGGAGGCCCTCGAGTGAACGGAAGCGCAGAGGGATGTCGCCGGAGTTGGTGAAGAACGCGGCAGCCAGAGATGTGGACGAAGGGGATCCGGTGATTCGGGGCTCCCCCGCTCCAGCTGAGGCCTCCGGTGGACGAGGAAGACGATGGAGGCGTCGACGGACACGCAGGCGCGGCGAGGCGGTGACTGTGGCCGCGCGATTCACGGCGGCGAGGCCATGGCAGTGCTCGGTTGTAGTGGGGAACGAGGGGGAGATGGATCTGGAGGGGAGAGGGAGAGGCGCGGGGGCCGAG
>NC_041392.1:718091361-718101016 GCF_002162155.2 Triticum dicoccoides
GTCGTCGCCGGCGAGAGGGTGCGGCGGGGACGCACCCCTGTTCCGACCCGGGTCGGGGGAACAGGGAAGGAGGCGGCAGGGGGAGGCGGGCCGGTTCGGCCGGGTGGGCCAGGTGGCAGGGCGGTGGCTAGCTGGGCCTTTCGGCCCAGGGGGGAAGGGGGGTTTCTTCTTTTTCCCTTTCTTTTCCTTTTCTTTTTTTTGTTCTGTTTTATTTAATTTGGGCATTTAAGCAATTTATAAATTTGTGTCATCTACACCATAATTGCCTATGCCATATTTGGCATTGTCCGAACATTTTTGTTTCAATTTTTGAAAACTTTTATTATTGACATTAATCTGAATTTGAATTTTGAAGCGGTTTCGAATTAACCCAAGATTAACTACAGTGACAGAGGTGATGTGGCACCATTAACGTGAGATTACTGTAGCATGATTATCCGGGCGTCACAATTCTCCTCCACTACAAGAAATCTCGTCCCGAGATTTAGGAGGTAGAAGGAAACAGTGCGGGGTATTCATCACGCAGGCGATCCTCTCGTTCCCAAGTGGCTTCATCTTCAGAATGGTGCGACCACTGAACTTTGAGGAACTTGATCGCCTTCTGGCGTGTGCGGCGTTCAGCTTGGTCGAGAATGCGGACCGGATGCTCTTTATAGGAGAGGTCCTGTTGCAATTCGAGCACTTCATGATCCACTGCTCGGATTGGGTCCTTGAAGCAGCGACGGAGCTGTGACACGTGGAATACATCGTGAACCTGAGAAAGGTTCGACGGAAGCTCCAGTTGATATGCCACTTTTCCACGCCTTTCCAGAATAGTGAATGGGCTAATATAGCGAGGAGCTAGCTTGCCCTTGATCCCGAAGCGGTGAGCACCCTTCATTGGTGTAACTCGAAGATAGGCCTTTTCGCCAGGTTGATAGACCATGTCTTTATGATGACGGTCATACTGACTCTTCTGACGTGACTGAGCAGTCTTGAGATGCTCGCGAATAATGTGGACTTGTTCTTCAGCATGTTGGATAATATCCGGACCGAAGAGTGGACGTTCCCCAGTTTCTGACCAGTTCAGAGGGGTTCGGCACTTTCGTCCATATAACACTTCAAAGGGGGCCATCTTCAGACTAGCTTGATAGCTATTATTATAAGAGAACTCAGCATACGAGAGAGATTCCTCCCATTTCTTGCCGAAGGAAATAACACAAGCTCGAAGCATGTCTTCGAGAATTTGGTTTACACGTTCAACTTGCCCTTGCGACTGCGGATGAAACACAGTACTGAATGACAGATGAGTTCCCATAGCTTCTTGGAAACTTGCCCAGAATCTTGAAGTGAATAAACTACCACGGTCTGAACTGATAACCAGTGGAATACCGTGAAGCGAAACAATTCCGGACATGTAGAGAGTTGCAAGCTGACTAGCAGTGATCGTTTCTTTGACCGCCAGAAAATGTGCGACCTTAGAAAGTCGGTCAATGACGACAAGAATAGCATCATTACCCTTTTGCAATTTGGGAAATCCAGTAACGAAGTCCATCTCGACATGGTCCCATTTCCATTCAGGAATAGATATAGGTTGCAGAGTTCCAGCAGGCCTTTGATGTTCTGCTTTGATACGACGGCAAACGTCACATTCAGCAACATAACGAGCAATGTCTTGTTTCATGTTAGACCACCAGAATCTCTGGCGGATGTCTTGGTACATCTTTGTACTACCAGGATGGATACATAGAGGCGTATCATGAGCTTCTTTCATAACCTCCTGAGTCATATTCAGGTTTTCCTTCTTACACGGCACCACTAGGCGGCCTTTGAAGTACAAGGCGCCATCATCAGCAATAGTGAAGAATGATGGCTTTTCTTCTTTGAGGTCGCGCTTAATCTTGTGGATTTCAGAGTCATATCCCTGTAATGTCTTGATGGAGCTCACGAGATCGGGTTCGACAGCCAGGGTATAGAGGGAACCCTTGGAAACAACACGGAGATTCATCTTGCGAGACTCCTCAGGAGGGGGAGCGAGTGCACCCGGAGGAACAATATGGAGGTTCAGCTTTCTGAATTCTTCAACAAGTGAGGGCTGAACTTTGTGAATCTGGAGGTGGTTGCAGTAAGACTTGCGGCTTAAAGCATCAGCCATTACATTAGCCTTGCCTGGGGTATAGGAAATACCCAAATCAAAGTCTGCAACAGTCTCCATCCATCTCTGCTGACGGAGGTTCAGGTCTGGCTGAGTAAACAGATACTTCAGACTTTGGTGGTCAGTGAAGATCTCGCAACGATTACCGAGTAGGTAATGTCGCCACTGATTTAGTGCATGGATAACAGCAGCAAGCTCGAGGTCGTGAACTGGGTAGTTCTCTTCGTGAGGGCGCAATTGTCGAGAGGCATAGGCAATCACTTTGCGCTCCTGCATTAGGACACAGCCTAATCCTTGACGGGAAGCGTCGCAGTAAATGACGAAGTCCTTCTTAGTATCAGGTGGAGCTAGTACTTGGGCAGAAGTCAACTTGTCTTTGAGTGCCTGGAAGCTTTCCTGACATTTGTCTGTCCATTGGAACTTGACACCCTTATGCAATAGGTTAGTCAGGGGCCTGGTGATCTTGGAGAAGTTCTCAACGAATCGACGGCAATAGCTGGCGAGACCGAGAAAACTTCTGACTTGCTTGACGTTCTTTGGAGGAGTCCAATCAAGAATAGCCTGAACTCGTTCAGGGTTGACGGCAATACCATCCTTAGAGATGACATTCCCGAGATAGGTTACTTCGGGAAGCCAAAATTCACACTTGGAGAACTTGGCATATAGCTGATGCTCTCGTAGCTTTTCCAGCACAAGACAAAGATGTTCAGCATGTTCTTCTTCATTCTTGGAAAATATCAGGATATCATCCAAATAAACCACGACGAACTTGTCGAGGTAATCCATGAATATATAGTTCATCAGGCGAGAGAAGGTGGCTGGAGCATTGGTTAAGCCGAAAGACATGACGGTGTACTCGTATGAACCATAACGAGTCACAAAGGCGGTCTTGGGGATATCCTCCTCACGAACACGGATCTGGTGGTAACCCAACCTCAAGTCGAGTTTAGAGAACACTGATGAACCAGCTAGTTGATCATACAGATCATTGATCCGAGGAAGAGGATACTTATTCTGAATGGTAGCTTGATTTATAGGACGGTAGTCTTGGACCAATCAGTTTGTCCCATCCTTCTTCTTAACAAAGAGAGAAGGTGCTCCCCAAGGAGAGCAACTTGGGCGAATGAAACCACTGCGAAGAGACTTGTCGATTTCCTCCTTAAGCTCAAGGAGTTCATGTGGCGGCATCTTGTAGGGTCGCTTGGCTATAGGAGTGGTGCCAGGTTTCAAGTCGATGACGAATTCGACAGCTCTAGCAGGGGGAATCCCTGGGAGTTCTTCAGGAAAGACGTCTAGGAATTCACGCACGACGGGAATGTTTTCAATGCCCTCGAGTGGTGCAGCGTTCAATGCATTCAATGCATAGAGCCTTGCCTCGGCATTCTGAACCAGACGAGCATTGTAGCTTATTATTTCATCAGAAGGGTGTAGCAGATGGACGGTCTTGGTGGCGCAAATGATAGAAGCAGTATGCGCCTTTAACCAATTCATTCCCAGAATGAGATCAATGCTACAGGACTTCAATACGATGGGGGAGACAAGGAATTCTAGTCCTTCGATTTCAACGGGGACATTGTTGCAAATCATGGAGGTCCGACATTGGCCCGCAGGGGTGTGCACTAATAGAGAAGCGTTCATGTCTTCACTTTTAATGCCATGCATGAATGCAAAATCTTCTGACATGAATGAATGCGATGCTCCTGTATCAAATAAAACAGATGCTGGTACTGAATTTACGAGGAGTGTACCCATCACAGTAGCAGGCTGGTCTTGAGCTTCGTTCAGATCAACATGGTTGGCATGAACACGGCCATAAGATTTTGCATTGTTGTTGCGGGGCTGGTTGTTACCACGACCAGCTGCTGGAAGGGCCAGTTGATTCTGGTTCTGGTTGCATTCCCTAGAACGGTGTCCTGGCTGACCACACCTGAAGCACAGACCATTATTGGGAGTGGGAGCAAGAGCTCGGGGTGGTGGAGCTGGAAGCCTTGGCTGCCTAGTTGGAGCAGCCGGCAGACGAGGTGCGGCATAAGACTGCCTTGGGGCAGGTGCATTTGGACGGTACATGCTGTTCGGGATCCATATCTTACGCTTCTGCGAGGGCGGGCCCGAAGATGAGCCCGTGTCACGGTTGCGCCTCTGAGAGCTCTGGTGTTCCTGCAGACCAGTCTCGACATTGATGGCCTTGTTCACCAAGGTGGCGAAATCGGCAAAGTCATGCACTAGAAGTGCGAGCTTGATGTCAGCTTGAAGGCCTTCATGGAACTTCTCCTGTCTGCGAGCATCAGTTGCAATGTCTTCTTCAGCATAGCGGGATAAGTCTAGAAACTCCCGCTGATAAGCTTCCACAGTTTTGTTGCCCTGGGTGAGGTTGCGGAACTCACGCTTCTTCCTGTCCATGATCCCCTGAGGAATGAAGCGGGCACGGAAGGCAGCTTGAAAGTCTGGCCAGGTGATGATTGTCCCAACTGGCAGAGTACGCTTGTGGCTGTCCCACCATTGAGCTGCGGGTCCCTTCAGGAAGAAGGAAGCAAAAGTGACATAGCTGGCAGGGGCTACATCAGCAGACTCCATCTCATAGGTGATGTCACGGAGCCAGTCATCAGCATCCAGCGGCTGGGTTGAGCTGCGGTACACACTTGGGTTGAGGCGTATGAAATCCTGCAGAGTGGTTGTGTTTGGCTGCTGGTTCATATTGGGGCGAGGAAACTGAGCCATCATGTTCTCCATGAACTGGCGATTCATCTCAAGCTGTTGGATCATACCAGCCATGTACTCAGGCGGTGGTGGGAAGTTGCCACCACGACCACGACCAGCTGGTCTAACCATCCTGTTAATATATAACAGGGGTAGTTTAGTATTGAGAAATTTGCATAGACAAGAGTCATTCATGATGAAACATGCATAATGAAAGGAGCACGACAGATACCACATAGCTAGTCGGCATAACTTACAAAAGGGGTCGGACATAGAGTTCAGTACATAGAGTTCAGTGCATAGAGTTCAGTACATAGACTAAGTCATCATAGGCGGCACGCAGGCTCGCGAATGCATCTAATACTAATGAGCAAGACTACATCAGTCCCAGGAGGTACTGTGAAGGTAGCTGTAGCCTGACAGCTGGTAGTGAGGCAACGGATAGTCCTCCACGTCAGTGGCCTGGGGGCCGCGGATACTCTGGTGTAGAACCCGACGCTCAGGTGGCAGAAGAGGACCAAGTGCGGGAGAGTAACCTCCCACCTCTGGCCATCTGACACCATGGGGCATCACGGTCCTGGCTGGGTAGACCGCAGAACGCGGCAGCTATCCAGACCGAACAAAGGGGTGCAGCAGCGTCAGAGCCCTCTAAAGGTGCTGACGAGTGGTGTACAACTCGTGGCGAAGAGATCTGTTAGCTCGGTCCAGCCCATCAGCATGCAGAACCAGGCACTGATGGTGGAAGGGCTCTCGGGTGACGGTGGAGTAGGCGGCAGTGTAGTATCCCTCCGCGCCAACGTCAGATGTGATAGGAATGTTTCTGAAAGGGGAAGTGTCCAACACCTGATACTCTCCACGAAGACGTGTCAGAGCAGCATGAGCAGCATCGTGGACTGCCATCTCGATGGTCACTCCAACACCATGAGCGGTGTGCAGCACGGTAGTGGACTCATACTCCCGAGAGTAGAGGTGGACGATGGCACGGTACTGCTCCTGGTTAAAGTCCTGGTACTCCTCGTAGACGGTGTACTCAGGGTGCCAACGATAACCCAGATAGGTCATCATCTCAGCTAGCACAGCAGGTGATCCTGGGGCACCAATGGCCGCAGTGTGGCGCACGACCTGCCTCGTGGGTTCCATCTGAAAACAAAGATGTTTCAATGGAGTCAAATGACAACATGGTCACTATTCAAAATGCTATCCTACAGAATAACTATGGCTTATCCAACTTTGGGGTGAACGTGGTAACGGGATCCTAATGTCAGAGTTAGTAAATTCGTTTAACCCGAGTAGAAAAGAGTTCAGAGTCCCAGAGTAAAGGTCGAGGAGTAAAAGATCCTAACTTTGGAGGTAATTCTTATTTTGCTCCTCTTTTACCTCTAGGCGGTTTATTTTCTATGCGATTAGGCAAGCAATACAATCGCGCCATTACAGTCATACGAACCGTTTGATACAGAAAACACGACCTAGATCAATGCTCTCATTTACATGTGCATTTGAGCCATTTTTTTCACAGAACACCATGTGACGCCCCCGATTCAATCGTACACTAATCATGCATGCAAATGTGTACGATCAAGATCAGGAACTCACGGGAAGATATCACAACACAACTCTAAAACATAAGTAATTCATACAAGCATCATAATACAAGCCAGTGGCCTCGAGGGCTCGAATACAAGTGCTCGATCATAGACGAGTCAGCGGAAGCAACAAAATCTGAGTACAGACATAAGTTAAACAAGTTTGCCTTAAGAAGGCTAGCACAAACTGGGATACAGATCGAAAGAGGCGCAGGCCTCCTGCCTGGGATCCTCCTAACTACTCCTGGCCGTCGTCAGCGGGCTGCACGTAGTAGTAGGCACCTCCAAAGTAGTAGTCATCGTAGCCGAAGGTGGCATCTGGATCCTGGGATCCAATGTCTGGTTGCGGCATCCGAGAAGAAGAGGAAAACGAGGGAAAAGAGGGAGCAAAGCAACCGTGAGTACTCATCCAAAGTACTCGCAAGCAAGGAGCTACACTACATATGCATGGGTATATGTGTAAGGAGGCAATATGAGTGGACTGAACTGCAGAATGCTAGAATAAGAGGGGGATAGCTAGTCCTATCGAGGACTACGCTTCTGGTAGCCTCCGTCTTGCAGCATGTAGAAGAGAGTAGATTGAAGTCCTCCAAGTAGCATCTCCAAGTAGCATCTCCAGTAGCATCGCATAGCATAATCCTACCCGGCGATCCCCTCCTCGTCGTCCTGTAGAAAAGCGATCACCGGGTTGTCTGTGGAACTTGGAAGGGTGTGTTTTATTAAGTATCCCGTTCTAGTTGTCATAATGTCAAGGTACAACTCCAAGTCGTCCTGTTACTGAAGATCACGACTATTCGAATAGATTAACTTCCCTGCAGGGGTGCACCAACTTACCCAACACGCTTGATCCCAGTTGGCCGGACACACTTTCCTGGGTCATGCCCGGCCTCGGAAGATCAACACGTCGCAGCCCCACCTAGGCAAAACAGAGAGGCCAGCATGTCGGTCTAAACCTAAGCGCACATGGGTCTGGGCCCATCACCCATTGCACACCTGCACGTTGCGAGGGCGGCCGGAAGCAGACCTAGCCTAGCAGGCGTTCCAGTCCAATCCGGCGCGCGCCGCTCCGTCGCTGACGTCCGAAGTGCTTCGGCTGATACCACGACGTCGGGATACCCATAACTACTCCCACGTAGATGGTTAGTGCGTATAGGCTCGTAGCCAACTCAGATCAAATACCAAGATCTCGTTAAGCGTGTTAAATATCCGCGAACACCGAACAGGGCCAGGCGCACCTCTCTCCTAGGCGGTCTCAACCTGCCCTGTCGCTCCGCCACAAAGATCCACACAGAGGGCCGTCGGGACAAAGGTCCTTTCAGCCCCCAATCCGTGATCACTCGCGGGTACTCTTCGAGCTGACCCGACTTTAGTCACCATCTGTATAGTACGTATGTGTGTATAGTATATACCCGTGATCACCTCCCGAGTGATCACGACCCAATAGTATAGCAAGGCAGACCGACAAGAATGTAGGGCCAATAATGATAAACTAGCATCCTATACTAAGTATTTAGGATTGCAGGTAAGGTATCAACAGATGTAGCAACAATGTCAGGCTATGCATCAGAATAGGATTAACGGAAAGCAGTAACATGCTACACTACTCTAATGCAAGCAGTATAGAGAAGAGTAGGCGATATCTGGTGATCAAGGGGGGGGGCTTGCCTGGTTGCTCTGGCAAGAAGGAGGGGCCGTCAACTCCGTTGTCGAACTGGGCAGCAGCAGCGTCGGTCTCGGGGTCTAGCGGAAGAAGAGGGGGAAGAAATAATGAATGCAATGCAAACAGATGCATGACGATGCATGACATGACAAGTATCGATGCTAGGTGTGCCCAATCGCGGTAGTAGGTGATACCAACGAAGGGGGAAAACATCCGGGAAAGTATTCCCGGTGTTTTACGTTTTCGGACAGATGAACCGGAGGGGGAAAGTTGCGATTCCGATAGGTTAGGGATGTGTGGCAGACGAACGGGCTGCGTATCCGGGTTCGTGTCGTCGTTCTGAGCAACTTTCATGTAGAAAGTATTTTCATCCGAGTTACGGATTAAAAGATATGATTTTCTAAAGATTTAATCATTTTCTGGAATTTATTTAATTAATTTAAATCAACATTATCCAGAATAGTATGGGATGACGTCATCATGACGTATGTGTGATGTCAGCAGTCAACAGTGCGGTTGACTAGAGTCAAAAATGACTGTGGGTCCAGTGGGACCCACCTGTCATTGAGAAAGAGGTGAAATAGGATTTGTTTTAAACTAATTTAGAATTAACTAAGTGTGGGCCCCATTAGTCAGTGACTAATTAGCCCAGATTAATTAGATTAACTAATTTAATTAGCTTAAAGATGGGGGGGGGCCACTGGTCAGCTGCTGGGACCAGCCCAGTCAGCAAGCTGACTCAGTCAACTGGTCAACAAGGGGCCTTGGGCCCACCAGTCAGTGGCCCAGGCGGTGCCACGCGGGTGCCACATCGGTGACGTCGCCGGAATCACGCCGGCGACGATTTCCGCGGCGGAAGTTCGCCGGAGTTGCACGGATTTCCAGCACAGTGCACCATTCCGCGCGTTTTCGGTGGCGTTCGAACGAGTAGATCGTCCCACGTCGATCTAGGGTGATCCCAGGTGCGGGGGTGGCCGGAGTGGAGCTCAACGACGACCGCGGGCGGCGCCGGAATACGGGCATCTCCGAAAACCATGCTACGGGCTGCGTTCTAGTTGACAAACGGCGCTAGCGGGCTCTACGGACCTCCGGCAACTCGACGGAGGCCACAGCTTGGCTCGGAGATGGACGGGGTGAGCGCAATGAGCTCGCGGACGAGGCCGCATGCGGCAATGGCGACGGCAGCACCGCGAGCCATCTACGGTGCATGAGGAGGAACCAGAGGAAGGAGGAGGGTGCGGAGGCTTACGTCGCGGCACACGGAGGCCCTCGAGTGAACGGAAGCGCAGAGGGATGTCACCGGAGTTGGTGAAGAACGCGGCAGCCGGAGATGTGGACGAAGGGGATCCGGTGATTCGGGGCTCCCCCGCTCCAGCTGAGGCCTCCGGTGGACGAGGAAGACGATGGAGGCGTCGACGGACATGCAGGTGCGGTGAGGCGGTGACTGTGGCCGCGCGATTCACGGCGGCGAGGCCATGGCAGCGCTCGGTTGCAGTGGGGAACGAGGGGGAGATGGATCTGGAGGGGAGAGGGAGAGGCGCGGGGACCGAGGGCGAGCGTGGGGGCGAGTGGGAGGCGGGA
>NC_041392.1:718101216-718101789 GCF_002162155.2 Triticum dicoccoides
AGGGTGCGGCGGGGACGCATCCCTGTTCCGACCTGGGTCGGGGGAACAGGGAAGGAGGCGGCAGGGGGAGGCGGGCCGGTTTGGCCGGGTGGGCCAGGTGGCAGGGGCGGTGGCTAGCTGGGCCTTTCGGCCCAGGGGGGAAGGGGGGTTTCTTCTTTTTCCCTTTCTTTTCCTTTTCTTTTTTTTGTTCTGTTTTATTTAATTTGGGCATTTAAGCAATTTATAAATTTGTGTCATCTACACCATAATTGCATATGCCATATTTGGCATTGTCCGAACATTTTTGTTTCAATTTTTGAAAACTTTTATTATTGACATTAATCTGAATTTGAATTTTGAAGCGGTTTCGAATTAACCCAAGATTAACTACAGTGACAGAGGTGATGTGGCACCATTAACGTGAGATTACTGTAGCATGATTATCCGGGCGTCACACACCCCCTCCTTAATCATCCCCAAATCTGCCCCTCCCTTCTTCCTCTGGAAATTCCTTTTAGGGCTGCATTGTTTTTGTAGGCCAACAATGCAATATGAGATTCCTCTACCCACAGCTATGAGGTGGTGCTCCAAACG
>NC_041392.1:718101996-718110561 GCF_002162155.2 Triticum dicoccoides
TTCAACTTATTTTTAGCGAAAATAGGCCTTTACAAAGGGATATAGGCTTGTTTATTTTGGGCCGGGGGGGGGGGAGGGGGGCATGCCCGAGGTTGGCCCCCATGAAGCTCTGCCGTTGATTTTGTTGCCAGCCCACCCCTTGTTCGTAGGACTCTAAAAAGTAGCATGCATGTACATTAGCGCGATATACATTTTCCAAATTAGCAAATGAGGTGAATGTTGAAATCTTATCAAACAGACTTGGTTCAAGCAAATTTCAGAGAGGCTAGTTCAACGATAATCTTGATATGGATGCATGTTTTAGGCAAGTCATACCATTTTTGTAGAAAAATCCATGTAAGAAAACAAATGATCAATACTACAACTTAATCAAATTTGTATTTGTAATACTCACGCAATCTAGACATTATGTAAGCTCTATATTTATCTATTTAGTAATATCGAAACTTGTTAGTATTGATTCAACGAATATCTACCAGGTTACTCGATTCATACACAGTAAACGGTTTTGCCAAATTATATAGATATTTAGGATGCATTGAAAAATCAAAGATATGCACTAGCGTAAATTTATTCGTGGAGTATGCCTATGTTGTCTCAACATAGCCGGTCCCAAGCCCGGGTAAAGGAGGAGGGTTGTGATAGGCTTGGCGAACCAACATAAAAACTCAGCCACTCTTATGGAGATGAAACCCAAAAGATTTTCGTTGGGGCGTAACCCTCTCAGCGACGCGCCACATCGGAACCCGGGTGTGGTGGAAAATGGGCAAGGGCCGGGCCGTCACCCCCCAAGTGGCGCGCTGTATCTTGATCCGGATACGGTGGCAAGTGAGCGAGGATCGGGTCGTCGCATCCTTAGTGGCGCGCTACATCGGCGCCCGGATGTAGTGGAAAATGAGCAAGGGTCTTCGCATTTGACTCGATGAGTGCGAAGGGTAAGGAAGCTAGCCGAGCCTAGGAGGATTCGCTTAGGTAGCTGGAACGTAGGGTCTCTGACAGGGAAGCTTCGGGAGGTAGTTGATGCAGCAGTGAGGAGAGGTGTTGATATCCTTTGCGTCCAAGAAACCAAATGGAGAGGACAGAAGGCGAAGGAGGTGGAGGATACCGGCTTCAAGCTGTGGTACACGGGGACGGCTGCAAACAGAAATGGCGTAGGCATCTTGATCAACAAGAGCCTCAAGTATGGAGTGGTAGACGTCAGGAGACGTGGGGACCAGATTATCCTGGTCAAGCTGGTAGCTAAGGACTTGGTTCTCAATGTTATCAGTGCATAGGCCCCGCAAGTAGGCCACAATGAGAACACCAAGAGGGAGTTCTGGGAAGGCTTGGAAGACATGGTTAGGAGTGTACCGATTGGTGAGAAGCTCTTCATAGGAGGAGACCTCAATGGCCACGTGGGTACATCTAACACAGGTTTTGAAGGGGCGCATGGGGGCTTTGGCTATGGCATCAGGAATCAAGAAGGAGAAGATGTCTTAAGCTTTGCTCTAGCCTACAACATGATTGTAGCTAACACCCTCTTTAGAAAGAGAGATTCACATCTGGTGACTTTTAGTAGTGGCCAACACTCTAGCCAGATTGATTTCATCCTCTCGAGAAGAGAAGATAGGCGTGCGTGCCTAGACTGTAAGGTGATACCTAGGGAGAGTGTTGTACCCCAGCATAAGCTGGTGGTTGCTGACTTCCGCTTTCGGATTCGTGTCCAGCGGGATAAGCGTGCCAAGGTCGCTAGAACGAAGTGGTGGAAGCTCAAGGGGGAGGTAGCTCAGGTGTTCAAGGAGAGGGTATTTAAGGAGGGCCCTTGGGAGGAAGGAGGGGATGCGGACAATGTGTGGATGAAGATGGCGACTTGCATTCGTAAGGTGGCCTTGGAGGAGTTTGGAGTGTCCAGGGGAAGGAGAAGCGAAGATAAGGATACCTGGTGGTGGAATGATGATGTCCAGAAGGCGCTTAAAGAGAAGAAAGATTGCTTCAGACGCCTATACCTGGATAGGAGTGCAGACAACATAGAGAAGTACAAGATGGCGAAGAAGGCCGCAAAGCGAGATGTTGGTGAAGCAAGGGGTCGGGCATATGGGGACCTCTACCAACGGTTAGGCACGAAGGAAGGTGAAAGGGACATCTATAAGATGGCTAAGATCCGGGAGAGGAAGACGAGGGATATTGGCCAAGTCAAATGCATCAAGGACGGAGCAGGCCAACTCTTGGTGAAGGACGAAGAGATTAAGCATAGATGGCGGGAGTACTTCGACAAGCTGTTCAATGGGGATAATGAGAGTTCTACCATTGAACTGAATGACTCCTTTGATGAGACCAGCATGCGTTTTGTGCGGCGCATCCAGGAGTCTGAGGTGAAGGAGGCTTTAAAAAGGATGAAAGGAGGCAAGGCGATGGGCCCTGATTGTATCCCCATTGAGGTGTGGAAAGGTCTCGGGGACATAGCGATAGTATGGCTAACCAAGCTTTTCAACCTCATTTTTCGGGCAAACAAGATGCCAGAAGAATGGAGACGGAGTATATTAGTACCAATCTTCAAGAACAAGGGGGATGTTCAGAGTTGTACTAATTACCGTGGAATTAAGCTGATGAGCCATACAATGAAGCTATGGGAGAGAGTCATTGAGCACCGCTTAAGAAGAATGACAAGCGTGACCAAAAATCAGTTTGGTTTCATGCCTGGGAGGTCGACCATGGAAGCCATTTCCTTGGTACGACAACTTATGGAGTTATATAGGGAGCATAAGAAGGACTTGCATATGGTGTTCATTGACTTGGAGAAGGCCTATGATAAGATACCGCGGAATGTCATGTGGTGGGCCTTGGAGAAACACAAAGTCCTAGCAAAGTACATTACCCTCATCAAGGACATGTACAATAATGTTGTGACAAGTGTTCAAACAAGTGATGTCGACACCGATGACTTCCCGATTAAGATAGGACTGCATCGGGGGTCAGCTTTGAGCCCTTATCTTTTTGCATTGGTGATGGATGAGGTCACAAGGGGTATACAAGGAGGTATCCCATGGTGTATGCTCTTTGCGGATGATGTGGTGCTAGTTGACGATAGTCGGACGGGGGTAAATAGGAAGTTAGAGTTATGGAGACAAACCTTGGAATCGAAAGGGTTTAGGCTTAGTAGAACTAAAACCGAGTACATGATGTGTGGTTTCAGTACTACTAGCTGTGAGGAGGAGGAGGTTAGCCTTGATGGCCAGGTGGTACCTCGGAAGGAGACCTTTCGGTATTTGGGGTCAATGTTGCAGGAGGATGGGGGTATTGATGAAGATGTGAACCATCGAATCAAAGCCGGATGGATGAAGTGGCGCCAAGCTTCTGGCATTCTCTGTGACAAGAGAGTGCCACAAAAGCTAAAAGGCAAGTTCTATAGGACGGCGGTTCGACCCGCAATGTTGTATGGCGCGGAGTGTTGGCCGACTAAAAGGCGACATGTTCAACAGTTAGGTGTGGCGGAGATGCGTATGTTGAGATGGATGTGTGGCCACATGAGGAAGGATCGAGTCCGGAATGATGATATACGAGATAGAGTTGGGGTAGCACCAATTGAGGAGAAGCTTGTCCAACATCGTTTGAGATGGTTTGGGCATATTCAGCGCAGGCCTCCAGAAGCTCCAGTGCATAGCGGACGGCTAAAGCGTGCGAAGAATGTCAAGAGAGGGCGGGGTCGACCGATTTTGACATGGGAGGAGTCCGTTAAGAGAGACCTGAAGGATTGGAGTATCGACAAAGAGCTAGCTATGGACAGGGGTGCGTGGAAGCTTGCTATCCATGTGCCAGAGCCATGAGTTGGTTGCGAGATCTTATGGGTTTCACCTCTAGCCTACCCCAACTTGTTTGGGACTAAAGGCTTTGTTGTTGTTGTTTAGTATGATGATAATATTTGTTTGCGTAGATCTTTGGTGAAAACTATTGTAACAAGATATATACTTTGTTAATTATCCAAACTAAATAAAAATAGTTTGGCCAAAAAATTGCAAGTCACTTAACACGAGAAGATTATTTATACTAATAAATATCACAATTTTATGAAGTTTTTATAATTAAATATGTGAGCATGTTTAAATACTTAATTTTGATAGTTATAGTTATAAAATAGAATTAATATAGTATATCAGAATATTTTGTCAACATAAGAAATTCTTATTGTGAAGTAGAGAAGTTTAGTATAAATAAGGGAGAATAGCTCATCATAGTGTCAGAAACTTCATTCTTAATTAAACAACCCTTGTGTAGGGAAAATAAGATCATAAAAGTTTATAAAATCGAAAGATATTGATGTTTTAATGGTAGACCAGCATCTCCCAACTACTTGCAATCAAGTTTAGATCGCGCTAAAGGTTCTCTATATAACTGTCGTGGTCGATATCATCCACCTCAGAAAAATCATGCTCCGTAGGAATAAATGTATCCTGCCCAACATCATCCCATCTTGCCGAGTCATCCTAAGATCCGTAAGAATAGATGAATAGCAGTTATGATTTTTCATCTCGCTCTTTTGGTGATTTTATTAAGCAGATACTAACAGAAAAATATTATAGAAGCAAGAGCGACAACTATGAAGACAACGTGTAGTTGATTGCACCACTACTTAAAAAACTTTTTAGGAAAAGCTCACCCTACTCAAGCACTCTGAGCAACACTTGGGAGCACAAACAAAATAAATATCCAAACTAAATAAAAATAGTTTTTGACACAAAATGCAAGTCACTTATCACTAGAAATTTATGTATACTAATAAATATCACAATTATTGTAGAAATATTTATAATAAAATACATGACCATCGCCTCTAAGATCTCTACTATTTCTACCAGGTGTCTGAACCAGGTACATTTGTAGTAAGAGCTAGCATCGCTGGCCTGGAAGAGGCCATTGAGGTGTTAGATACCCTTGGCAGCTTACTAGTGTGGGTAAAAGGATAAAAGGAGAAGATGAAAGTCGTGAGCTTAAAAAAAGATTCACTTTTTGATGATAGTCTAGGATCTTCGTGTCGGGGAACATAGCATGCAATTTCAAAAAAATTCCTACGATCACGCAAGATCTATGTAGGAGATTCATAGAAATGAGAGGGGGAGAGTGTGTCCACGCACCCTCGTAGACCGAAAGCGGAAGCATTAGTTTAACGTGGTTGATGTAGTCGAACGTGTTCACGATCCAACCGATCTAGTACCGAACGTACGGCACCTCCAAGTTCAGCACATGTTCAGCTCGATGACGTCCCTCGAACTCTTGATCCAGCAGAGGGCCCAGGGAGAGTTCCGTCAGCACGACGCCGTGGTGACGGTGATGTTGATGTGATCCGTGCAGGGCTTCGCCTAAGCACTACGACTCTATGACCGGAGGAGTAAACTATGGAGGGGGGCACCGCACACGGCTAAGAGAACAATTGTTGTGCTATGGGGTTCCCCTGCCCCTGTATATAAAGTAGGGGAGGAGGAGGCGGCCGGCCAGGAGGCGCACGCCATGGAGGGAGTCCTACTAGGACTCCACTCCTAGTAGGATTCACCCCCTCTTTTCCTTTCTTACCGCAGGGGAAAAGGAAGGAGAGGGAGAGGGAGAAGGAAAGGGGGGCGCCGCCCCCTCCCCTAGTCCAATTCGGACTGCCATGGGAGGGGGCGCGGCTGCCCCTTGCGGCCCTCTTCTCTCTCCACTAAGGCCCATGTAGGCCCAATACTTCCCCGGCGGGTTCCGGTAAAATACCCGAACCACTTGAAACCATTCCGATGTCCGAATACTACCTTCCAATATACGAATCTTACCTCTCAACCATTTCGAGACTCCTCGTCATGTCCGTGATCTCATCCGGGACTCCGAACAAACTTCAGTCACCAAAAACACATAACTCATAATACAAAACGTCATCGAACGTTAAGCGTGCGGACCCTACGGGTTCGAGAACTATGTAGACATGACCAAGACACATCTCCGGTCAATATGGCGGAACCTGGATGCTCATATTAGTTCCTACATATTCTACGAAGATCTTTATCAGTCAAACCGCAACAACAACATACGTTATTCCCTTTGTCATCGGTATCTTGCTTGCCCAAGATTCAATCGTCGATATCATCATACCTAGTTCAATCTCGTTACTGGCAAGTCTCTTTACTCGTTCCGTAATGCATCATCCCGCAACTAACTCATTAGTCACTTTGCTTGCAAGGCTTATAGTGATGTGCAATACCGAGAGGGCCCACTAGTGCAGAACCGGGCAATAGCACCGGTTCGTAAGGCCCTTTAGTGCCGGTTCGGTAACCGGCACTAAATTGTACGCACTAAAGGCCCCCCCCTTTAGTACTGGTTCAGCACGAACCGGTGCTAAAGGGCAACCACGTGGCACGAGCCAGCTCCGTGGGCGCGTAGGACATTAGTACCGGTTGGTAACACCAACCGGTACTAAATGTTTGGGTGTGTTTTGGTTTTATTTTTTATTTTTACTTTAATTTTGTGTTTTCAATTTAATTTAGTGATTGTTTTACATTATAATGAGTTGTTAAATCATTAGGTGATTAGTTTGACTGGATGCGTGGATCCTAGCTAAGTCATCAAGTATATGTCATATCCATATTATATATACTTGATCACCTACTTAAGTGATCGAGGTAATATGGATATGGCATATACTTGATCACTTAGCTAGAATCCATCCAGTTGAAACTAATATGCAATTTCTTTCATAAATGATATAATAACTCATCATCATCATCATCATCATATTAATTAATATAAAAACTCTTGCATCATATATATCATCACCAACGGTTTTCATAGCAAAGATATCACCGAGTTCAACATGGTAATGATATTATAAGCGTTCATAACATCATAAAAGCAAATCACTCTTTGAGATTAAGTTCAGGACGAAGAACACGGACATGAGAGGACAAGTACTAAGAGCATGAACTAGCTAATTAATCACTCCTGCTGCTCTCTCTCAGGTAAAATAGCATAGAACATGTATAGCTTTGTTGATTCATCATATTGGAGCATGCAGATGAACCTATCTCCTAATCGTGGGTTGTGCTTCTGATTGCTGCCCCCTAGTACTTCTCTGTGATCGTTCACAATTTAGCTCCAGTCTTTTACTATTAAGCATTCCTCGCTATTAGAAATCCTGAATGCACTAAAGTGCATTGTAGGATATCTTGGCCATAAGCTAACAATATTCATGGTACCTTTAGTCTCGATCCAATCAGGCACAACATTCATCGGAAGTCCCTGTTGAAGAACATCGTATAGTAACATACTTAGGAATGAAGTTTAGCTTAAAAAATAATGTATGCCAAAGATGCACTGAGGAGAAATAGTAGAAATCTTACCATCTTTCCTAAATATATGTGACCGTAGTTCAGTACGAACACTGTTGGTCGCACGTTTTGAGTACTAACATTTCTAAGTGCAGGAAAGAAATTTGTCTTGACAGCATCAAGATCCTCAAGCCATGAAACATAATGACTTGTCTCCTCACAGTTTAGTTCAGCCCCGGGACAGTGGACGGTCCTGTCTACCAAGCGCCGGACATGTTTGCTTGATTGGAAGTAAGCTGTCAATATAAATTGAGATCTATTAATTATTCAACTGGTTCAAATAATCTTATATCGAAGACATAAATATGTTTGAGAAACTCACATAATGGTAGAACTGGAGGCGTCTGCACATCGACCCAGATGTCTCTATTACCTTCAATATCATCTTCCAGACGAATATCAAAGGTGATAACCATATCAGGCTCAAATGCATAAGCCATGCATTGTGCTTGCCAAGTTTTGCATTCAAAATAGGTGTATGTGTCTACATTGTATAATTTGACGTTGAAGGTATAACCATGCTCGGTCTTCAAGTAACCTCTTTTTACCTCCATAGTTTCGTTAGGACTGAAACCTATCTTATCCAAGACAAAAATTCTTGCATGGCAGGGGATACGCTAGTAGAATAGTGAACAAATAAAATTAAAAATTGAAGCAAATGAAGCATAAGTCATGCTTAATTACGAAAAAAGACTTGTCGCTATGACTTACTGTATCCACTTCGAAGTTCTCATCCAGCTTGATGCTGAAGCGTCTATCATCAACTAGAAAATTTCTGCTGCACAGGCCGCGCTGGTCTTCGCAGTATTCGCACATAATGAAATCGTATTCGTCGTCAGACGACATTCCTATGTTCATAGGTGAAACATTAAACACTTATTAGTTCTATTAATTCAACTAATTCTGTTAATTCAACTACTTCAACTAATTAATTGAACTAATTCAACTAAGCACTTACGAAGAATATACCTAATTAATTGAACTAATTCAACTAAGCACTTACGAAGAATATACCCAATTAATTGAACTAATTCAACTAACTAGTTCAACTAATTAATTCAACTAAACTAGTTCTATTAATTTTATTACTAAAATAAGGTAGCTAGTTCTATATAATAAAATGTTAACTAGATAACGGAATCTCATATAACTAAATTAAATATATATATCTAACATATAATTTATATCTAATTCATCTAACATTTGACATTAATATCTAACATATGTTCATATATAGGTG
>NC_041392.1:718111471-718112592 GCF_002162155.2 Triticum dicoccoides
GGTTACGGCGACGACGGGTGGCGGGGGCGACGGCGGTGACGGCGACGATGGGTGGCGTGGGCGATGGCGGTGACGACGACGACGGGAGGCGGGGGCGGCGAGGGCGGCGCGCGATGGGCGACGGGCGGCGCGGCGAAGAAGTTGGATCGAGAAGAAGTACTGGTGGTCGATGAAACTGATTTTTTTGTAAGTGCCATATATATAGGAGGGGTCTTTAGTACCGGTTGGAGCCACCAACCGGTACTAAAGGCCAATTTTCGCCAGGCCAAGGGGCGGGAAACGGCCCCTTTAGTACCGGTTCGTGCCACAAACCGGTACTAAAGACCCCCTTTAGTACCGGTTGGAGACACCAACCGGTACTAATGGTTGTGCGCTGCCACCGGCGGTGCACAATGTTTAGTCCCACCTCGCCGAGCGAAGGGCGGCCGCACTGGTTTATAAACCCAGCCACGGCTGCTCCTTCGAGCTTCTCTATATAGCAGGCTTTCTTGGCCTAACTAGGGCGCGCTGCCCTGTGAGTCTGCTGGCCCTTCTGGGCCTGCATTTGCAGACCCTAGGTCTGGTAGGCCCACTGGACAGCGCGCCAACAAATTTTTTATATAGTTTTTTTTCTGCATTATTTATTTTCTTCTATCTATTTTTGATTAATTTTTTATATAGTTTTTTTCTTTTCTGCATTATTTATTTTCTTCTATTTATTTTTGAGTAATTGTTTTGTATAGTTTTTTTCTTTTCTGCATTATTTCTTTTTTCTATTTATTTTCTTCTATTTCCAGTTTGTACACGAAGTGCGTCCAGTTTTTGCCGTGACCCTCTCTACTCTTCCGCACTAGCTATGCGGGTGAAATGATGATACCATGCCAAGTTTTAACATTTTCAGAATTCATTTTGTAGTGATTTTCAATTTCACGGTCATTTAGCTCTCTAAACAATTAGGTAAATGACCGAAAAACAACAAATGATGTCAGAACATGTTGGAAATTGATGACGTCGCTTCGAATGCTGCGTACTGAACACAAAAGAAGTCCGGAGTTCAAATAAGTTATTAAAACATTGAAGTGCCCGTGTAACAGATGAGTTCTCCTCCGAAACCCTGATACTCCGAAAGAGTTTGTCCAGTT
>NC_041392.1:718112843-718166492 GCF_002162155.2 Triticum dicoccoides
TCTCTACTCTTTCGCACATGCTATGCGGGTGAAATGATGATACCATGCCAAGTTTCAACATTTTCAGAATTCATTTTGTAGTGATTTTCAATTTCACGGTCATTTAGCTCTCTGAACAATTAGGTAAATGACCGAAAAACAACAAATGATGCCAGAACATGTTGGAAATTGATGACGTCGCTTTGAATGCTGCGTACTGAACACAAAAGAAGTCCGGAGTTCAAACAAGTTATTAAAACATTGAAGTGCCCGTGTAACAGATGAGTTCTCCTCCGAAACCCTGATACTCGGAAAGAGTTTGTCCAGTTTGTACACGAAGTGCGTCCAGTTTTTGCCGTGACCCTCTCTACTCTTTCGCACATGCTATGCGGGTGAAATGATGATACCATGCCAAGTTTGAACATTTTCAGAATTCATTTTGTAGTGATCTTCAATTTCACAGTCATTTAGCTCTCTAAACAATTAGGTAAATGACCGAAAAACAACAAATGATGTCAGAACATGTTGGAAATTGATGACGTTGCTTTGAATGCTGCATACTGAACACAAAAGAAGTCCGGAGTTCAAATAAGTTATTAAAAATAAAAAAGAGGTGCAATGCTGGTTAATTTGCTTCAAGCCTTTCGGAATAGTGTAGACTGCACTGCACATAGCTCAGTGCAATCTATGCTATTTCGAAAGACTTGAAGCTAATCAACATGCAGGTGAGCATTGCGCCTCTTCGTCATTGTCTATGCATTCACGGCTTATAAACCGCTCATACTGCCTCTCTCTTGGCGAGGTGGGACTAAAAATCAGCTTACTAAGAAACTCTAGTACCGGTTCATGGCATGAACCGGTACTAAAGGTCTTCGTGGGGGCCCCAGCCTGACCATAGCCTGACACAGCCTCATTAGAACCGGTTCATGGCATGAACCGGTACTAAAGGTTTCCCACGAACCGGTACTAATGATGCCCGCCCGCCTAGCCGTTGGAACCGGCACTAATGGTCACATTAGTGCCGGCTCAAATTCAAACCGGCACTAATGTGCTTCACATTTGACCCTTTTTCTACTAGTGGCCCAGAGATACCTCTCTGATACTTAGAGTGACAAATCCTAATCTTAATCTATGCCAACCCAACAAACACCTTCGGAGACACCGGTAGATCATCTTTATAATCACCGAGTTACGTTGTGATGTTTGATAGCACACAAGGTGCTCCTCTGGTATTTGGGAGTTGCATAATCTCATAGTCAGAGGAATATGTATAAGTCATGAAGAAAGCTATAGCAATAAAATTTAACGATCATAATGCTAAGCTAACGGATGTGTCTTCTCCATCACATCATTCTCTAATGACGTGATCCCGTTCATCAAATGGCAACACATGTCTATGGCCGGGAAACTTAACCATCTTAGATTAATGAGCTAGTCAAGTAGAGGCATACTAGAGACACTCTGTTTTGTCTATGTATTCACACATGTACTAAGTTTTCGGTTAATACAATTCTAGCATGAATAATAAACATTTATCATGATATAAGGAAATATAAATAACAACTTTATTATTGCCTCTAGGGCATATTTCCTTCAGTCTCCCACTTGCACTAGAGTCAGTAATCTAGATTACATAGTAATGATTCTAACACCCATGGAGTGTTGGTGTTGATCATGTTTTGCTCGTGGAAGAGGCTTAGTCAACGGGTCTGCAACATTCATATCCATATTTATTTTGCAAATCTCTATGTCTCCCTCCTTAACTTGATCGTGGATGAGTTGAAGCGCCTCTTTATGTGTTTGGTTTTCTTATGAAATCTGGATTCCTTCGCCAAGGCAATTTCTCCAGTATTGTCACAAAAGATTTTCATTGGACCCGATGCACTAGGTATTACACCTAGATCGGATATGAACTCCTTCATCCAGACTCCTTCATTTGCTGCTTCCGAAGCAGCTATGTATTCCGCTTCACACGTAGATCCCGCCAAGACGCTCTGCCTGGAACTGCACCAACTGACATCCCCACCATTCAATATAATACGTATCCGGTTTGTGACTTAGAGTCATCCGGATCATTGTCAAAGCTTGCATCGATGTAACCATTTACAACAAGCTCTTTGTTACCTCCATAAACGATAAACATATCCTTAGTCCTTTTCAGGTATTTTAGGATGTTCTTGACCGTTGTCCAGTGATCCACTCCTGGATTACTTTGGTACCTCCCTGCTAAACTTATAGCAAGGCACACATCAGGTCTGGTACATAGCATTGCATACATGATAGTTCCTATAGCTGAAGCATAGGGAATGACTTTCATTTTCTCTCTATCTACTGCAGTGGTCGGGCTTTGAGTCTGACTCAACTTCACACCTTGTAACACAGGCAAGAGCCCTTTCTTTGCTTGATCCATTTTGAACTTCTTCAAAACTTTATCATGGTATGTGCTTTGTGAAAGTCAAATTACGCGTCTTGATCTATCTCTATAGATCTTGATGCCCAATATATAAGCAGCATCACCGAGGTCTTTCATTGAAAAGTGCTTATTCAAGTATCCTTTTATGCTATCCAGAAATTATGTATTACTTTCAATCAACAATATGTCATCCACATATAATATTAGAAATGCTACAGAGCTCCCACTCACTTTCTTGTAAATACATGCTTCTACAAAAGTCTGTATAAAACCATATGCTTTGATCACACTATCAAAGCGTATATTCCAACTCCGAGATGCTTGCACCAGTCCATAAATGGATCGCTGGAGCTTGCACACTTTGTTAGCACCTTTTGGGTCGACAAAACCTTATGGTTGCATCATATACAACTCTTCTTTAAGATATCCATTAAGGAATGCAATTTTGACATCCATTTGCCAAATTTCATAATCATAAAATGCGGCAATTGCTAACATGATTTGGACGGACTTAAGCATCGCTACGGGTGAGAAGGTCTCATCATAGTCAACTCCTTGAACTTGTCGAAAACATTTTGCAACAAGTTGAGCTTTGTAGACAGTAACATTACCGTCAGCGTCAGTCTTCTTATTGAAGATCCATTTATTCTTTATGGCTTGCCGATCATCAGGCAAGTCAACCAAAGTCCACACTTTGTTCTCATACATGGATCCCATCTCAGATTTCATGGCCTCAAGCCATTTTGCGGAATCTGGGCTCATCATCGCTTCCTCATAGTTCGTAGGTTCGTCGTGGTCTAGTAACATGACTTCCAGAACAGGATTACCATACCACTTTGGTGCGGATCATACTCTGGTTGACCTACGAGGTTCGGTAGTGATGACTACTACGCAACTTTATTCTTATAGACACATGTTGGGCCTCCAAGCATAGAGTTTTGTAGGACAGTAGTAATTTTCCCTCAAGTGGATGACCTAAGGTTCATCAATCCATGAGAGGTGTAGGATGAAGATGGTCTTTCTCAAACGACCCTGCAACCAAATACAAGAAATCTTTTGTGTCCCCAACACACCCAATACAATTGCAAATTGTATAGGTGCACTAGTTCGGCGAAGAGATGGTGATAAAAGTGTAATATGGATGGTAGAAATATAGTTTTATAATCTGAATAAATAAAACAGCAAGGTAGCAAATAGTAAACGAGCACAAAACGGTATTGCAATGCTTAAAAACAAGGCCTAGGGTCCGTACTTTCGTTAGTGCAACCTCTCAGCAGTGCTAACATAGTTCGATCATATGATTATCCCTCAAAGTGTAACAAAGAATCACTCCCGAGTTCCTATTAGCAGAGAACAAAAGATAGGAATTGTTTGTAGGGTACTAAACCACCTCAAAGCTATTTGTTCCGTTCGATCTATTCAAGAGTCAATACTAAAATAACACAAAGCTATTTTTCTGTTCGATCTATCCTAGAGTCCGTACTAAGATAACACCAAAGCAAGTTCATATTCATAATACTCAATCCACACAAAGAACAATAAAGAGACCCCAAATTTTCCATCGGAGAAAATATAATAAAAACATGCATCAACCCCTATGCATAGATTACCCCAATATCACCGCGGGAATCCGCGAGTTGAATGCCATAACATATATCAAGTGAATCAATAAGATACCCCAATTGTCACCTGAAGTATTCATACCGCAAGACATATATCATGTGTTCTCATCTCTGAATATTCAATCCGACAAGACAAAACTTCAAAGGTAAAGATTCAATTCATCTAACAAGAGTATAGAGGGTAGAAACATCATATGATCCATCTATATTAACAAAGCCCATGATATAGATCACGAGAGAGAGAGAGATTAAACACATAGCTACTGGTACAGACCCTCAGCCCCGAGGGTGGACTACTCCCTCCTCATCGTGGTGGCCGCCGGGATGATGAAGATGGCCACCGGAGATGATTCCCCCCTCCGACAGGGTGCCAGAACGGGTCTAGATTGGTTTTCGGTGGCTACGGAGCCCTGCGGCGGCGAAACTTCTGATCTAGGTTAACCCCGAGGGGTTTTGGAATATTTGGGAATTTATAGTGCAAAGAAGGGGTGCGGGAGACGACCAAGGTGGGCACAACCCACCTGGGTGCACCAGGGGGGCCTGGCGCGCCCTGGTGGGTTGTGCCCCCCTCGGGGCACCCCCCAGGTGCAGCTCTGGCCCATTGGGTTCCTTCTAGTCCAAAAAAATCTCCAAAAAGTTCGTGATGTTTGGATTCCATTTGATATTGATTTTCTGCAATGTAAAAAAAAACAAGCAAAAAACAACAACTGGCACTTGGCACCGAGTCAACAGATTAGTCCCAAAAAATGATATAAAGTTGCTATAAAATGATTGTAAAACACCCAAGAATGATAAAATAATAGCATGAATACTTCATAAATTATAGATACGTTGGAGACGTATCAGCATCCCCAAGCTTAATTCCTACTCGTCCTCGAGTAGGTAAATGATAAAAGAAATAATTTATGAAGTGTGAATGCTAGCAAAGTGCATAAGTTTGATCAATTATAATTTCAATCACTTTTCCTAGCAGCATAACAACAATACTTTCTTATGAAACTTCTCATGTTATAGTAGCAACCAATTCACATGTTAAGGTTCAAACAATGAATTCTCTTGAAACTCAACAACCTATGTTCTTACTCACCAAGCAATTGCAATTCAACTTATTCAACATAATTTAAGTAAGATCTCCACATACTCAACCATCATATAGTCTTGTATGATTGCTTACACATGAGCAAAACGTTTCAACCGGACACATAGGAAGATAGGGGCTCATTGTTTCGCCTCCCAACGTATTCACCTCAAGGGTGATGTTAACAATAATAACTCATGCTACCCATATTCAACCTGACATATGTGCCTAGGTCTTTCCCCACCACATGATCCTTACCAAAAGAGAAAATAAAAAGGAATAGATAGGAATACTTTGACTCTTTGCATAAAAGTAAATACTGAAAAGTAAAAGATAGGCCCTTCGCAGAGGGAAGCATAGGTTGCCATGCGCTTATTTGTTTGTATGCTCAATCCCTTAGTGCAAAAGAACGTCACGCTATATTGCCCTTATGATATCAACCTTTATTATGGAGTCTGTCGCTTTTATTACTTTGCCATCACAAGTTCGTACAACACTCAATTTTCTCTTACACTAAATGATCTCACACTTCTAGAAGCAATTTTTATTGCCTTTTTGCACCGATGACAACTTACTTGAAGGATCTTGCTCAATCCTTAGGTAGGTATGGTGGACTCTTGAAAATAAGATTTGGGTTTAAGGGTTTTTGGATGCACAAGTAGTATCTCTACTTGGTGCGGAATTTTTGGCTAGCAAAGATGGGGGGTAAGCACCACATGTTGAAGGATCTATGACAATATAAATTCTATGTGAATATGAACAAACATAAACCATTACGTTGTCTACCTTGTCCAACATCAACAATTTTGGCATATAATATTTTGATGGGGGCTCACAATCACAAAAGATTTCCATGATAGTGTATTTATATGTGAAAGTTCTCTTCCTTATACTAATTATTCATGAATTGCTTGTATGACCAATATTGTGATTGTCAAACCTCAAAAGATTTTATTTTATAAACCGAATGTGAAGCTACCACTAGGCATGATATGATTTCAACTTAATAGTATTCAATTTATTCAGCAATTTACTCATAGGATATAAGTGAAGCACAAGAGTAAATGACATAGAAAAGAGCTTCATTCACGGGATGTGAATGCCGCTTACTTAGCCTCTCTGGCAACTATTTGAGGACTCTATTTTATTTAAAAACTTTTAGGTCTAAGTATCTTATTAAAACATCAAGCAAAATGAAAATAAGATGACATTTCAAGGATGGCACACATCATGTGAAGAAACAAAAACTTAGGCTCAACCGATACTAACCGATAATTGTTGAAGAAGAAAGGTGGGATGCCTACCGGGCATCCTCGAGCTTAGATGCTTGGGACTTCATGAAATATTATCTTGAGCTTTTGTGTCTCCTTAATTCTTCTCATATCATGATTTTCCTAAATCTCAAAAGTTTCATCCACACAAAACTCAACAAGGACTCGTGAGATAAGTTAGTATAAACCAATGCAAAAACCTCATCATTATATACTATAGAAAATCACTAAAATTGTTATTCAACATTGCATACTAAATGCCTCTGCATATTTAATATTCCTATCCTCAAATACAATCATTAAACAAGCAAGTATATGTAAACAATGCAAACATAACAGCAATCTGCCAAAACAGTACAGTCTGTAAAGAATGCAAGAGTATCAATACTTCCCTAACTCCAAACATTATGAAAATTTACCACACTGAAGAAATAATATCAGAGCTCATTTTGCAAAAAGTTTCAACATTTTATCATATACTGACTTTTCTAGGGAATTTTTGCAACAGCGGTAAACTTTCTGTTTTCAAACAGCAACTCATATACTTGCAAGATAAGCATGATAAAGGCTATACTTGACACTTTTAGGGAAATAAAAGATGTAAAACATTATTCAAAATAACAGCAAGAAAATCCTAACAAAATAAATTTACGCTCCAAGCAAAACACATATCATGTGACGAATGAAAACATAGCTCCAAGTGAGGTTACCGGTAATGTGGGAGACGAAAGAGGGGATGCCTTCCGAGTCATCCCCAAGCTTAGTTGCTTGGATATTCCTCGAATATTTCCTTGGGGATGCATTGGGCATCCCCAATCTTAGGTTTTTGTCACTCCTTATTCTCCTCATATCGATATCTCACCCAAAACTTGAAAACTTGAATCACACAAAACTTAACGGAACTTTGTGTGATAGGTTAGTATGATAAAGAGCAAACCATTCCACTCTTGGTACTACCAAAGACAAGATTCATAATTGTTCTCACACAATGCATACTGTATCATATCATCTCTAAAATTGATATTGTGCAATATAAGCCATAGAAACTAGAAAACAAGCAAACTATGCATTGAAAACAGAATCTGTCAAAAACAGAACAGTCTGTAGTAATCTGTACTCAAATCATACTTATGCTACTCCTCAAATTCTGAAACATTAGGACAACATGATAAATTTGTATATTAATCTTCTGCAAAACGAATCAACTCAAATGCACTATTCTGTTAAAAACTAGAATTATTTTTGTGATCGCAAAAGTTTCTGTTTTTCAGCAAGATCAAAGCAACTATCACCCAACAAGATCCTAAAGGCTTTACTTGGCACTTTATTGAAACAAAAGCAATAAAACATGATTACCACAGTAGCATAAGCATGTGAACACACAAAAATAGTAGGTAAAAGTGTTGGGTTGTCTCCCGACAAGCGCTTTTCTTTTATGCCTTTTATGCTAGGCATGATGATTTTGATGATGCTCGCATAAAAGATATGAATTGAAACATGAAGAGAGCATCATGAAGCATAATACTAGCACATTTAGGTCTAAACCACTTCCTATGCATAGGGATTTTGTGAGAAAACAACTTATGGGAACAAGAATCAACTAGCATAGGAAGGCAAAACAAGTGTAACTTCAAAACAATCAACACATAGAGAAGAAACTTGATATTATTAAGATATGTAAGGGCATAAGTTCCTTTCTCATAATAATTTTCAGAGGCATCATGAATGAATTCAACAATACAAACATCACATATAGCACTCTTTTCATGATGCACAAGCATAGAAGATTTATCATTCTTTATGGCGTAGATGTCATCATAATAATCATCATAGATAGCAACTTCATTGTCATAATCAATTGAAATCTCTTCCAAAATAGTGGATGTATCACTAAATAAAGTCATGAACTCTCCAAATCCACTTTCATCAATATTATAATAAGATTCAACACCCTCCAAAATTTTGGGATCACTACTACCTAAAGTTGACACTCTTCCAAACCCACTTTCATCAATGTAATCATCATAAATAGGAGGCATGCTATCATCATAATAAATTTTATTATCGAAAGTAGAAGGAATCAAATGATCATATTCATTAAGAAAAGCATCCCCAAGCTTAGGACAGGCATTATTTCTAGCAAATAAATCTTCAAACATATCATACTCATCAAACATAGCATCCCCAAGCTTGTGGTTTTGCATATCATCACAATCATTCTTATCAATAGCGTGAATGGCACAAATAGTATAGCAAACATTATTATTATATTCTTCCAAGCAAGTGATAAAAAGATTTTCAAGATCATAATTGATATCGTTGTCTTCCCAATCACAATCATTACATAAAGTAGTAGGTATCACAAAATCATAATCAATATCATCATCATCCATCAACATATTTGATTCACTTTCATGAGGCACAATGGTGATAGGAGAAACATTATTTGGGAGAGATACCTTTTTACCTCTGTTCTTTCTTCTTTTCTTCTTCTTCACCACATCATGTGTGGGTTTAATTAATGTTTTCAAGCTTATTATTGATGAGATTGGTTGGATAGGAAGCTCCTCCTCATTACCTGATTCATCATAATAAACACTAGGAGGGTATTGGGAAATATTTCCCCTTTCATTAGTACTCTCTTCATATTCTATTTGTTTTCTTGACTTTAGATAGTTGGCAATATAAGGATTCTCAATGCAATTTACCGCACAAAACATATAAATTTCCTCTAGGTCAAAATCAAGAAATCTCTCAAGATTAAATTTTGGAATACCCTTAGTTATACGGTTCATTTCTTCATACCCAAAAGAAGACTAATCTCTTTATGATGTTCAAGGGTAATCAAGTTATCACAATTTTTGGACACGATTTGATCATGAAAGAATTTGCATTGGAGATTTAAATGACCATCTTCATTGCAAAGTTCATAAGGATGGCAAAAAAAATATTTCAGCACAATCATCTAGCCTCTCTTGTAATTTTTTTGTTTCAAAATATTTATGCTTCTTACAAAATCTATCATCCCTTTTTGGTGTGCAATTGCACTCCCAATTCACTCCGCAAAAAGTGACATGTGATACATCTCCAACGTATCTATAATTTTTGATTGCTACATGCAATTATATATTCTATTTCGGATGTTTAATGGGCTTATTTATACACTTTTATATTATTTCTGGGACTAACCTATTAACCGGAGGCCCATCCCAAATTGTTGTTTTTTGCCTATTTTAGTGTTTCGTAGAAAAATAATATCAAACGGAGTCCAAACGGAATGAAACCTTCAGGGCCGTGATTTTTGGAACAAACGTGATCCAGAGGACTTGGAGTGGACGTCAAGCAACCAACAAGGAGGCCACGAGGCAGGGGGCGCGCCTACCCCCCGGGCGCACCCTCCACCATCGTGGGCCCCTCGTGGCTCCACCGACCTACTTCTTCCTCCTATATATACCTATGTACCCTGAAAACATCGAGGAGCACCACGAAAACCTAATTCCACCGCCGCAACCTTCTTTACCCAAGAGATCCCATCTTGGGGCCTTTTCCGGAGCTCTTCCAGAGGGGGCATTGATCATGGAGGGCCTCTACATCAACTCCATGGCCCCTCCGATGATGTGTGAGTAGTTTACCTCAGACCTTCGGGTCCATAGTTATTAGCTGGATGGCTTCTTCTCTCTCTTTGGATCTCAATACAAAGTTCTCCTTGATTCTCTTGGAGATCTATTCAATGTAATCTACTTTTGCGGTGTGTTTGTCGAGATCCAATGAATTGTGGGTTTATGATGAAGATTATCTATGAACAATATTTGAATCTTCTCTGAATTCTTTTATGTATGATTGGTTATCTTTGCAAGTCTCTTCGAATTTTCAGTTTGGTTTGGCCTACTAGATTGATCTTTCTTGCAATGGGAGAAGTGCTTAGCTTTCGGTTCAATCTTGCGGTGCTCGATCCCAGTGAGAGAAAGGGAAATGACACATATTGTATTGTTGCCATCAAGGATAAAAAGATGGAGTTTATATCATATTGCATGAGTTTATCCCTCTACATCATGTCATCTTGCTTAAGGAGTTACTCTGTTCTTATGAACTTAATACTCTAGATGCATGCTGGATAGCGGTCGATGTGTGGAGTAATAGTAGTAGATGCAGGCAGGAGTCGGTCTACTTGTCACGAACGTGATGCCTATATGCATGATCATACCTAGATATTCTCATAACTATTCTCAATTCTATCAATTGCTCGACAGTAATTTGTTCACCCGCCGTAATACTTATGCTATCTTGAGAGAAGCCACTAGTGAAACCTATGGCCCCCGGTTCTATTTTCCATCATACAAGTTTCCAATCTATCTTATTTTGCAATCTTTACTTTCAATCTATATCATAAAAATACCAAAAATATTTATCTTAATATTATTATCTCTATCAGATCTCACTCTTGCAAGTGGCCGTGAAGGGATTGACAACCCCTTTATCGCGTTGGTTGCGAGGTTCTTATTTGTTTGTGTAGGTACGAGGTGACTCGCGCGTGGTCTCCTATTGGATTGATACCTTGGTTCTCAAAAACTGAGGGAAATACTTACGCTGCTTTGCTGCATCACCCTTTCCTGTTCAAGGGAAAACCAACATATTCTCAAGAGGTAGCAAGAAGGATTTTTGGTGCCGTTGCCGGGGAGATCTACGCCAAGTCAAGACATACCAAGTACCCATCACAACTCTTATCCTTCGGATTACATTGTTTGCCATTTGCCTCTCGTTTTCCTCTCCCCCACTTCACCCTTCGTTTTATTCGCCCTCTTTTCCTTTTGCCCTCTCTTTCCGTTCGCTTTTCCTTCACTTGCTTGCTTGTGTGTTGGATTGTATTGTCACGATGGCTCAAGATAATACTAAATTGTGTGACTTTGCCAATACGAACAATAATGATTTTATTAGCACTCTGATTGCTCGTCTTACCGATGCTGAATCTTGTGAAATTAATACTGCTTTGCTGAATCTTGTCATGAAAGATCCGTTTTCTGGCCTTCCTAGTGAAGCCGCCGCTACCCATCTAAACAACTTTGTTGATTTGTGTGATATGCAAAAGAAAAAAATATGTGGATAATGATATTGTTAAACTTAAGCTATTTCCGTTTTTGCTTAGAGATCATGCTAAAGCTTGGTTTTCGTCTTTGCCTAAAAATAGTATTGATTCATGGAATAAGTGCAAAGATGCTTTTATCTCTAAGTATTTTCCTCCCACTAAGATCATCTCTCTTAGAAACGATATTATGAATTTTAAGAAACTTGATCATGAGCATGTTGCACAATCTTGGGAGAGGATGAAATTAATGATACGTAATTGCCCTATACATGATTTGAATTTATGGATGATTATACAAAAATTTATGCCGGATTGAATTTTGCTTCTAGAAATCTTTTAGATTCGGTCGCGGGAGGCTTTTTTATGGAAATCACTTTAGGAGAAGCTACCAAACTCCTAGATAATATTATGGTTAATTATTCTCAATGGCACACTGAAAGATGTACTAGTAAAAAGGTGCATGCAATTGAAGAGATTAATGCTTTGAGTGGAAAGATGGATGAACTTATGAAATTGTTTGCTAATAAGAGTGCTCCTACTGATC
Source organism: Triticum dicoccoides (assembly GCF_002162155.2). Taxonomy (NCBI): domain Eukaryota; kingdom Viridiplantae; phylum Streptophyta; class Magnoliopsida; order Poales; family Poaceae; genus Triticum; species Triticum dicoccoides. The sequence continues at coordinate 718,124,834 of NC_041392.1, forward strand.
CTAATGATATGCCTTTGTCTACTTTGATTGAGAATAATAATGAATCTATGGATGTGAATTTTGTTGGAAGGAACAATTTTGGTAACAATGCATATATAGGTAATTTTAATTCTATGTCGTTTCCTAGTAATTCATGTAATAATTCTGGTAATTCCTACAACAATTCTTATGGAAATTATAGTAAGATGCCCTCTGATTTTGAATGTAGTATTAAAGAATTTATTAGTTCGCAAAAGAGTTTCAATGGTTTGATTGAAGAAAAATTTCTTAAGATTGACGAGTTGGCTAGGAACGTGGATAGAATTTCTCTTGATGTTGATTCTTTGAAACTTAGATCTATTCCACCTATGCATGATATCAATGAGTCTCTCAAAGATTGCTTTGTGAAAGCGTGTTCTTCTAGTTTCCATGATAATAATGATGAAGATCTAAAAGTTATTGATGTGTCCCCTATTAAATCTTTGTTTTGCAATATGAATTTTTATAATGATGGGACTGGAGATGAATCAAGTTTAGTTAGAAGGCGTCCCAAAAATTTGGAGTTTTTAGATCTTGATGCAAAAATTGATAAAAGTGGGATTGGAGAGGTCAAAACTTTAAATAACAATGAACCCACTATCTTGGATTTCAAGGAATTTAATTATGATAATTGCTCTTTGATAGATTGTATTTCCTTGTTGCAATCCGTGCTAAATTCTCCTCATGCTTATAGTCAAAATAAAGCTTTTACTAAACATATTGTTGATGCTTTGATGCAATCTTATGAAGAAAAACTTGAGTTCGAAGTTTCTATCCCTGGAAAACTTTATGATGAGTGGAACCTATAATAAAAATAAAAATTAAAGATCATGAATGCTATGCTTTGTGTGATTTGGGTGCTAGTGTTTCCACGATCCCAAAAACTTTGTGTGATTTGCTAGGTTTCCGTGAATTTGATGATTGTTCTTTAAACTTGCACATTGCAGATTCCACCATTAAAAACCCTATGGGAAGAATTAATGATGTTCTTGTTGTTGCCAATAGGAATTATGTGCCCGTAGATTTCATTGTTCTTGATATAGATTGCAATCCTTCATGTCCTATTATTCTTGGTAGACCTTTCCTTAAAACGATTGGTGCAATTATTGATATGAAGGAAGGGAATATTAGATTCCAATTTCCGTTAAGGAAAGGCATGGAACACTTCCCTAGAAAGAAAATTAAATTACCATATGAATCTATTATTAGATCCACTTATGGATTTCCTACCAAAGATGGCAATACCTAGATCTATCTCCGCTTTTATGCCTAGTTAGGGGCATTAAACAATAGCGCTTGTTGGGAGGCAACCCAATTTTATGTTTATTCCTTGCTTTTTGTTCGTGTTTAGTAATAAATAATTCATCTAGACTCTGTTTTTGTTGTGTTTTTTGTGTGTTTAATTAGCGTTTGTGCAAAGTAGAACCGTTGGGAAGACTTGGGGAAAGTCTTTTTGATCTTGCTGTAAAAAACAGAAACTTTAGCGCTCACGAGAACTTCTGCCATTTTTTTACTGGAGAGTGTTATTTAGTTAAGTCTTTTGACGATGATTAATAGATAAATTCCTCACGTCCAGCAATTTATTTTAGAATTTTTGGGGTTCCAGAAGTTTGTGTTAGTGACAAATTACTTCAGACTGTTCTGTTTTTGACAGATTCTGTTTTTCGTGTGTTGTTTGCTTATTTTGATGAATCTATGGCTAGTAATGGAGTTTATAAACCATAGAGAAGTTTTAATACATTAGGTTTAACACCAATGTAAATAAAGAATGAGTTCATTACAGTATCTTGAAGTGGTGTTTTGCTTTCTTTAGCTAATCGAGCTCACGAGATTTTCTGTTAAGTTTTGTGTTGTGAAGTTTTCAAGTTTTGGGTAAAGATTTGATGGATTATGGAACAAGAAGTGGCAAGAGCCTAAGCTTGGGGATGCCCAAGGCACCCAAAGGTAAAATCCAAGGACACGAAAAAGCCAAAGCTTGGGGATGCCCCGGAAGGCATCCCCTCTTTTGTCTTCATTCATCGGTAACTTTACTACATGATATGTGTTTTGCTTGGAGCGTCTTGTATCATTTGAGTCTTTGATTTTTAGTTTACCACAATCATACTTGATTTACACACATTTTGAGAGAGACACACATGAATTGGAATTTATTAGAATACTCTATGTGCTTCACTTATATCTTTTGAGTTGGATAATTTTTGCTCTAGTGCTTCGCTTATATCTTTTAGAGCATGACGGTGGTTCTATTTTATTGAAATAATTGATCTCTCATGCTTCACTTATATTATTTAGAGAGTCCTTTAGAACAGCATGGTAATTTGCCTTTGATACTATAAAAAACTTTCATATAAGTGCATTGAATACTAAGAGAAGTTTGATACTTGATGATTGTTTTGAGATATGGAGATAGTGATATTAAAATTGTGCTAGTTGAGTAGTTGTGAATTTGAGAAATACTTGTGTTGAAGTTTGCAAGTCCCGTAGCATGCACGTATGGTGAAGGTTAAGTAACAAATTTGAAACATGAGGTGTTATTTGATTGTCTTCCTTATGAGTGGCAGTCGGGGACGAGCGATGGTCTTTTCCTACCAATCTATCCCCCTAGGAGCATGCGCGTAATACTTGGTTTTTGATGACTTGTAGATTTTTGCAATAAGTATGTGAGTTCTTTATGACTAATGTTGAGTCCATGGATTATACACACTCTCACCCTTCCATCATTGCTAGCCTCTCCATTACCGTGCACTGCCCTTTCTCACCTTGAGAGTTGGTGCAAACTTCGCTGGTGCATCCAAACCCCGTGATACGATACGCTCTATCACACATAAACCTCCTTATATCTTCCTCAAAACAGCCACCATACCTACCTATTATGGCATTTCCATAGCCATTCCAAGATATATTGCCATGCAACTTTCCACCGTTCCGTTTATTATGACACACATCATCATTGTCATATTGCCTTGCATGATCATGTAGTTGACATCGTATTTGAGGCAAAGCCACAGTTCATAACTCTTTCATACATGTCACTCATGAGTCATTTCACATCCCGGTACACCACCGGAGGCATTCATATAGAGTCATATCTTGTTCTAGTATCGAGTTGTAATCATTGAGTTGTAAATAAATAAATAGAAGTGTGATGATCATCATTAATAGAGCATTGTCCCAAAAATAAAAATAAAAAGAAAGAGAAAGGCCAAATAAAAAAAGAAGGCCCAAAAAAGGGGCAATGCTACCATCCTTTTTTCCACACTTGTGCTTCAAAGTAGCACCATGATCTTTATGATAGAGAGTCTCTTGTTTTGTCATTTTCATATACTAGTGGGAATTTTTCATTATAGAACTTTGGCTTGTATATTCCAACAATGGGACTCCTCAAGTGCCCTAGGTCTTCGTGAGCAAGCAAGTTGGATGCACACCCACTTAGTTTATTTTGCTGAGCTTTCATACATTTATAGCTCTAGTGCATCCGTTGCATGGCAATCCTTACTCCTTGCATTGACATCAATTGATGGGCATCTCCCTAGCCCATTGATTAGCCGTGTCAATGTGAGACTTTCTCCTTTTTGTCTTCTTCACATAACCCCCTTGATACGTCTCCAACGCATCTATAATTTTTGATTGCTCCATGCTATATTATCTACTATTTTGGACTATATTGGGCTTTATTTTCCACTTTTATATTATTTTTGGGACTAACCTATTAACCGGAGGCCCAACCCAGAATTGCTGTTTTTTGCCTATTTCAGTGTTTCAGATAAACGGAATATCAAACGGAGTCCAAACGGAATAAAATCTTCGGGAACGTGATTTTCTCACCGAACGTGATCCAGGAGACTTGGACCCTGCTCCAAGGAACAAATGAGGCGGTCACGAGGGTGGGCCCCCCCTAGGGCACGCCCCCTGCCTTGTGGGCCCCTCGTTGCTCCTCCGGCGTACTTCTTCCTCCTATATATACACACATACCCCAAAACGATCAGAACAGGAGCCAAAAACCTAATTCCACCGCCGCAACTTTCTGTATACACGAGATCCCATCTTGGGGCCTATTCCAGAGCTCCGCCGGAAGAGGGCCGTCATCACGGAGGGCTTCTACATCATCCTAGCCCCTTCGATGAAGTGTGAGTAGTTTACCTCAGACCTTCGGGTCCATAGTTAGTAGCTAGATGGCTTCTTCTCTCTCTTTGAATCTCAATACAAAGTTCCCCCCCTCTCTTGTGGAGATCTATTTGATGTAATCTTCTTTTTGCGGTGTGTTTGTTGAGACCGATGAATTGTGGATTTATGATCAAGTCTATCTATGAATAATATTTGAATCTTCTCTGAATTCTTTTATGTATGATTGGTTATCTTTGCAAGTCTCTTCGAATTATCCGTTTGGTTTGGCCAACTAGATTGGTAGTTCTTGCCATGGGAGAAGTGCTTAGCTTTGGGTTCGATCTTGCGGTGTCCTTACCCAGTGAGAGAAGGGGCAGCAAGGCACGTATTGTATCGTTGCCATCAAGGATAACAAGATGGGGTTTATTTCATATTGCATGAATTTATCTCTCTACATCATGTCATCTTGCTTAAGGCGTTACTCTGTTTTTAACTTAATACTGTAGATGCATGCTGGATAGCGGTCGATGACTGGAGTAATAGTAGTAGATGCAGAATCGTTTCAATCTAGTTGTCACAGACGTGATGCCTATATACATGATCATGCCTAGATATTCTCATAACTATGCTCAATTCTGTCAATTGCTCAATAGTAATTTGTTCACCCACCGTAGAATAGTTATGCTCTTGAGAGAAGCCACTAGTGAAACCTATGGCCCCCGGGTCTATTCCCATCATATCAATCTCCATCACTTTAATCTTGCTTTGCTTTTTTACTTGGCCTTTACTTTTTACTTTGCATCTTTATACCAAAAATACCAAAAATATTATATCTATCAGATCTCACTCTCGTAAGTGACCGTGAAGGATTGACAACCCCTAATCGCGTTGGTTGCAAGTAGCTATCGCTTTGTGCAGGTAAGAGGGACTTGAGCGTGGGCTCCTACTGGATTGATACCTTGGTTCTCAAAAACTGAGGGAAATACTTACGCTACTCTGCTGCATCATCCCTTCCTCTTCGGAGAAAACCAATGCAATCTCAAGACGTAGCAAGAAGGATTTCTGGCGCCGTTGCCGGGGAGTCTACGCAAAAAGTCAACATACCAAGTACCCATCACAATCCCTATCTCTCGCATTACATTATTTGCCATTTGCCTCTCGTTTTCCTCTCCCCCCAATTCACCCTTGCCGTTTTATTCGCCCTCTCTCTCTATCCTCCCTCTCTTTTCCGTTTGCTTTTTGCTTGCTCGTGTGTTAGTTTTCTTGTTTGCTCGCTTGTCGTTATGTCTAAAATTGGGGAAGTTATCGCCAATATGGACAATAACAATATCATGGAAAATTCTGATGCTCCTACTAAAGAACCAACCATCTTTCATACAAAAAAGTTCCATGTTGGTAGTGGTAATATTATTGGAAAAGGAGTTATTCAAGATTTCTTTACTTGTGCTGGTGCTTTAACTTCTATGGGTAGTTCTATCCTTCATAGAACTAGTAGTCTTGCAGACGCTATTGCCATGCTTATAGTTGAACTTCAAAGACAATTCATGCACATGCATCCTTCCATACAAAGGATTTTTCTGGAATTTTCTAATATTGAGCATTCTTCTGTTAAGCGTGTCGCTACTATCTTTTTGGCTCATGAGTTTAGATTCATAATAAGAGAAGCCAAAGAAATCTTTGCACATTATATGGTGGACGCTTGTCGTCCTCCCATAGAAACTATCCTCTTTGATCAAGAAGAAATAATGTGTTTTCAATCTCTAGATTATGTTGTTTTCAATGAAAATCTTAGAAGAAGGGTTCCTACCAATGTTTTAGTTGATAGAATTTTTGAAGTTAATGATGATTTGGCTATTCGAAATAATGAGCTAGGATATTCTCTTGAATATAGGCTTACAAAGTTCTGTCAAAAGAATGCTTATAATGATGAATTGGTTGTACATTACGAAGGACCAAAGGAGGAACCTATACATCCCAAGGTTGATCTTGGGGACTTTTGTCCCGTTAAATTTAGTCCTTTTGATTACTTTTGCTTGCCTCAAAGAAATCTTGCTACCGAACGTAGAGAATATGAAATTAGTTTCAATAATCTATCTTACTATTATAGCAATACCTAGATATATCCTCGCTTTTATACCTAGCTAGGGGCGTTAAACGATAGCGCTTGTTGGGAGGCAAACCAATTTTATTTTTCTTCCTTGCTTTTTGCTCCTGTTTAGTAATAAATAATTAATCTAGCCTCTGTTTTGGTTGTGTTTCTTTGTGTTTAGTTAGAGTTTGTGCCAAGTAGAACCGTTGGGAAGACTTGGGGAAAGTCTTTTTGATCTTGCTGTAAAAAACAGAAACTTTAGCGCTCACGAGAATTGCTGCCATTTTTTACCGGAGAGTGTTATTTAGTTAATGCTTTTTGCAGATGATTAATAGATAAATTCCAAACGTCCAAAATTTATTTTAGATTTTTTGGGGCTCCAGATCTTGCGCTAGGTACAGATTACTACAGACTGTTCTGTTTTTGACAGATTCTGTTTTTCGTGTGTTGTTTGCTTATTTTGATGAATCTATGGCTAGTAAAATAGTTTATAATCCATAGAGAAGTTGGAATACAGTAGGTTTAACACCAAAATAAATAAATAATGAGTTCATTACAGTACCTTGAAGTGGTCTTTTGTTTTCTTTCGCTAACGGAGCTCACGAGTTTTCTATTTTGAGTTTTGTGTTGTGAAGTTTTCAAGTTTTGGGTGAATTCTTTTGATGGATCAAGGAACAAGGAGTGGCAAGAGCCTAAGCTTGGGGATGCCCATGGCACCCCCAAGATAATCCAAGGACACCAAAAAGTCAAAGCTTGGGGATGCCCCGGAAGGCATCCCCTCTTTCGTCCACTTCCATCGGTAATTTACTTGGAGCTATATTTTTATTCACCAACATGATATGTGTTTTGCTTGGAGCGTCTTGTATTATTTGTGTCTTTGTGTCTTAGTATGCCACAATCATCCTTGCTGTACACACCTTTTTAGAGAGCCATATATGAATTAAAATTTGATAGAATACTCTATGTGCTTCACTTCTATCTTTTGAGCTAGATAATTTTGCTCTATGTGCTTCACTTATATCTTTTGAGCTAAGTAGTTTTGCTCTATGTGCTTCACTTATATCTTTTGAGCTAGATAGTTTTGCTCTATGTGCTTCACTTATATCTTTTGAGTGTTATAATTTTGCTCTTTGTGCTTCACTTAGATCTCTTAGAGCATGGTGGTGGATTTGTTTTTAAGAAACTATTGATCTCTCATGCTTCACTTAAATTATTTTGAGAGTCTTTAATAGCATGGTAATTTGCTTAATAATAATATGCTTGGTATTCAAGATTTGTGAAACTTTCTTTTGAGTGTGTTGAATACTAAGAAAAGATTGAAGCATGATAATTGTTTTGAGATATGGAGGTGATAATATTAAAGTCATGCTAGTTGAGTAGTTGTGAATTTAAAGAATACTTGTGTTAAGGTTTGTGATTCCCGTAGCATGCACGTATGGTGAACCGTTATGCAATGAAGTCGGAGCATGGTTTATTTATTGATTGTCTTCCTTATGAGTGGCGGTCGGGGACGAGCGATGGTCTTTTCCTACCAGTCTATCCCCCTAGGAGCATGCGCGTAATACTTTGCTTTGATAACTTATAGATTTTTGCAATAAGTATATGAGTTCTTTATAACTAATGTTGAGTCCATGGATTATACGCACTCTCACCCTTCCACCTTTGCTAGCCTCTCTAATACCGCGCATCTTTCGCCGGTATCATACACCTACCACATACCTTCCTCAAAACAGCCACCATACCTACCTATTATGGCATTTCCATAGCCATTCCGAGATATATTGCCATGCAACTTTCCACCATCAAGTTCATCATGACACATTCGTCATTGTCATATTGCTTAGCATGATCATGTAGTTGACATAGTATTCGTGGCAAAGTCACCATTCATAATTTCTTCATACTTGTCACTCTTGATTCATTGCATATCCCGCTACACCACCGGAGGCATCCATATAGAGTCATACTTTGTTTTAGAATCAAGTTGTAATCATTGAGTTGTAAATAAATAAAAGTGTGATGATCATCATTCAATAGAGCATTGTCCCAATAAAAAAAGAGAAAGGCCAAAGAAAAAAAAAGACCCAAAAAAGAGAAAATAAATAAAAAGGGGAAATGCTACTATCCCTTTTCCACACTTGTGCTTCAAAGTAGCACCATGATATAGCAAGTCTCATATATTGTGCTTCAAAGTAGCACCATGTTCTTCATATAGAGAGTCTCATATGTTGTCACTTTCATATACTAGTGGGAATTTTACATTATAGAACTTGGCTTGTATATTCCAATAATGGGCTTCCTAAAATTGCCCTAGGTCTTCATGAGAAAGCAAGTTGGATGCACACTCACTAGTTTCTTTTGTTGAGCTTTCATACATTTATAGCTCTAGTGCATCCGTTGCATGGCAATCCCTACTCACTCACATTGATATCTATTGATGGGCATCTCCATAGCCCGTTGATACGCCTAGTTGATGTGAGACTATCTTCCCCTCCTTTTTGTCTTCTCCACAACCACCATTGTATTCCACCTATAGTGTTATATCCATGGCTCACGCTCATGTATTGCATGAAGATTGAAAAAGTTTTGAAAAAGTTAGAGTATGAAACAATTGCTTGGCTTGTCATCGGGGTTGTGCATGATTTGAATACTTTGTGTGGTGAAGATGGAGCATAGCCAGACTATATGATTTTGTAGGGATAACTTTCTTTGGCCATATTATTTTGAGAAGACATAATTGCTTTATTAGTATGCTTGAAGTATTATTATTTTTATGTCAATATAAACTTTTGTGTTGAATCTTTATAATTTGAATATTCATACCACAATTAAGAATATTTGCATTGAAATTATGCCAAGTAGCACTCCGCATCAAAAATTCTCTTTTTATCATTTACCTACTCGAGGACGAGCAGGAATTAAGCTTGGGGATGCCTGATACGTCTCCAACGTATATATAATTTTTGATTGCTCCATGCTATATTATCTAGTATTTTGGACTATATTGGGCTTTATTTTCCACTTTTATATTATTTTTGGGACTAACCTATTAACCGGAGGCCCAGCCCAGAATTGCTGTTTTTTGCCTATTTCAGTGTTTCAGATAAACGAAATATCAAACGGAGTCCAAACGGAATAAAATCTTCGGGAACGTGATTTTCTCACCGAGCGTGATCCAGGAGACTTGGACCCTGCTCCAAGGAACAAAAGAGGTGGTCACGAGGGTGGGCCCCCCCTAGGGTGCGCCCCCTCCCTTGTGGGCCCCTCGTTGCTCCTCCGGCGTACTTCTTCCTCCTATATATACACACGTACCCCCAAACGATCAGAACAGGAGCCAAAAACCTAATTCCACTGCCGCAACTTTCTGTATCCATGAGATCCCATCTCGAGGCCTGTTCCGGAGCTCCGTCGGAAGAGGGACGTCATCATGGAGGGCTTCTACATCATCCTAGCCCCTCCGATGAAGTGTGAGTAGTTTACCTCAGACCTTCGGGTCCATAGTTAGTAGCTAGATGGCTTCTTCTCTCTCTTTAAATCTCAATACAAAGTTCTCCCCCTCTCTTGTGGAGATCTATTCGATGTAATCTTCTTTTTGCGGTGTGTTTGTTGAGACCGATTAATTGTGGGTTTATGATCAAGTCTATCTATGAATAATATTTGAATCTTCTCTGAATTCTTTTATGTATGATTGGTTATCTTTGCAAGTCTCTTCGAATTATCCGTTTGGTTTGGCCAACTAGATTGGTAGTTCTTGCCATGGGAGAAGTGCTTAGCCTTGGGTTCGATCTTGCGGTGTCCTTACCCAGTGACAGAAGGGGCAGCAAGGCACGTATTGTATCGTTGCCATCGAGGATAACAAGATGGGGTTTATTTCATATTGCATGAATTTATCTCTCTACATCATGTCATCTTGCTTAAGGCGTTACTCTGTTTTTAACTTAATACTCTAGATACATGCTGGATAGCGGTCGATGAGTGGAGTAATAGTAGTAGATGCAAAATCATTTCGATCTACTTGTCACGGACGTGATGCCTATATACATGATCATGCCTAGATATTCTCATAACTATGCTCAATTCTGTCAATTGCTCAACAGTAATTTGTTCACCCACCGTAAAATACTTACGCTCTTGAGAGAAGCCACTAGTGAAACCTATGCCCCCGGGTCTATTCTCATCATATCAATCTCCATCACTTTAATCTTGCTTTGCTTTTTACTCCGCCTTTACTTTTTACTTTGCATATTTATACCAAAAATACCAAAAATATTATATCTATCAGATCTCACTCTCGTAAGTGACCGTGAAGGGATTGACAACCCCTAATCGCGTTGGTTGCGAGTAGCTATTACTTTGTGCAGGGACGAGGGACTTGAGCATGGGCTCCTACTGGATTGATACCTTGATTCTCAAAAACCGAGGGAAATACTTACGCTACTCTACTGCATCATCCCTTCCTCTTCGGGGAAAACCAACGCAAGCTCAAGACGTAGCACCCCTTCATTATATTCTATTCCACCCATAGTGCTATATCCATGGCTCACGCTCATGTATTGCGTGAAAGTTGAAAAAAGTTTGATATTACTAAAGTATGAAACAATTGCTTGGCTTGTCATCGGGGTTGTACATGATGAGAGAATTCTTGTGTGATGAAAATGGAGCATGACCAAACTATATGATTTTGTAGGGATGAACTTTCTTTGGCCATGTTATTTTGAGAAGACATGATTGCTTAGTTAGTATGCTTGAAGTATTATTATTTTTATGTCAATATTAAAATTTTATCTTGAATCTTTCGGATCTGAACATTCATGCCATAATAAAGAAAAATTACATTGAGAAATATGTTAGGAAGCATTCCACATCAAAAATTCTGTTTTTATCATTTACCTACACGAGCACGAGCAGGAATTAAGCTTGCAGATGCTTGATATGTCTCCAACGTATCTATAATTTTTGATTGCTCCATGCTATTGTATATTCTGTTTTGGATGTTTAATGGGCTTATTTATACACTTTTATATTATTTTTGGGACTAACCTATTAACCGGAGGCCCAGCCCAAATTGTTGTTTTTTGCCTATTTCATTGTTTCACATAAAAAAGAATATCAAACGGAGTCCAAACGGAATGAAACCTTCGGGAGCGTCATTTTTGGAACAAACATGATCCAGAGGACTTGGAGTGGACGTCAAGCAACCAACGAGGAGGCCATGAGGTAGGGGGTGCGCCTACCCCCCTGGGCGCGCCCTCCACCCTCGTGGGCCCCTCGTGGTTCCACCGACCGACTTCTTCCTCCTATATATACCTACGTACCCTGAAAACATCGAGGAGCACCACGAAATCCTAATCCCACCGCCGCAACCTTCTGTACCCAAGAGATCCCATCTGGGGGCCTTTTCCGGAGCTCCGTCAGAGGGGGCATTGATCACGGAGGGCCTCTACATCAACTCCATGGCCCCTCCGATGATGTGTGAGTAGTTTACCTCAGACCTTCGGGTCCATAGTTATTAGCTAGATGGCTTCTTCTCTCTCTTTGGATCTCAATACAAAGTTCTCCTTGATTCTCTGGGAGATCTATTTGATGTAATCTTATTTTGTGGTGTGTTTGTCGAGATCCGATGAATTGTGGGTTTATGATGAAGATTATCTATGAACAATATTTGAATCTTCTCGGAATTCTTTTATGTATGATTGGTTATCTTTGCAAGTCTCTTCTATTTTTCAGTTTGGTTTGGCCTACTAGATTGATCTTTCTTGCAATGGGAGAAGTGCTTAGCTTTCGGTTCAATCTTGCGGTGCTCGATCCCAGTGAGAGAAAGGGAAATGACACATATTGTATTGTTGCCATCGAGGATAAAAAGATGGGGTTTATATATCATATTGCATGAGTTTATCCCTCTACATCATGTCATCTTGCTTAAGGAGTTACTCTGTTCTTATGAACTTAATACTCTAGATGCATGCTGGATAGCGGTCGATGTGTGGAGTAATAGTAGTAGATGCAGGCAGGAGTCAGTCTACTTGTCACGAACGTGATGCCTATATGCATGATCATACCTAGATGTTCTCATAACTATGCTCAATTCTATCAATTGCTCGACAGTAATTTGTTCACCCACCGTAATACTTATGCTATCTTGAGAGAAGCCACTAGGGAAACCTATGGTCCCCGGGTCTATTTTCCATCATACAAGTTTCCAATCTATCTTATTTTGCAATCCTTACTTTCAATCTATATCATAAAAGTACCAAAAATATTTATCTTATTATTATCATCTCTATCAGATCTCACTCTTGCAAGTGGCCGTGAAGGGATTGACAACCCCTTTATCGTGTTGGTTGCGAGGTTCTTATTTGTTTGTGTAGGTACGAGGCGACTTGTACGTTGTCTCCTACTAGATTGATACCTTGGTTCTCAAAAACTGAGGGAAATACTTACGCTACTTTGCTGCATCACCCTTTCCTCTTCAAGGGAAACCAACGCATGCTCAAGAGGTAGGAACGTGCTTAAGAATCATCTCTGGTCAATAACCAATAGCAGAACCTGGATGCTCATATTGGTTCCTACATATTCTATGAAGATCTTTATCGGTCAAATCGCATAACAACATACGTTGTTCCCTTTGTCATCGGTATGTTACTTGCCCAAGATTCGATCATCAGTATCATCATACCTAGTTCAATCTCGCTACCGGCAAGTCTCTTTACTCGTTCCATAATGCATCATCTCGCAACTAACTCATTAGTTACATTGCTTGCAAGGATTATAGTGATGTGCATTACCGAGAGGGCCCAGAGATACCTCTCCGACAATCAGAGTGACAAATCCTAATCTCGATCTATGCCAACTCAACAAACACCATCGGAGACACCTGTAGAGCATCTTTATAATCACCCAGTTATGTTGTGACGTTTGATAGCATCTTTATAATCGCCCTGGTGGGTTGTGCCCCCTCGGGGCACCCCCCAGGTGCATCTCTAGCCCATTGGGTTCCTTCTGGTCCAAAAAAATTCTCCAAAAAGTTTTGCGATGTTTGGACCCTGTTTGATATTGATTTTCTGCGATGTAAAAAACACGCAAAAACAACAACTGGCACTTGGCACTAGGTCAATAGGTTAGTCCCAAAAAATGATATAAAGTTGTTATAAAATGATTGTAAAACACCCAAGAATGATAAAATAACAGCATGAATACTTCATAAATTATAGATACGTTGGAGACGTATCAGGTAGTAACTTGATCTGAAGTTTCATGATCATCATCATTAGCTCCCTCACTAATTGATGTAGGAATCATTGGAACTGATTTCTGCGATGGACTGCTTTCCAATTTGGGACAAGTTACAATTACCTCATCAAGTTCTACTTTCCTCCCACTCACTTCTTTCGAGAGAAACTCCTTCTATAGAAAGGATCCATTCTTAGCAACGAATATCATGCCTTCGGATCTGTGATAGAAGGTGTACCCAATAGTTTCCTTTGGGTATCCTAGGAAGACGCATTTCTCCGATTTGGAGCGTATGGGAGAAGTGGCCAACAAGTTGGAGTCACCCGAAGGACTGTCAGGAGTTCAGGATGTGTTTCACGTTTCCCATTTGAAGAAGTGCCATGCAGAGATGGCCAATATTCCCCTGTAAGGACGCTTGACCCTGGAAAGGATAATGATGTTCCACGAAGTGGAATATGGACTTCATAAGTATAAGTTTTTACCTCGATATGAGGGATATCCCAAGAGGATGAAGAGATGAATTACTATTGGATATAAAGGAGGTATGATGTCAGAAATATGGATCAATGGAAACTCCATGATGAGTCTGAGTAATCATGTCCTAGTTTGGTGCAAATAGAAGGAAGGAAGACAGTATAATTGGATGGATTTAAGAATACTAGGAAGTTGGAAGATGGAATAATGATAAGTTGCCCAATGATAAGTTCAAGGACTACAAGTGATGAGGTGTGCCATAACCCACAGGCCCCAGGACCTGCCAAGAAGCAAGCACATTCTTGCTGAAGGAAAAACCCTGGATGAAGTTATGATTTTATCGATAAGACGATCTTATAGGAGTAACGCAAAACCTGAGAGTTGTGAAGGAACGATAGATGGTTGTTGGCTTGCAGAATCTATGGATTTATCCGAACTTGGTTCGTCGACAAGAGAAATTCTGAAATGCTTGTGAGGATGACCGAGTGTTACAATGCGAGATTCGCTAAACCGTATACAAGGTAATGATTTGGGTGCGGGATGGATTGATCACCATACCGACTTACTCTTATTATTCGCCTTGCTATATGGGATGGTAAATCTGAGTGACTTACCTATAGTGGAGAGACGACGATCAAAACCTTGTTTAAGCCTTAGAATGGTATAGGTATTTTTCCCTTGTACAAGGCAGCTTTGCCAACCGTAGGTTATACGGTGAGGATCACCCAGACCCATTTCCTGCAGGAGAAACCACAAATTGTTGACCACCATGAGATATCGATAGTTGTTTAGTTTTGGCGCCAGACCCGTCAGCTAAGAAGACCCAATCTCGGAAGAACCTTACCAAGATGAAAGGATAGAAAAATTGTGGTAAGGTTATGTCACTACCGGAAGAGCCCGGATAAGGAATTATCCTGAAGATCTAAGAAGACCGACACTGTCAAGAATAAGGATGGAGTATATGAGTTTTGATAGAACCGTAACCATACTTCTAAGGGTGGTAGCACCCCAGACCCCGGAGACGATCGATGAATTTTGAGGAGACCCCCAAACCCTAACCTTTTCTTGCTAGCCTCTCCGAATCTCGAGGACGAGATTCATTTTAAGGGTGGTAGGTTTGTAACATCCCAAAATTCTAAATTTTGGAATGTTATAATAAATAGATAGATTTGATTGATTGTTTGATTGATTGTCTGAAAGTGAGTGAATTCGAAACTTTTGAAAGTTAAATGAGAGGGAATAAAAGGACTTTCCCAAACTTTCATATTTGCTTTCTGATCTCCATGAATTCAAATTCTTTTCAAATACAAAACCCTTGAGCGAAGATGATATGACTTCTTCCATTTAAAATTAAATGAAAGGGTATTTGAAAAATAATTGAATTTCATTTGGAAATATTTCAATTCAGAAACTTTAAGCAACTCAATGATTTTCATGAGAGGAGATAAAATGACTTCTTCAAATTATGAAATATGAGTTGGGAGTTTCAAGGATCAAATTCAAAGCCCTTTTGAATTTTATTTTATTTTCATTTTGGATTTGGTTGAGTTTTATTCAAATTATTTTTCTCCAAAAATAAAATATATGGAAAATAGGGTAACATGATTACCTACATTAGAAAATTGGAGAAAAATTAATTTGAAATCATTTTGGTATTTCTAAAATGATTGTGGTTGGATTTTAATAGACCAGTAGCACTCTTTGTTTTATCTGAATTTGTGTGGATTTTACTTGATTTTACAAAAATGTTCATGTTGTAGATATTCTTTTTCTGAAAATTTTGATATATTATATGCCTATATAATATTTCCATTTAATTTGTTTTATTATTTTTATTTGTCTGGAAATGTTTAAAAAAATCCCCCGACTGGGCCGGCCCAGCTCCTGCTAGGCCGCGGCCTAGCCCAGCTCGCCGTCGCCCCGTCCCCGATCTCCCGCGGGAGACCGACTCCCGCACGGGAGCGCCGCCGCCGGAGTCCGGCCGGACTCCGCGTCCTCCTCGTGCCCCCTCGCCCAAGGAAGGCCTCGTGCCTTTATAAGGAAGGCCCCGGACCCCGCCTCCCTCTCCTCTCCGCCTCTCACCCTCGCAACCGCCGCCATCGCCGGACACCGGAGGCGCCCGCGCCGCGCCCCTCTGCTGCCTCGACGCGCGCCGCCCCGCCTCTGCTGCTCGCAGCCGCCGCCCCGCGCCACCCTGCCTCGCCGCGCTCACCGGAGCTGCCTCGCCTCGCTCGCCGGAGAACACCGCCGCCGCTGGTTTTCCGCCCCGAACCGGTATAAACCGCCCCCGGTCCGGTTTATTTTATATTTTATAGGTTTTCTCTGGGTTTTTTTTAAAACCGGTTTTTGTTAGGTTTATTATTTAGAGAACATTCGCTGGTTAGGTATAGAAAACGAACGTTCGCCCTTTAGTTTCTTCTTTTTCTGTTATTTTCGGCCAGGGGCCTATTTGTGATAGTTTTTCTTACTGTGTAGTCCCTCGGTTTCAAACGACTATAACTTTTTGCTCGTTAGTCCAAATTAGACGAAACCAACGCCCACTTCTTCGTTATGATCCCATCTATCCAGTAATCCAAAGCAAACATGTTTTTAAAAAGTTTAAAATTTGAATTAGACCAGATTTGAATTCAAACTTCGTTTGATCGTAACTTGAGTTTCGTAGCTCCGTTTGAGTTGATTCTTTTTGCAAATCGAAGCTCTTGACCTAAACATTCTAATAAGGCCAAATTAACATAATTTTGGTACTGTTAGAAATTGTTTTATGTTGCAAGAGTTACTTGCTTGGTTTTGATGTTTCCGAATCGTCTTCTTCGTTCTTTCTAATCTTTTGAGTGATTGCTTATGTGTGGTTACTATTGCTTGCTTACGATAGATTTACCGGAGTGTGACGAGTAGAGCTATCAAGAGTTTTGAGTGCGAATCATCTTCATCAACATTGCAGGCAAGTTCACACTTTGATCATATCCTCTTTCATACCCAGTTTTTGTTGCATTAGATCAAACCTCAAACATTGCATGATTAGGATCTAATTAAATTGGGGGTATTGGGAAGTAGTTGATGAGGTAGGAACCTATTGCCCTGCATTCAAACCTTGGGAGTTACTTTTACGTTATGCTTACATGGCCATGCTATGCTCGTAGACGTGGATTGGGTTTTGAGAGTATCCATGACAGATGTGAGATTGTTAATTAATGGTTTACTTAAGGTGGCAACTTAAACACACATCTGGGTGGATTGAGGCACCTGGTTATTCTAGGATTGCCTGTCTAGGCACCTGGGTAATCCAGGACTTGCCTGTTTTCTTTTGGACTGCCACCCAGGCTCAAAGGGATCATGAGACTATTCATACTAGAAACTTCCGTGTGCAGCCACAAGCTATTATGGGCTCTAGCATAGTTGACTAAGTCATGCGAACTCTTACAGTGGTAGACTAGCAGATGTAGGGGATGTAGGTGGTACGGTCTACCCGATCGTAAGGTGCTAGCGCTTCTGAAAGACTATGTCTCGATCATCCGTCTTCTCAAACACCATGTAGTGCGAGAAACCAAACGGAGGCGATCGAGTCTTGTGGGGAAAAGTGTGCAAACCTCTGCAGAGTGTAACAAACTAATCATGGTTAGTCGTGTCCCCGGTTATGGACATCTTGAGTATCTAGTTCTTGGATTATCCTGTGATCTCATCACGTTACTTTAAATGAATATTGTTGGGTTTTAATGATGATGCTTAATTGGGATTGAGAATGCTGTCAACCATTCTCAATGTTCAACAACCACCATGATAGTTAATTAAAATGTATTCCTTTGTAGTAGGGAAAAATTGGCTTTTCGCAAAAACCTTATAACCATAGAGCTTTTCCACCAGCCATATATGCATGTAGTGATAGCCATTATTCATCATTGCTCTATAGTGTGAATTTGCCAGTACATTCAATGTACTGACCCGTTTCGGGCTGCAACATCTCATGTTGTAGGTTTCTTACGACGAGTAAGTGATACGTTAGGGTTACGATTTCTACACTCAACTTTGCCGTTGGTGTTGATGGGAATCCACAACCTTGTTACTTCCGCTATTTTGGATTTGAGGTAATAGTATTTACGTTACTTTTACATGTGATTTACCTCTGTTATAAATCCTCGAGTACTGTGTGTGTCAGCATACCGATCCAGGGATGACACTTAAGCACAGAGACTTGACCCATTCGGGTCGGGTCGCTACAAGATGGTATCAGAGCACATGTTGACTGTAGGACGTGACCCTAGAAACTGCCAAGCCCATAGCAAAGATTTTTCTCTACAACTTTCCCTTTCAAAAAAAAATCTTTTACCTCTCTTCTCTTCTGAGCTTATTCAAAAATTCCATTTAGTGAGACCATACCCCTTTCCCCCTTTTTACCACTCGAAGATTCAACTGATGAGACCACCCCAAGAAGTACAAGATATCGGACAACTAAGACCACTTCAGAATGAAGAGTATTTTCCGTGCATCTGAATAATGGAATCTACAGCGGTTGAAGACCGAAGACAAGTAGAATTTGAAGGCTCTAAAGAATTCCCAGATTTGTATGACCTAGGAAGGCTACCCTTATGGAACTTGGCAGACTATGGAAGTTGTCAATACCCGAGATCAAGGTGTATCGGAGAAAGACTGAAACAAGGAGCATGAGAACTCAAAGTTTTGTCAAGAAAACCCTAAGGCAGGGGATATCAATCATGGAAGATAGCTCATGGCAATGACAAGGGCAGAAACACGGTTATCCGTGATGTCATCGCCGCTGATGCTATTGTCACCGTGCTGAGTTAAGGATGCATTTCATCAGAATGGATTTGATGGAAGAAGGCTGATGGAGCACCTATCATAAGATGAAGTTTTAGCCCTAGCCGGTGTATCACCAGGATGTGGAGTAGTACATCAAGAAGTTTAAAATGGAGCTCCAGGAAGCCGTATTAGACAAGGAAGCATTTCATGAAGAACTCAGGGACCACAAGCTGAAAGTAGCCAAGCTGGAGGAGCTACAACCTCGAGATACCGGAGATTTGTCAGGAACTGAAGGACAGTAGGACCATGGTTCATGCGAAGGATGTTGAAACCAGAAGTTTGGAACGCAACTCCAGAATATTAAAGGACGTCACGAGTGACTTCGCGTCATAAGAGTTGATCTGGCAAAAGAACTTGAGAAGGACAAGCATGATCGGAAGAAGCCCATCGAAGATATGAACAAAACTTGTAGAGTTTGGAGACGTTGAAGATTTATTGACCTTAGAAAACCAAACCCCTGTTATATACCTATGTTAGATGCGATGTTTGTGAGCTATCATTTGTTTGATGTTTTTCCCGATGGCCACAAATAAAATCTATCTTTTCAAAACTTTTGTTTGTGTTGTGTGTATCCCTCTCTATCTCTCTTATCTCATCCCAAACCCATGGACCCAATAGAGGATGAATGAAGATGAGCTTATATTTTCTGGACCGATGAGACAATTGGAGATGGACCAATGGATTCCGAACATGGAGGATCACATGGAGAATAACCCTATAGTCGGAAAGGATATGACCCAGCATGCTCTTCAGTGCTTTGAAAGAGGTGCTGCTACTTGGTGGAGGATGTACCAAACCATCAATGGATGGCAAGGAGTAACCACCTGGAGAGAATTAAAGTTGACTCTGCAAAGATCTCACCTTGTGTCCCAGAAGTTGAAGTCTTATGGAAAGGATATGAAGAAACCTTGTGCATGCAAGATTTGTGGAGAAATAGGACACACCCATAAAGGACACAAGGATGAATGCCCTAATTGTGAAGGAAGTCACCCAGTTGAAGAATGCCCAACTAGGCAGATTTCTTGTTTCTTGTGTGAAGGGACTACCCACTATCCTGCTCAGTGTCACATTTACCCCATGGTATAACGAACCATCCAGCAGAAGAAAGAAGTAATGAAAGGAGCCCTCATGGAAATTTTAGAAGAAGTTGTGATGAAGGAAAAGATGGAGGACATGCTTAAAGAAGACCCGAGTAAACCCTGCACTAAGTCTTGCTATTCATGTGGAGAAGAAGGACACATCTCCCAAAATTTTTTGAATGGGGATCTAGTAGAATTCCCGACACATGAAGTAGAATATGACCCACAGGAAATAGAAGCCATGATTGGCATGGAAAGGTCTAGGAAGAGAAGCAGAGAGGATTCCAGGAAGGATCTGAGTCATATCACATGTTATAGGTGCAAAGAGTCAGGGCACTACCTCAACAGTTGCCCCAAAAGGAAACCTCGATACTTGTCAGAAGTAATGTGTTTTAGTTGTAATGGAGCAGGGCACTTTGCCAGAGAATGCCCCAAGGAGAAGGAAACTTGTGCTAGATAGTTGAGTTTGCAACAAAAGAAATGGAGTAGTAAAAGTGAGAACATTTTCTTTTATATTGAGGTGTTGAGTTGAGACATGTAATGGAGAAGCGAGAGATTGTAATCATTTGAGGATGAATAAAGTAGCATCGTTGGTAATGATATGGATTTTATGAGTTGTTACCCTATGAAGAAGAATTTTGACCATTTTTGAGGATATGAGAAATATGGTCTATGGAAGATTTGTGCATTTTAAGGGTGGTAGTACCCTGTAAGAACCGTTGACCCCTGGAAAAGATAAGGATACTCCATTGAGTGGATTTTGGACAAAATGAAAATGAGTGTTGTCTCGATATGTGTGATACCCCAAGAGTATGTGGGATGAAGTTGGAGACCGTCAGTTGTTTGGACCAAATGTGATCAAGGAGTCAAAAGAGAATGTTAAGTTGATTCGAGATAGACTGAAGGTAGCTCAGTCCAGGCAGAAGACTTATGCAGACTTAAAAATGCAAGGAGGTAGTCTATGAAATTGGAGAGAGAGCATGTCTTCATGTGTTCCCTCTGCGAGGAGTTAAACTAATTGGAGTTAAGGTAAAGTTAGCCTTTGTAGGACCATACCGAGTTTTGGAGCGTATGGGAGAAGTGGCCAACAAGTTGGAGTCACCCGAAGGACTGTCAGGAGTTCAGGATGTGTTTCACGTTTCCCATTTGAAGAAGTGCCATGCAGAGATGGCCAATATTCCCCTGTAAGGACGCTTGACCCTGGAAAGGATAATGATGTTCCACGAAGTGGAATATGGACTTCATAAGTATAAGTTTTTACCTCGATATGAGGGATATCCCAAGAGGATGAAGAGATGAATTACTATTGGATATAAAGGAGGTATGATGTCGGAAATATGGATCAATGGAAACTCCATGATGAGTCTGAGTAATCATGTCCTAGTTTGGTGCCAATAGAAGGAAGGAAGACAGTACAATTGGATGGATTTAAGAATACTAGGAAGTTGGAAGATGGAATAATGATAAGTTGCCCAATGATAAGTTCAAGGACTACAAGTGATGAGGTGTGCCATAACCCACAGGCCCCAGGACCTGCCAAGAAGCAAGCACATTCTTGCTGAAGGAAAAACCCTGGATGAAGTTAAGATTTTATTGATAAGACGATCTTATAGGAGTAACGCAAAACCTGAGAGTTGTGAAGGAACGATAGATGGTTGTTGGCTTGCAGAATCTATGGATTTATCCGAACTTGGTTCGTCGACAAGAGAAATTCTGAAATGCTTGTGAGGATGACCGAGTGTTACAATGCGAGATTCGCTAAACCGTATACAAGGTAATGATTTGGGTGCGGGATGGATTGATCACCATACCGACTTACTCTTATTATTCGCCTTGCTATATGGGATGGTAAATCTGAGTGACTTACCTATAGTGGAGAGACGACGATCAAAACCTTGTTTAAGCCTTAGAATGGTATAGGTATTTTTCCCTTGTACAAGGCAGCTTTGCCAACCGTAGGTTATACGGTGAGGATCACCCAGACCCATTTCCTGCAGGAGAAACCACAAATTGTTGACCACCATGAGATATCGATAGTTGTTTAGTTTTGGCGCCAGACCCTTCAGCTAAGAAGACCCAATCTCGGAAGAACCTTACCAAGATGAAAGGATAGAAAAATTGTGGTAAGGTTATGCCACTACCGGAAGAGCCCGGATAAGGAATTATCCTGAAGATCTAAGAAGACCGACACTGTCAAGAATAAGGATGGAGTATATGAGTTTTGATAGAACCGTAACCATACTTCTAAGGGTGGTAGCACCCCAGACCCCGGAGACGATCGATGAATTTTGAGGAGACCCCCAAACCCTAACCTTTTCTTGCTAGCCTCTCCGAATCTCGAGGACGAGATTCATTTTAAGGGTGGTAGGTTTGTAACATCCCCAAATTCTAAATTTTGGAATGTTATAATAAATAGATAGATTTGATTGATTGTTTGATTGATTGTCTGAAAGTGAGTGAATTCGAAACTTTTGAAAGTTAAATGAGAGGGAATAAAAGGACTTTCCCCGACATTCATATTTGCTTTCTGATCTCCATGAATTCAAATTCTTTTCAAATACAAAACCCTTGAGCAAAGATGATATGACTTCTTCCATTTAAAATTAAATGAAAGGGTATTTGAAAAATAATTGAATTTCATTTGGAAATATTTCAATTCAGAAACTTTAAGCAACTCAATGACTTTCACGAGAGGAGATAAAATGACTTCTTCAAATTATGAAATATGAGTTGGGAGTTCCAAGGATCAAATTCAAAGCCCTTTTGAATTTTATTTTATTTTCATTTTGGATTTGGTTGAGTTTTATTCAAATTATTTTTCTCCAAAAATAAAATATATGGAAAATAGGGTAACATGATTCCCTACATTAGAAAATTGGAGAAAAATTAATTTGAAATCATTTTGGTATTTCTAAAATGATTGTGGTTGGATTTTAATAGACCAGTAGCACTCTTTGTTTTATCTGAATATGTGTGGATTTTACTTGATTTTACAAAAATGTTCATGTTGTAGATATTCTTTTTCTGAAAATTTTGATATATTATATGCCTATATAATATTTCCATTTAATTTGTTTTATTAGTTTTATTTGTCTGGAAATCTTTAAAAAAAATTCCCCCGACTGGGCCGGCCCAGCTCCTTTCAGGACGCGGCCCAGCCCAGCTCGCCATCGCCCCGTCCCCGATCTCCTGCGGGAGAACGACTCCCGCACGGGAGCGCCGCCGCCGGAGTCCGGCCGGACTCCGCGTCCTCCTCGTGCCCCCTCGCCCAAGGAAGGCCTCGGCCTCGTGCCTTTATAAGGACGGCCCCGGACCCCGCCTCTCTCTCCTCCCCGCCTCTCGCCACCGCAACCGCCGCCATCACCGGACGCCGGAGCCGCCCGCGACGCGCCCCTCTGCTGCCTCGCCGTGCGCCGCCCCGCCTCTGCTGCTCGCAGCCGCCGCCCCGCGCCACCCTGCCTCGCCGAGCTCGCCGGAGCTACCTCGCCTCGCTCGCCGGAGAACACCGCCGCCGCTGGTTTTCCGCCCCGAACCGGTATAAACCGCCCCCGGTCCGGTTTATTTTATATTTTATAAGTTTTCTCTGGGTTTTTTTTTAAACCGGTTTTTGTTAGGTTTATTATTTAGAGAACGTTCGCTGGTTAGGTATAGAAAACGAACGTTCGCCCTTTAGTTTCTTCTTTTTCTGTTATTTTCGGCCAGGGGCCTATTTGTGATAGTTTTTCTTACTGTTTAGTCCCTGGTTTCAAACGACTATAACTTTTTGCTCGTTAGTCCAAATTAGACGAAACCAACGCCCACTTCTTTGTTATGATCCCATCTATCCAGTAATCCAACTCAAACATGTTTTTAAAAAGTTTAAAATTTGAATTAGACCAGATTTGAATTCAAACTTCGTTTGATCGTAACTTGAGTTTCGTAGCTCCGTTTGAGTTGATTCTTTTTGCAAATCAAAGCTCTTGACCTAAACATTCTAATAAGGCCAAATTCACATAATTTTGGTACTGTTAGAAATTGTTTTATGTTGCAAGAGTTACTTGCTTGGTTTTGATGTTTCCGAATCGTCTTCTTCGTTCTTTCTGATCTTTTGAGTGATTGCTTATGTGTGGTTACTATTGCTTGCTTACAATAGATTGACCGGAGTGTGACGAGTAGAGCTATCAAGAGTTTTGAGTGCGAATCATCTTCATCAACATTGCAGGCAAGTTCACACTTTGATCATATCCTCTTTCATACCCAGTTTTTATTGCATTAGTTCAAACCTCAAACATTGCATGATTAGGATCTAATTAAATTGGGGGTATTGGGAAGTAGTTGATGAGGTAGGAACCTATTGCCCTGCATTCAAACCTTGGGAGTTACTTTTACGTTATGCTTACATGGCCATGCTATGCTCGTAGACGTGGATTGGGTTTTGAGAGTATCCATGACAGATGTGAGATTGTTAATTAATGGTTTACTTAAGGTGGCAACTTAGACACACATCTGGGTGGATTGAGGCACCTGGTTATTCTAGGATTGCCTGTCTAGGCACCTGGGTAATCCAGGACTTGCCTGTTTTCTTTTGGACTGCCACCCAGGCTCAAAGGGATCATGAGACTATTCATACTAGAAACTTCCGTGTGCAGCCACAAGCTATTATGGGCTCTGGCATAGTTGACTAAGTCGTGCGAACTCTTACAGTGGTAGACTAGCAGATGTAGGGGATGTAGGTGGTACGGTCTACCCGATCGTAAGGTGCTAGCGCTTCTGAAAGATTATGTCTCGATCATCCGTCTTCTCAAACACCATGTAGTGCGAGAAACCAAACGGAGGCGATCGAGTCTTGTGGGGAAAAGTGCGCAAACCTCTGCAGAGTGTAACAAACTAATCATGGTTAGCCGTGTCCCCGGTTATGGACATCTTGAGTATCTAGTTCTTGGATTATCCTGTGATCTCATCACGTTACTTTAAATGAATATTGTTGGGTTTTAATGATGATGCTTAATTGGGATTGAGAATGCTGTCAACCATTCTCAATGTTCAACAACCACCATGATAGTTAATTAAAATGAATTCCTTTGCAGTAGGGAAAAATTGGCTTTTAGCAAAAACCTTATAACCATAGAGCTTTTCCACCAGCCATATATGCATGTAGTGATAGCCATTATTCATCATTGCTCTATAGTGTGAATTTGCCAGTACATTCAATGTACTGACCCGTTTCGGGCTGCAACGTCTCATGTTGCAGGTTTCTTACGACGAGTAAGTGATACGTTAGGGTTACAATTTCTACACTCAACTTTGCCGTTGGTGTTGATGGGAATCCACAACCTTGTTACTTCCGCTATTTTGGATTTGAGGTAATAGTATTTTACGTTACTTTTACATGTGATTTACCTCTGTTATAAATCCTCGAGTACTGTGTGTGTCCGCATACCGATCCAGGGATGACACTTAAGCACAGAGACTTGACCCATCCGGGTCGGGTCGCTACATTAGGTCCAAAGTAGGGTTTCTTCCCGGGAGTAGCAACTTGCTTGCTATTCTTCTTGAAGTTTCCCTTCTTCCCTTTGCCCTTTTTCTTGAAACTAGTGGTCCTGTTAACCATCAACACTTGATGCTCCTTCTTGATTTCTACCTCCGCAGCCTTAAGCATCGCGTAGAGTTTGGGAATTGTCTTTTCCATCATTTTCATATTATAGTTCATCATGAAGCCTTTATAGCTTGGTGGCAGTGATTGAAGAACTCTGTTAATGACACTATCATCAGGAAGATTAACTCCCAGCCGAGTCAGGTGGTTATGGTACCCAGACATTCTGAGTATGTGTTTACTAACAGAACTATTCTCCTCCATCTTGCAGCTATAGAACTTGTTGGAGACTTCATATCTCTCAACTCGGGCATTTGCTTGAAATATTAACTTCAACTCCTGGAACAGCTCATATGCTCCATGACATTCAAAACGTCTTTGAAGTCCTGATTCTAAGCCGTAAAGCATGGCACACTGAACTATCGAGTAGTCATCATCTTTAGTCTGCCAGACGTTCATAACATCCGGAGTTGCTCCTATAACGGGCCTTTCGCCTAGCGGTGCTTCTAGGACGTAATTCTTCTGTGTAGGAATGAGGATAATCCTCAAGTTACGGACCTAGTCTGTGTAGTTGCTACCTTCATCTTTCAACTTAGCTTTCTCTAGGAACGCATTAAAATTCAAGGGAACGGTAGCACGGGCCATTGATCTACAACAACATAGATATGCAAAAACTATTAGGACTAAGTTCATGATAAATTAAAGTTCAATTAATCATATTACTTAAGAACTCCCACTTAGATAGACATCCCTCTAGTCATCTAAATGATCACGTGATCCATATCAACTAAATCATGTCCGATCATCACGTGAGATGGAGTAGTTTTCAATGGTGAACATCTCTATGTTGATCATATCTACTATATGATTCACGCTTGACCTTTCGGACTCAGTGTCCAGAGGCCATATCTGCATATGCTAGGCTCATCAAGTTTAAACCAAGTATTCTGCACGTGCAAAACTGTATTGCACCAATTGTATGTGAACGTAGAGCTTATCACACCCGATCATTATGTGGTATCTCGGCACGACGAACTGTAGCAAGGGTGCATACTTAGGGAGAGAACTTATACCTTGAAATTTAGTGAGGGATCATCTTATAATGCTACCGCCGTAGTAAGCAAAATAAGATGCATAAAAACATAAACATCACATGCAATCAAAACATGTGACATGATATGGCCATCATCATCTTGTGCCTTTGATCTCCATCTCCAAAGCACTGTCATGATCTCCATCATCACCGACTTGACACCTTGATCTCCATCGTAGCGTCGTTGTCGTCTCGCCAACTATTGCTTCTACGACTATCGCTACCGCTTAGTGATAAAGTAAAGCAATTACATGGAGATTGCATTTCATACAATAAAGCGACAATCATATGGCTCTTGCTACTTGCCGAGAACTTTTACAAAACATGATCATCTCATACAATAACTTATATCACATCATGTCTTGACCATATCACATCACAACATGCCCTGCAAAAACAATTTAGATGTCCTCTACTTTGTTGTTGCAAGTTTTACATGGCTGCTACGGGCTTCTAGCAAGAACCGTTCATACCTACGCATCAAAACCACAACGATTTTCATCAAGTGTGCTATTTTAACCTTCAACAAGGACCGGCCGTAGTCAAATTCGATTCAACTAAATTTGGAGAAACAGACACCCACCAGCCACCTGTGTGCAAAAGCACGTTTGTAGAACCGGTCTCATGAACGTGGTCATGTAATGTTGGTCCGGTCCGCTTCATCCAACAATACCACCGAATGAAAATAAGACGTTGGTGGTAAGCAGTATGACTATTATCGCCCACAACTCTTTGTGTTCTACTCATGCATATCATCTACGCATAGACTTGGCTCAGATGCCACTGTTGGGGAACGTAGCATGCAATTTGAATTTTTTTCCTATGATCACGCAAGATCTATCTAGGAGACGCATAGAAACGAGAGGGGGAGATTGTGTCCACGTACCCTCGTAGACCGAAAGCACAAGCGTTACTTTAACGCATGTAGTCGAACGTCTTCACGATCCAACCGATCTAGTACCGAACATACGACACCTCCGAGTTCAACACACGTTTAGCTCAATGATGTCCCTCGAACTCTTGATACAACATAGGGTCGAGGGAGAATTCCGTCAGCATGACATCGTGGTGACAGTGATGGCGATGTGATCCACGCAGGGCTTCGCCTAAGCACTACGACGCTATGACCGGAGGAGTAAACTGTGGAGGGGGGCACCGCACACAGCTAAGAGAACAATTGATGTGCTATGGGGTGCCCCCGGCCCCTGTATATAAAGGAGGGGAGGAGGAGGCGCGTGCCATGGGGGGAGTCATACTAGGACTCCACACCTAGTAGGATACGCCCCCCCTTCCTGTTGGGAACGTAGTAATTTCAAAAAAATTCCTATGCACATGCAAGATCATGGTGATGCATAGCAACAAGAGGGGAGAGTGTTGTCTACGTACCCTCGTAGACCAGCAACGGAAGCGTTGACACAACGTAGAGGAAGTAGTCGTACGTCTTCCCGATCCGACCGGTCCAAGTACCGAACGTACGTCACCTCTGAGTTCTGCACACGTTCAACTCGGTGATGTCCCTCGAGCTCCGATCCAGCAAAACATTGAGGGAGAGTTTCGTCACCACGACGGCGTGATGATGGTGATGATGTTCTACCGACGCAGGGCTTCGTCTAAGCACTGCTACGATATGACCGAGGTGGAATATGGTGGAAGGGGGCACCGCACACGACTAAGGAACGATCACGAAGATCAACTTGTGTGTCATGGGGTGCCCCATGCCCCCGTATATAAAGGAGGGAGAGGGGAAGGTGCGGCCGACCCTAGGGGTGTGCCTGGAGGAGTCCTACTCCCGGTGGGAGTAGGACTCCCCCCTCTTGCCTTGTTGGAAAAGGAAGGGGGAAGGGAGAAAGAGGAAAGGGGGGCGCCGTCCCCCCTTCCTTGTCCTATTCGGACTAGGGGGGAGGGGGCGCGCGGCCTGCCCTGGCCGGCCCTCCTCTTCTCCCTTATAGCCCATGTAGGCCCAATAACCCCCCCAGGTGGTTCCGGTAACCCCCCCTTACTCTGGTAAAATCCCGATTTCACCCGGAACATTTCCGATATCCAAATGTAGGCTTCCAATATATCAATCTTTATGTCTTGACCATTTCGAGACTCCTCGTCATGTCCGTGATCACATCCGGGACTCCGAACAACCTTCGGTACATCAAAACACAAAAACCCTAATTACGAGAACTATGGGTTCGAGAACTATGTAGACATGACCGAGACACGTCTCCGGTCAATAACCAATAGTGGAACCTGGATGCTCATATTGGCTCCTACATATTTTATGAAGATCTTTATTGGTCAGACCGCATAACAACATACATTGTTCCCTTTGTCATCGGTATGTTACTTGCCCGAGATTCGATCATCGGTATCTCAATACCTAGTTCAATCTCGTTACCGGCAAGTCTCTTTACTCGTTCCGTAATACATCATCCCGCAACTAACTTATTAGTTGTAATTCTTGCAAGGCTTAAGTGATGTGCATTACCAAGAGGGCCCAGAGATACCTCTCCGACAATCAGAGTGACAAATCCTAATCTCGAAATACGCCAACCCAACAAGTACCTTTGGAGACACCTGTAGAGCACCTTTATAATCACCCAGTTACATTGTGACGTTTGGTAGCAGACAAAGTGTTCCTCCAGTAAACGGGAGTTGCATAATCTCATAGTCATAGGAAAATGTATAAGTTATGAAGAAAACAATAGCAACAAACTAAACGATCAAGTGCTAAGCTAACAGAATGGGTCAAGTCAATCACATCATTCTTCTAATGATGTGATCTCGTTAATCAAATGACAACTCATGTCTATGGTTAGGAAACATAACCATCTTTGATCAACAAGCTAGTCAAGTAGAGGCATACTAGTGACACTCTTTTTGTCTATGTATTCACACATGTATTATGTTTCCGGTTAATACAATTCTAGAATGAATAATAAACATTTATCATGATATAAGGAAATAAATAATAACTTTATTATTGCCTCTAGGGCATATTTCCTTCAGTCTCCCACTTGCACTAGAGTCAATAATCTAGATTACACAATAATGATTCTAACACCCATGGAGCCTTGGTGCTGATCATGTTTTGCTTGTGGAAGAGGCTTAGTCAGCGGGTCTGCAACATTCAGATCCGTATGTATCTTGCAAATTTCTATGTCTCCCACTTGGACTAAATCCCGAATGGAATTGAAGCGTCTCTTGATGTGCGTGGTTCTCTTGTGAAATCTGGATTCCTTTGCCAAGACAATTGCACCAGTATTGTCAAAAAAGATTTTCATTGGACCCGATGCACTAGGTATGACACCTAGATCGGATATGAACTCCTTCATCCAGACTCCTTCATTTGCTGCTTCCGAAGCAGCTATGTACTCCGCTTCACATGTAGATCCTGCCACGACGCTTTGTTTAGAACTGCACCAACTGACAGCTCCACCGTTCAGTATAAACACGTATCCGGTTTGTGATTTAGAATCCTCCGAATCGGTGTCAAAGCTTGCATCAACGTAACCATTTACGATGAGCTCTTTTTCACCTCCATATATGAGAAACATATCCTTAGTCCTTTTCAGGTATTTCAGGATGTTCTTGACCGCTGTCCAGTGATCCACTCCTGGATTACTTTGGTACCTCCCTGCTAGACTTATAGCAAGGCACACATCAGGTCTGGTACACAGCATTGCATACATGATAGAGCCTATGGCTGAAGCATAGGGAACATCTTTCATTTTCTCTCTATCTTCTGCGGTGGTCAGACATTGAGTCTTACTCAACCTTCACACCTTGTAACACTGCAAGAACCCTTTCTTTGCTTGATCCATTTTGAACTTCTTCTAAACTTTGTCAAGGTATGTGCTTTGTGAAAGTCCAATTAAGCGTCTTGATCTATCTCTATAGATCTTAATGCCCAATATGTAAGCAGCTTCACCGAGGTCTTTCATTGAAAAACTCTTATTCAAGTATCCCTTTATGCTATCCAGAAATTCTATATCATTTCCAATTAATAATATGCCATCCACATATAATATCAGAAATGCTACTGAGCTCCCACTCACTTTCTTGTAAATACAGGCTTCTCCAAAAGTCTGTACAAAACCAAATGCTTTGATCACACTATCAAAGCATCTATTCCAACTCCGAGAGGCTTGCACCAGTCCATAAATGGATCGTTGGAGCTTGCACACTTTGTTAGCTCCCTTTGGATCGACAAAACCTTCTGGTTGCATCATATACAACTCTTCTTCTAGAAATCCATTCAGGAATGCAGTTTTGACATCCATTTGCCAAATTTCATAATCATAAAATGCGGTAATTGCTAACATGATTCGGACAGACTTAAGCATCGCTACGAGTGAGAAGGTCTCATCGTAGTCAATGCCTTGAACTTGTCAAAAACCTTTCGCAACAAGTCGAGCTTTGTAGACAGTAACATTACCGTCAGCGTCAGTCTTCTTCTTGAAGATCCATTTATTCTCAATTGCTTGCCGATCAACGGGCAAGTCAACCAAAGTCCACACTTTGTTCTCATACATGGATCCCATCTCAGATTTCATGGCTTCTAGCCACTTTGCGGAATCTGGGCTCACCATCGCTTCTTCATAGTTCGTAGGTTCATCATGATCTAGTAGCATGACTTCCAGAACAGGATTACAGTACCACTCTAGTGCGGATCTTACTATGGTTGATCTATGAGGTTTGGTAGTAACTTGATCTGAAGTTTCATGATTATTATCATTAGCTTCCTCACTAATTGGTGTAGGTGTCACAGAAACCGGTTTCTGTGATGTACTACTTTCCAATAAGGGAGCAGGTACAGTTACCTCATCAAGTTCTACTTTTCTCCCACTCACTTCTTTCGAGAGAAACTCCTTCCCTAGAAAGGATACATCCTTAGCAACGAAAGTCTTGCCTTCGGATCTGTGATAGAAGGTGTACCCAACAGTTTCCTTTGGGTATCCTATGAAGACACATTTCTCTGATTTGGGTTCGAGCTTATCAGGTTGAAGCTTTTTCACATAAGCATCGCAGCCCCAAACTTTCAGAAATGACAACTTTGGTTTCTTGCCAAACCACAGTTCATAAGGTGTCATCTCAATGGATTTCGATGGTGCCCTATGTAACGTGAATGCAGTCGTCTCTAAAGCATAACCCCAAAACGATAGCGGTAAATCTGTAAGAGACATCATAGATCGCACCATATCTAGTAACTACGATTTCGACTTTCGGACAAACCATTACGCTGTGGTGTTTCGGGTGGCGTGAGTTGCGAAACTATTCCGCATTGTTTCAAATGTAGACCAAACTCGTAACTCAAATATTCTCCTCCATGATCAGATCGTAGAAACTTTATTTTCTTGTTACGATGATTTTCAACCTCACTCTGAAATTCTTTGAACTTTTCAAATGTTTCAGACTTATGTTTCATTAAGTAGATATACCCATATCTTCTTAAATCATCTGTGAAGGTGAGAAAATAACGATATCCGCCACGAGCCTCAATATTCATCGGACCACACACATCTGTATGTATGATTTCCAACAAATCCGTTGCTCTCTCCATAGTACCGGAGAACGGCGTTTTAGTCATCTTGCCCATGAGGCACGGTTCACAAGTACCAAGTAATTCATAATCAAGTGATTCCAAAAGTCCATCAGTATGGAGTTTCTTCATGCGCTTTACACCAATATGACCTAAACGGCAGTGCCACAAATAAGTTGCACTATCATTATCAACTCTGCATCTTTTGGCTTCAACATTATGAATATGTGTATCACTACTATCGAGATTCATCAAAAATAGACCACTCTTCAAGGTTGCATGACCATAAAAGATATTACTCATATAAATAGAACAATAATTATTCTCTGATTTAAATGAATAACTGTCTCGCATCAATCAAGATCCAGATATAATGTTCATGCTCAACGCTGGCACCAAATAACAATTATTTAGGTCTAAAACTAATCCTGAAGGTAGATGTAGAGGTAGCGTGACGACCGCGATCACATCGACTTTGGAACCATTTCCCACGCGCATCGTCACCTCATCCTTTGCCAGTGTTCGCTTAATCCATAGTCCCTGTTTCGAGTTGCAAATGTTAGCAATAGAACCAGTATCAAATACCCAGGTGCTACTGCGAGCTCTAGTAAGGTACACATCAATAACATGTATATCACATATACCTTTGTTCACCTTGCCATCCTTCTTATCCGCCAAATACTTGGGGCAGTTCCACTTCCAGTGACCAGTCTGCTTGCAGTAGAAGCATTCAGTCTCAGGCTTAGGTCCAGACTTGGGTTTATTCTCTTGAGCAGCAACTTGTTTGCTGTTCTTCTTGAAGTTCCCTTTTTTCTTCCCTTTGCCCTTTTTCTTGAAACTGGTGGTCTTATTGACCATCAACACTTGATGCTCCTTCTTGATTTCTACCTCCGCGGCTTTTAGCATCGCGAAGAGCTCAGGAATAGTCTTATTCATCCCTTGCATATTATATTTCATCACAAAGCTTTTGTAGCTTGGTGGCAGTGATTGAAGAACTCTGTCAATGACACTATCAATAGGAAGATTAACCCCCAGTTGAGTCAAGTGATTATGATACCCAGACATTTTGAGTATATGTTCACTGACAAAACTATTCTCCTCCATCTTGCAGCTATAGAACTTATTGGAGACTTTATATCTCTCAATCTGGGCATTTGCTTGAAATATTAACTTCAACTCCTGGAACATCTCATATGGTCCATGACGTTTAAAACATCGTTGCAGACCCGGTTCTAAGCCGTAAAGCATGGCACACTTAACTATCAAGTAGTCATCAGCTTTGCTCTGCCAGACGTTCATAACATCTGGTGTTGCTCCTGCAGCAGGTTTGGAACTTAGCGGTGCTTCCAGGACGTAATTCTTTTGTGCAGCAATGAGGATAATCCTCAAGTTACAGACCCAGTCCGTGTAATTGCTACCATCATCTTTCAACTTTGCTTTCTCAAGGAACACATTAAAATTCAATGGAACAACAACACGAGCCATCTATGTACAATCAAACATACACAAGCAAGATACTATCAGGTACTAAGTTCATCATAAATTTAAGTTCAATTAATCATATTACTTAAGAACTCCCACTTAGAAAGACATCCCTCTAATCTTCTAAGTGATCACGTGATCCAAATCAACTAAACCATAACCGATCATCACGTGAAATGGAGTAGCTTTCAATGGTGAACATCAATATGTTGATCATATCTACTATATGATTCACGCTCGACCTTTCGGTCTCAGTGTTCCGAGGCCATATCTGCATATGCTAGGCTCGTCAAGTTTAACCTGAGTATTCTGCATGTGGAAAACTGGCTTGCACCCGTTGTAGATCGACGTAGAGCTTATCACACCCGATCATCACGTGGTGTCTGGGCACGACGAACTTTGGCAACGGTGCATACTCAGGGAGAACACTTTTATCTTGAAATTTAGTGAGAGATCATCTTATAATGCTACCGTCAATCAAAGCAAGATAAGATGCATAAAAGATAAACATCACATGCAATCAATATAAGTGATAAGATATGGCCATCATCATCTTGTGCTTGTGATCTCCATCTCCGAAGCACCGTCATGATCACCATCGTCACCGGCGCGACACCTTGATCACCATTGTAGCATCGTTGTCGTCTCGCCAATCTTATGCTTCCACGACTATCGCTACCGCTTAGTGATAAAGTAAAGCATTACAGCGCAATTGCATTGCATACAATAAAGCAACAACCATATGGCTCCTGCCAGTTGCCGATAGATCGGTTACAAAACATGATCATCTCATACAATAAAATTTAGCATCATGTCTTAACCATATCATATCACAGCATGCCCTGCAAAAACAAGTTAGACGTCCTCTACTTTGTTGTTGCAAGTTTTACGTGGCTGCTATGGGCTTAGCAAGAACCGTTCTTACCTATGCATCAAAACCACAACGATAGTTTGTCAAGTTGGTGCTGTTTTAACCTTCGCAAGGACTGGGCGTAGCCACACTTGGTTCAACTAAAGTTGGAGAAACTGACACCCGCCAGCCACCTGTGTGCAAAGCACGTCGGTAGAACCAGTCTCGCATAAGCGTACGCGTAATGTCAGTCCGGGCCGCTTCATCCAACAATACCGCCGAACCAAAGAATGACATGCTGGTAAGCAGTATGACTTATATCTCCCACAACTCACTTGTGTTCTACTCGTGCACAACATCAACGCATAAAACCTAGGCTCGGATGCCACTGTTGGGGAACGTAGTAATTTCCAAAAATTTCCTACGCACACGCAAGATCATGGTGATGCATAGCAACGAGAGGGGAGAGTGTTGTCTACGTACCCTCGTAGACTGGCAACGGAAGCGTTGACACAACATAGAGGAAGTAGTCGTACGTCTTCCCAATCCGACCGATCCAAGTACCAAACGTATGGCACCTCCGAGTTCTGCACACGTTCAACTCGGTGACGTCCCTCGAGCTCCGATCCAGCAAAATGTTGAGGGAGAGTTTCGTCATCACGACGGCGTGATGACGGTGATGATGTTCTACCGACGCAGGGCTTCGCCTAAGCACTGCTACGATATGGCCGAGGTGGAATATGGTGGAAGGGGGCACCGCACACGGCTAAGGAACGATCACGAAGATCAACTTGTGTGTCATGGGGTGCCCCATGCCCCCGTATATAAAGGAGGGAAAGGGGGAGGTGCGGCCACTAGTAGAAAAAAGGGCCTATTGTCCCGGTTCGTAAGGGCCTTTTGTCCCGGTTCCTGAACCGGGACTAAAGGGTCGGTACTAATGCCCTGTCCCTTTAGTCCCGGTTCAATCCAGAACCAGGACAGATGGGCCTCCACGTGGCCTATGCGCGGAGCCCAGGCAGGAGGGCCTTTTGTCCCGGTTGGTGGCACCAATCGGGACCAATAGGCATCCATGCGTCAGCATTTCTGTGGCTGGGTTTTTTTTGAAAGGGGGGGGGGGGTTTGGGGGTTTTAGGGGGTTAATTTAGGTGTTTCATATATTGTGTTAGCTAGCTATAATTAATAGAGAGAAGTGTCCTCTCTTATGTCCATGCTTGGTCGACACTACGTACTATACATACGTATAGAGAGGACTAGACACGCTAGCTAGCTAGTAAGCAAACAAAGGAAACAGAAGATCGTCATGAACATATATGCATACAGAGAGAAGTGGTATCGACCACCTCTCCTTCTTCGAGAGATTGGTCGAACAACAAGTTCTCGTATATCTATCCGACACTACCGGCTAGATATATACAATAATTATATCTTACAAATATAATCTCCTAACATACGGACGCATGGTCCACATAATATTCTCCGTCTTCAGAGATCACGTGGTCAAGAAAGAATGCCGCCAATTCCTCTTGAATTGCTCGCATGCGAGCTGGTGCTAGGAGTTCATCCCGCTTCTGAAACATCTAATTTGAAGAAGGGCTTATTCCATCGGTGCCCCCAATTCCTTAGTTGTGCTCAGTTTTCCCCACGCTTCAAACTTTTGCTCACTTTTCCCCATTCCCTTAGCTGAAACTCTCACAAATGTTCATAACAGATGTTTGCTGACTTGTGGGGCCACGTTGGACTCTGTTGACTGTGGTTGCAGCTTCGCTGGTTGGGCCGTGTTTGTGTTCATAGGACGGGCCCGTTAGTTTGTTGGTAATAAATTAAAAAATCCTGCTATCGATGGATGCAGCCTGCTATGCATGCCCGGCTTTGGCATCGATGTAGCCTGCTATGCATGCGAACACCGCCACGCATGCATCTAGTGACCTAGACCTAATCGCATGCATGCACGCCGACACGCACGCATCGATCCATGCCGCACGGTTGCCGGTGGATTCAGTCGCTCTGTAGCGTTCTTTCACGCGTCGCAGGTATACGTTTCGGTGGCAGAAGGGGCAGGCTGCACGCACGGTCGCGTCCATATGTCGAGGCATTGGTTCAGGCCGCAGGCTGCACGCACGCTCGTGAATGGGAGGCAGGCAGCCGCCAACGCAGAGCATGCAGAAGGGGAGGCAGGCAGCCGCCAGCGCAGAGCACGCAAAGCATGCTCTCATCGATTCACGTTCACACATTGATGATCGCATCGGTTCACGCACGCACTGAGTCACGATCTACG
Source organism: Triticum dicoccoides (assembly GCF_002162155.2). Taxonomy (NCBI): domain Eukaryota; kingdom Viridiplantae; phylum Streptophyta; class Magnoliopsida; order Poales; family Poaceae; genus Triticum; species Triticum dicoccoides. The sequence goes on from NC_041392.1 coordinate 718,161,445, forward strand.
CTGGCCGTTTGTGCGTGTACCCACTTCATCTCCCCCGGCTATTTAAACTGCCCTCCATTGCCTCTTGTTCTATAGATCCATCTGCGCCTCCAACTTCCTCTCTTCTTCCCCCAAAAGCCAAAGTCGTTCCACTTAGCGAAGCGAGCAAGATGCAGTACAACGGGCCGACGTTCCAAGCGCCGCCCACCATGCCGGAACGGTGGTACCCCGCCAATGTCATCATCGAGGAATCCCTCCGCGTACGGGCGTTCTCCCACTGGAGGGGAAGCACTGAGCTTGCACGGGGGTTCCTCCGTGCGGGCTTCCACCACCTCCCGGCGGGCTCGCCGCCCATGTTCAACCTCGTGGAGCAGCGTCCCCATGCCAACGCTCCAGTGGTAGGGCTCGTCGTCCACTTCACCAACAGGTTCGATACCTACTACCTGCTCGGCAAGGTGTATTGGTGTGGGTGCGAGTTCATCGCATTCACGGCCTATAACATCTTCACCGACTTCGAGAGCATCTTCCCCGCTCGCAACCGCATGCACAGCCTCCCGTACTACCTCTGCGACAACGGCCTTGAGGAGGAGGAGTACTGAAGCTGGCGGTGAAGAAGATGGTGAAGCCGGCGGCGAAGAAGACGGTGTTGCCCTAGCTACCCTATCTATCTACTATGTAGTGTGAGTTTGGTGTGTGTGTTGCCCGAGCTATCTACGTAAGGTTAAACTATTATCTATCGGTGTCTATGTAAGAACTTATGTTGCCCTAGCAACCCTATCTAAGTTAAGTTATGTGTGTTATATTAATGCTTTGTTATGTTTGTATTTTGTTTGTCCCAAGTTTAGACACGGCTAATTGGTGTGGGAAAAATTAACCAAACAAACTAAAAATGATGTGTTTATAGATGCCTTCTAAAAATAAGAACATATTGTACATTTGTACACGGCTTTGGTTTGAGAGCTCTCTATTTTTTAGGTATTCAAAGAATACTTTGGTTTTCAGAAATATTGAAGTATCAAATACTTTGAGATATTTGGCTTTAGTCAAAAGTGTAGTTTTAACTACACTATGTTCGAAGTATATAAAAAAGAGGGTTAGACCTCTTTTTCTAATCCTGAAGTATTGGTTCGCTAGGCATAATAATACTGCGGTTTGCAAATACTTTGATTCTAAAAATGAAGGGACCCATAAAGGAAAGCCAAAAAAATCCTCAATGAGATAGAAGAGATTGGGCAATCAAATTAAAGCAATCAGAAACAAAAAAGAACAAAGCAATCCTTCCTAAACAAAAAAAGAAACATCGATTGTTTCTGGGCTTCTTTTTGGGCCAGCGAACTAGGTTTTTTTTAGCAGAACTGATGAACTCGAGGACAAAAGTTTGGCAAGTGCGAGAGAGAAGAGATGAACTTGATGTATATTCCTTGTGCTACTCAAGTAATACTTACTGTCATCTGATGAGCTATGGTATGATCCAATACTCGAGGTTATTAGCTAACAAAATAATCCTATGACTAAACTGGTAGTTGTTTTCTGTCGAAACTGAAAGTGTTGAAACTTAACAGTAAATTGCATACATTCAGTGATCGACAGTTGCCCTAAACAGAGTTGCATTTGAGATAAATAGACTTGGATTCCTAAACAGTGGCAACAAAAGTAGACAAACATCTCTAACGAGAGATGGCCATCAAGTAAAAAATTCCTAGAGCAAGTATTCCGAAAGCTATCAGATTGGATTGCTTCTTCAACTCAATCAGCTGCTTGAAGTTCTTGTTCATTTTCTTAAATTCCGTCTTTAGTTCGACATCTACCACCGTCGGGTATTCCGGATGCGCTGCTGCTGCCGGAGTGGCACTGTCATGGGGCAGATTGGACTCGCGGATTGCATTCCCCCTCGAATCCAGCAAGCCCGACCCTTGAAGCCTCTGGATGTAATCATCCGTCCACTCGAAATGGTGGCATTTCTTCATGATCTGAAAACGAAATCATGTAACCTAAATCCAAATCTGACAGATTTTTTGAGAAATTAGAGATAAAGGATGCAAGGAAAACTTAGATCTAACCTGCCCCTCCGGCTTGCTCTTGCATTTGACAAACTCGCGCCCAAAGTTCCCATTCTTCTCCTCCTTCGAAGTCAACCACTACAGTGTCGCAGTCTGTGGGCAGTCAGGGCATCGAGTCATCAGCACTGGACCATACACCGGCCACGTGGAACGGGGGGCTGACGAGGAGGTCGACATATTTCCCGAGAGGAAGAAACAGAGGAATTGCTTGAGAGGAAGAAGAACGAGAAGATGGGGAAAGAAACAGAGGAATTGCTCGATCTGCTCGATGCCTTTGTCTGTCAGATGGAGAAGAGGAGAAGGGGAAGCTATATTGACAATTTGCCACATTGTATTATGCAGTTTCAATTTTTGAACCAACTCTTAACACTGACATGTGGTGGTCTTGTGCGAAAAATACAATTTCATATGTAAAGTGGGGCAGATCGTAAAAAACCCGAGAAGGACAGTGCAGTAGCCAATCAAGATGCATCACGCGGATCACGCATGCCTGCCCCACATCTGACGGGTGGTGTTTGGCGCTTGGTAGGATCCGACGACGCACGTTCGACGCTAGGGTTTGGAGCATTTCTACGGGGTTATGAGCGAGTCAATGGGGTTATTAGGGTTTGACCAGATTTCAAATGGCCATAACTAAATTAGAAAAAATCGCAAAAATATAAAACAAACGTAGTTCGTCCGTTTATGAGACCTAGTTACCATAAAAAAATATAAACTTGGTATAGGGGAGTTTTTTTTGAAAAATTATTTTTTGAAGTGATCTGTCGAAATCAAGTTCAAATGTTTTTAAAAAATTCAAAAAAATCAAAATGTTGTAATTCTTGCGCACATAGCCGTCATATGTGACAAGGTTATGAGAAAAAAAATATAAACTTGGTGTAGGTAATTTTCATGAAAAAAGTCTTCACACAAATGAGCTATCACCTATGAACATTTTCAGAGTTCATAGAATAGGGAGAGAGGGTTTAGGGTTTGAAAAAAATCAAAATAATTTAAAAAATCAGAAAAATCTCCATAGCTTCATTTTGGAGTGAGTAAGAAGGATCTGAACTTACTTTTTCATTTTCATATCTAAAATGTGTTATTTGATGGTTTTGAATTAAAAGCATATTTTTTTCAAAAAAATGTAGTAATATGAATATTAATCAATAAATAGTGAGACTTCGTTTTTACCCTATATATATGGAACAAGTGTTAATAAATATATATATGCCTCATTTAGGCAAGGTCAAAAAAACTTGATTTCAAATAGGGTTATTTACCCTAGTTTTCGAGCTCGTTTCTAGCACATTTCTCATTCAGACTGGTCACCTACGAATATTGGACTTCAAATGCTCGATCAAATACACCGCACAAAGCAATGAACCTCCAATGTTCAACTTCAACTTTGACTCGAATCCAATTTTTGGCCCAAATTCAAATATTGATTTAAATTCAAATTTTGATGGAAATTTGAATTCTGACTCAAATAAGAAACCAAAGTAGAAGCAACATTATTACAACTGATAAGTTATCACAGTAGCTCAAATCTACCAAGTTTTAAGATGCCAACATCTTAATACAAATCTACCAAGTTTTAAGCGATCCACTCGCCCTCAAATTGACAACACAAACATTTCCCAACAACTTAATTCAAATTTTCGACTTGCTCCTTGTGTTTGCAGCTGGCTTCACCATCTTGCTCCTGGTTTCCCTAGTTGAGATGCTCTTTTCTTTCAGACTCTTGTTCCTTTTGATCTTGGGCTTTACTTGGGGTTTTCCTCGTGGAGGTGCTGATGGAGTAGTTCACTAGTAGAAAACGGAGCTTTAAAACCGGTTCGTAAGGGCCTTTAGTGCCGGTTCCATAATCGGCACTAATTGGTGGGCACTAAAGCCCCCCCCTTTAGTACCGGTTCGACACGAACCGGCGCTAAAGTGCCACCACGTGGCGTGAGCTCGCGCCCTGGTATGGGGGACCTTTAGTACCGGTTGGTGTTGCCAACCGGTACTAAAGGTTTTTTTGAAATTTTTTTTGAAAATTTTGGGAAAAAAATTGATTAATTTTTTTTATTTTAAATTTTTCTGAATTATTTGGTGATTTAGTCTCTAATCACCTCTCTTAACTGCTCAAGTGTGGATCACTCATTCCGAATCATCTAACTTCCCGACCAGTCACCCATCCCTCTCACTACTCCAGCCCAAGCACGCTTAACTTTCGGGTTCTATTCTCCTTCGTTTCCAAGTCTGCACTTGTTGTTTTCCTAACAATAGTAAGATGCCAATCCTATTAACCCTCAGGAGTTTAGCTTGAGCATGAAGACACACATTTCACTGTTTGAGTTTGAAACTATTATTCTAAAAAATAGTAATTATTTAGTAACACTAATATTTCTTGAATAAGTTTGACCATAGTTTGACCACAGTTTGAGCATAGTTTGACCACAGTTTGACCAGATTTGACCAAAATTCAAAAAAATCGAAATAATTATTTAGTAACACTAATATTCTTGAATAATTATGTAGTAACGTTAATACTTCTTGAATAAGTAGTTTGACCAGATTTAACAAAAAAATTTAAAAATAAACTTAAATTTGACCATATCTTTTTTTCCTTTTGGAATTTGAGGATTCTAAAAAATTGCAAACAGGCCGTAGGTAGTCTCCATCGGATGCGGATTTTCGTGCTGAATTTTTTGATATATTATACGTTTTTTTCCGACATCGTATGCAAAAGTTATAGCCGTTTTACATTTTCCCTACACTTTTTGCAAAACATGTCCAAATTTAAGTTTTCAAATTTTCCTAACTAGCAGATGTAGTAATATAACTACCTCTCGAAGGATTTTAACCGATACTAAAGGTGATCGTGGGGCCCCAGCCTGACGCCAGCCTGCCATCACCCCTTTAGTACCGGTTCTTGCCACGAACCGGTACTAAAGGTTCAACACGAACCGGCATTAATGCATAGTCGTTCGAACAGGCACTAATGGTACCATTAGTGCCGGCTCAAATTCAAACCGGCACTAATGT
>NC_041392.1:718167079-718214419 GCF_002162155.2 Triticum dicoccoides
GTTTTACATTTTCCCTACACTTTTTGCAAAACATGTCCAAATTTAAGTTTTCAAATTTTCCTAACTAGCAGATGTAGTAATATAACTACCTCTCGAAGGATTTTAACCGATACTAAAGGTTAGACCTTTAGTACCGGTTCGTGCCACGAACCGGTACTAAAGGTGATCGTGGGGCCCCAGCCTGACGCCAGCCTGCCATCACCCCTTTAGTACCGGTTCTTGCCACGAACCGGTACTAAAGGTTCAACACGAACCGGCATTAATGCATAGTCGTTCGAACAGGCACTAATGGTACCATTAGTGCCGGCTCAAATTCAAACCGGCACTAATGTGCTTCACGTTTGACCCTTTTTCTACTAGTGGTTGCACTCGCCGAGCACTTGACGACCATTTGACGATCATCTATGGGTTCAGTAATCTTTAAAGGCACAATTGGAAAAATTACGCCCTCCTCTTCCTCTCTTATAGATTCAAAACCATCAAAGGCCATGGTTTCAAAATCTTCTGCTTCTTCATCTCTTGGCCTTTTCTCCCTAGACCTGGTAAATAAAATTATAAGCCATAGGCAATAAAGAGAACAAATGCAAACAAAAGGGTAGTTGCATTCTACAAAAGGTGCAAACACATACCAAGATGCTTCATTTGCTACTGCATTCTCCACTGCTTCATTTGCTGCTGCATTCTCCACTGCATCTTCAGTCTCCATTGCTGCTGCATTCTCCTCAGCATTGGCTGATGTCCATCTTTCCTCCTCTCCAAATGATGCATCCACTACATTGGTACAAAGCCTAGCAATATGCACCAGAACTCCACATTTTTCTAAGCAAGCTTCTTTGGTAGACGACCCTCCTCACCTGCTCTAATCCTCTGGTTCCTTGGTCTTCCTGGTGGTCTAGTAATGACAGGAGCGTGGAGTTTGAACCCTGGATCTACTATGTTCCATTGATCTTTCCCCAATAGTGCAGGCATATTGTCAGCATAAGCAGCCATAAATTTGGCAACAGAGAAATACTCAGAGCAATATTGATCAACTTCACCATCTGCACCCCCCCTAACGGTCATCAGATGTAGGGCATGTATGCATGGCTTCCCACGGATCTGCCATTGCCTACAAGTACATTCTCTAGTGTAGCGACCAGACCTCAAACAGTCTGATCTCTATGCTCCGGTGTCATCCCTGGATCACTAATGCTGACACCACACAGTACTCGGAGGATTTATAACAGAGTAGCAATCACACACTTATTACATCGAGTGTCTCAAAAGAGAACTTATTACAATAAATATGGCTTAAGGCCATCTAATAACAATAACAGCGAAAGGCTTGGACGATAAGTGAGTCCATCAACTCCAATGGCATTACTGAGTATAGGACCACGACCTAAAAACTCCTTAATCATCGTCGGAAAAGTCTGCAACATTAACGTTGCAGCCCGAAAATGGGTCAGCACATGGAATATGCTGGCAAGGTAACACATAGAGAGTAATGGAATGAAACAACTATACTACATGCATATTTGGCTGGTGGAAAGCTCTATGGTTACAGTTTTGCGTAAAGCCATTTTTTCCCTACTTTAAAGGAATAAAATTTAATTACTATCATGGTGGTTGTTAAACATTGAGAATGGTTGACAGCATCCTCAATCCCAATTAAGCATCATCATTAAACAAAACCCAACAAAATTAATTTAGAGTAACATGTTGAGATTCACATGAAAATCCAAGTACTAGATACTCAAGATGTCCATAACCGGGGACACGGCTAACTATGATTAGTTTATACACTCTGCAGAGGTTTGCACACTTTTCCCCACAAGACTCGATCGCCTTCGTTTGGTTTCTCGCACTACATGGTGTTTGAGAAGACGGATGACTGAGACATAGTCTTTCAGAAGCGCTAGCACCTTACGATGGGTAGACCGTACCACCTACATCCCCTACATCTTCTAGTCTACTACTGTAAGAGTTCGCATGACTTAGTCAACTATGCTAGAGCCCATAATAGCTTGTGGCTGCACACGGAAGTTTCTAGTATGAATAGTCTCATGATCCCTTTGAGCCTGGGTGGCGGTCCAAAAAAAAACAGGCAAGTCCTGGAATACCCAGGTGCCTTAATCCACCCAGATGTGTGTTTAAGTTGCCACATTAGATAAACCATTAATTAACAATCTCACATCTGTCATGGATTTCACTCACCCAATCCACGTCTACTAGCATAGCATGGCACAATAAGCAAACGTAGAAGTAACTCCCAAAGGTTTGAAAATAAACAGGTAATAGGTACTACCTCATCTACTTCCCATCCCACAATTTAATTATATCCTAATCATGCAATGTGTGAGGATTGATCTAATGCAATAAAACTGGGTAGTAGAAAAGTATGATCAAAGTGTTACTTGCCTTGCTGATGATCCGCAAAACCTAACGATTCGAAGTAACAGGTGGCGCACTCCGGGTATTCTATCGCAGACAAACAAACAAGCATACAGTAAGTACTCATCTAATGCACAGGTAAAACTCAAATAAGAGATCTAACCAGAAGGTTCAACTTAAGAACTCCGGTTGGCAAAAAGAATCAAATCGAACGAAGCAACGAATATCAAACTGCGAAAGAAAACAACCTCGTTCTAGTAATATGGATCTAGGGCAAATTTTACAGTAGCAAAATCTTGTTTAAGTTGGTTAAATGGATAGAGGGTTTCGAGACGAAACTCTAGGCGCTTGAATCGCCTGATTCCGATAAACGAGCGAAAAGTTAAACTAAAACGAAAATCGGATCAGGAATCGCGATCAGAAAAATCACGGATTTAATCCGAGAAAAAGAAAAACGACGAACGCCGAGATTTTTTTTTCTCTTTTTTTCGGCACGGAAAACAAGGTGCGACGAACCTCGGGCGGCGGGATCGGCGGCGGCGGCGGCTTCGGCAGCGTGCACGGATCGAGGCGGGGCTGATGGGCTGGGGCGGCTCGGGGCGGCGCTATTTAAAGGCTGCCCCCGGGCGGTGTCCCGCTCGGGTACGGCCCGAAGTCGTTTCGTTTTTTTAATTATTCCGCTCGGAAGAAAAATAAAAAGAAACACTAAACGGACTCCAAAAATTCCGAAATTAATTTTCACGGGCTTCTAAAATCAAGCCGCACAAGGTGAACATTTATTTGGGCCCTAAATGCAATTTTGAAAAACGCACATTTTTCCTAAATTCAAATAAAACACCGAAAAACTACGAAATAAAATCTTATTTGATTTTTTATTAAATCCTCAATATTTCTTTATTTTGGGAAAGTCATTTTATTCCCTCTCTCATATTTTTGTAATAGAAATAATTGATGATAAAATAAATAAAATCAAATGATCCTATTCTCAAAATTTGAGAGAACTCAAATATGAAAATAACAAAATCCCCAACTCTCTCCATGGGTCATTGAGTTGCGTAGAATTTCTAGGATCAACCAAAATGCAAAGATAAAATATGGTATGCATGATGATCTAATGTATAACATTCCAAATTGAAAATTTGGGATGTTACAAACCTACCCCCTTTAAGATGAATCTCGCCCTCGAGATTCGGGTTGGCTAGAAAATAGGTGAGGGTGGTCTTTGGGCAAATCTTCCTCTTGTTCCCAGGTGGCTTCATCCTCCGTGTGGTGGCTCCACTGAACCTTGCAAAACTTGATAACCTTGCTGCGAGTAACTCGGCTGGCAAACTCGAGAATCTTGACTGGTTTCTCCTCGTAGGTCAAATCGTTATCCAACTGAATAGTTTCCAAAGGCATTATATCTCTCAATGGTATATCATCCATCTCCGCGTGACATTTCTTTAACTGAGAAACGTGGAACACATCATGTACTCCTGACAATCCTTCGGGCAATTCCAACTTGTAGGCTACTTCTCGCATACGCTCCAAAACTCGGTATGGTCCTACAAATCGTGGCGCTAACTTCCCTTTAACTCCAAAACGCTTTGTTCCCCGAAGTGGAGATACTCGAAGATAAGCTCTATCTCCGACTTCGTAAACTGTATCCTTGCGTTTAGAATCTGCATAACTCTTCTGTCTGGACTGGGCTATCCTGAGCCTATCGCGAATCAGCTTCACCTTCTGTTCAGACTCTTTAATCAAGTCAAGACCAAACAACTGGCGGTCTCCAACTTTGTCCCATGACAACAGTGTCCTGCACCTCCTTCCGTACAAAGCTTCGAAAGGGGCCATATTTAAACTGGTTTGGTAACTGTTGTTGTAAGAGAACTTTGCATATGGAAAATTATCGTCCCAACTAGATCTGTAATCTAGCGCACAAGCTCTCAGCATATCCTCCAAAATCGGATTGACTCTCTCGGTCTGTCCATCTGTCTGTGGATGAAAAGTTGTACTGAATTCTAGCCTGGTTCCCAAAGTTTCATGCAACTGCTTCCAAAACTTGGAGGTAAACTGGGTTCCTCTATCTGATACGATACTCCTTGGAACTCCATGCAAACATACAATCCTAGTCATGTATATCTTTGCCGACTTAGCACTGGTGTAAGTGGTCTTTACTGGGATGAAATGAGCTACTTTCGCCAATCGATCAACTACAACCCAAATCGAGTCATAGCCTGAACGAGTCCTGGGCAATCCCGTGATAAAATCCATGCCTAGCTTATCCCACTTCCATTCGGGTATCGGCAAGGGTTGTAACAATCCTGCTGGCTTCTGATGCTCTGCCTTTACTCTCTGACATACATCACAAACTGCTACATACTCCGCAATATCCTTCTTCATTCCGGTCCACCAGAAAATATCCTTCAAATCCAAATACATCTTGGTATTTCCTGGGTGAATTGAATACGGTGAGTCGTGTGCCTCTTGCAAAATCAACTTCCTGATCTCCAGGTCATTGGGCACATAAACGCGGTCTTCAAACCATAGGGTGTCGTGCTCATCCTCACGAAATCCTTTAGCTTTTCCTTTGCTCAGTTTCTCCTTTATAGCGGCAATCTCTTTGTCAGCTTTCTGAGCTTCGCTGCTTTTATCCATCAAGGTTGACTGAATCTCCAATGCTGCTACATAGCCTCTCGGAACTATTTCTAAACATAGTTCACAAAGATTTTCGGCTAACTCCATTGCGTATTTCTCCCATCATTAACGTATTGACATGGCTCTTATGGCTTAATGCGTCAGCTACTACATTAGCCTTTCCGGGGTGATAATGCAATTTCATATCATAATCCTTGATGAGCTCCAACCATCTCCTTTGTCTGAGGTTTAAGTCCTTCTGTGTGAAAATGTATTTCAAACTCTTATGATCCGTGTACACCTCACAATGATTTCCAATGAGGAAATGTCTCCATGTCTTCAATGTATGCACTACGGCTGCTAACTCCAAAGCATGCGTAGCATAATTCAACCCATGAGGCTTCAGTTGTCTTGAGGCATATGAAATAACTCTCCCTTCCTGCATAAGCACTGCTCCAAGTCCTCGACGTGAAGCGTCACAATACACCTCATAATCTTTGGTCTGGTCTGGCAAAATCAACACTAGTGAGGTAACCAGACTTTTCTTCAACTCCTGGAAACTAGCCTTACATTCCTCCGTCGATATGAACTTAGTATCTTTCTTTAGCAACTCCGTCATAGGCTTCGCAATCTTTGAGAAATTCTCAATAAATCTCCGGTAGTATCCTGCGAGTCCTAGAAAACTCCGGATCTCTCCAACTGTTGTCGGGGCTTCCCACTTGGTCATAGTTTCAACTTTAGCGGGATCTACTGCTATACCTTCTCCAGATATAACGTGTCCGAGGAATCCTACTTCCTTCAACCAAAACTCACATTTGATGAACTTGGCATATAATTGATATTCTCTAAGCTTTCCAAGAACCAAACGCAAATGCTCCTTATGCTCCTCTTCATTCTTCGAATAAACCAGGATATCATCAATGAACACTACGACAAACTTATCCAAGAACTCCATAAACACTTGGTTCATCATGTTCATAAAATAGGCAGGTGCGTTAGTCAGACCAAATGACATAACGGTATACCTGTACAGCCCATATCTAGTGGTAAAAGTTGTCTTCGGAATATCCTGTTCTCGAATCTTCGACTGGTGGTATCCTGATCGCAGATCGATCATGGAAAATACCTTAGCTCCTTGCAATCGATCAAACAGAATTTCTAGGATCAACCAAAATGCAAAGATAAAATAGGGTATGCATGATGATCTAATGTATAACATTCCAAATTGAAAATTTGGGATGTTACAAACCTACCCCCCTTAAGATGAATCTCGCCCTCGAGATTCGGGTTGGCTAGAAAATAGGTGAGAGTGGTCTTTGGGCAAATCTTCCTCTTGTTCCCAGGTGGCTTCATCCTCCGTGTGGTGGCTCCACTGAACCTTGCAAAACTTGATAACCTTGCTGCGAGTAACTCGGCTGGCAAACTCGAGAATCTTGACTGGTTTCTCCTTGTAGGTCAAATCGTTATCCAACTGAATAGTTTCCAAAGGCATTGTATCTCTCTACGGTATATCAGCCATCTCCGCGTGACATTTCTTTAACTGACAAACGTGGAACACATCATGTACTCCTGACAATCCTTCGCGCAATTCCAACTTGTAGGCTACTTCTCGCATACGCTCAAAAACTCGGTATGGTCCTACAAATCGTGGCGCTAACTTCCCTTTAACTCCAAAACGCTTTGTTCCCCGAAGTGGAGATACTCGAAGATAAGCTCTATCTCCGACTTCGTAAACTTTCTCCTTGCATTTAGAATCTGCATAACTCTTCTATCTGGACTGGGCTATCCTGAGCCTATCGCGAATCAGCTTCACCTTTTGTTCAGACTCTTTAATCAAGTCAGGACCAAACAACTGGAGGTCTCCAACTTCGTCACATGACAACGGTGTCCTGCACCTCCTTCCGTACAAAGCTTCGAAAGGGGCCATATTTAAACTAGTTTGGTAACTATTGTTGTAAGAGAACTTTGCATATGGCGAATTATCGTCCCAACTAGATCCGTAATCTAGCACTCAAGCTCTCAGCATATCCTCCAAAATCTGATTGACTCTCTCGGTCTGTCCATCTTTCTGTGGATGAAAAGTTGTACTGAATTCTAGCCTAGTTCCCAAAGTTTCATGCAACTGCTTCCAGAACTTTGAGGTAAACTGGGTTCCTCTATCTGATATGATACTCCTTGGAATTCCATGCAAACATACAATCCTGGTCATGTATATCTTTGCCAACTTAGCACTGGTGTAAGTGGTCTTTACTGGGATGAAATGAGCTACTTTCGTCAATCGATCAACTACAACCCAAATCGAGTCATACCCTGAACGAGTCCTGGGTAATCCCGTGATAAAATCCATGCCTAGCTTATCCCACTTCCATTCGGGTATCGGCAAGGGTTGTAACAATCCTGCTGGCTTCCGATGCTCTGCCTTTACTCTCTGACATACATCACAAACTGCTACATACTCCGCAATATCCTTCTTCATTCCGATCCACCAGAAAATATCCTTCAAATCCAAATACATCTTGGTATTTCCTGGGTGAATTGAATACGGTGAGTCGTGTGCCTCTTGCAAAATCAACTTCCTGATCTCCGGGTCATTGGGCACATAAACACGGTCTTCAAACCATAGGGTGTCGTGCTCATCCTCACGAAATCCTTTAGCTTTTCCTTTGCTCAGTTTCTCCTTTATAGCGGCAATCTCTTTGTCAGCTTTCTGAGCTTCCCTGCTTTTATCCATCAAGGTTGACTGAATCTCCAATGCTGCTACATAGCCTCTCGGAACTATTTCTAAACATAGTTCACAAAGATTTTCGGCTAACTCCCTTGGGTATTTCTCCCATCATTAACGTATTGACATGGCTCTTATGGCTTAATGCGTTAGCTACTACATTAGCCTTTCCGGGGTGATAATGCAATTTCATATCATAATCCTTGATGAGCTCCAACCATCTCCTTTGTCTAAGGTTTAAGTCCTTCTGTGTGAAAATGTATTTCAAACTCTTATGATCTGTGTACACCTCACAATGATTTCCAATGAGGAAATGTCTCCATGTCTTCAATGCATGCACTACGGCTGCTAACTCCAAATCATGCGTAGCATAATTCAACTCATGAGGCTTCAGTTGTCTTGAGGCATATGAAACAACTCTCCCTTCCTGCATAAGCACTGCTCCAAGTCCTCGACGTGAAGCGTCACAATACACCTCATAATCTTTGGTCTGGTCTGGCAAAATCAACACTGCTGAGGTAACCAAATGTTTCTTCAACTCCTGGAAACTAGCCTTACATTCCTCCGTCCATATGAACTTAGTATCTTTCTTTAGCAACTCCGTCATAGGCTTCGCAATCTTTGAGAAATTCTCGATAAATCTTCGGTAGTATCCTGCGAGTCCTAGAAAACTCCGGATCTCTCCAACTGTTGTCGGGGCTTCCCACTTGGTCACAGTTTCAACTTTAGCGGGATCTACTGCTATACCTTCTCCAGATATAACATGTCCGAGGAATCCTACTTCCTTCAACCAAAACTCACACTTGATGAACTTGGCATATAATTGATGTTCTCTAAGCTTTCCAAGTACCAAACGCAAATGCTCCTTATGCTCCTCTTCATTCTTCGAATAAACCAGGATATCATCAATGAACACTACGACGAACTTATCCAAGAACTCCATAAACACTTTGTTCATCATGTTCATAAAATAGGCAGGTGCGTTAGTCAGACCAAATGACATAACGGTATACTCGTACAGCCCATATCTGGTGGTAAAAGCTGTCTTCGGAATATCCTGTTCTCGAATCTTCGACTGGTGGTATCCTGACCGCAGATCTATCTTGGAAAATACCTTAGCTCCTTGCAATCGATCAAACAGATCATTGATCATTGGTAGTGGGTTCTTGTTCTTGATCGTTACTTCATTCAATCCTCGATAATCAACAACCATCCTTAACGATCCATCCTTCTTCTCCACTAGAAGTACTGGCGATCCCCAAGGCGAAGAACTTGGGCGAATATATCCTTTATCCAGTAACTCCTTAATCTGCTTCTTAATTTCCACCAAATCCTTTGTCGGCATCCTATATGGTCTCTTTGATATTGGCCCTGTGCCTGGCAATAGCTCAATAAAAAACTCAATATCTCTATCCGGTGGCATGCCTGGCAACTCCTCTGGAAATACATCAGGAAAATCCCTTACCACTGGTACTTCCTCCTGCACAACTCCTGTTAGGCAATTTACTTGAGTCCTCTTTGGCACATGCCGTGATACATACTTGATCCTTCTCCCTTCTGGGGTGGTACGCAAAATTGTCTTACTAACACATTCTATATTCCCTTCATACTTTGATAACCAATCCATGCCTAATATCACATCCAATCCTTGAGATTCCAATACTATTAGGTCTGAAGGAAAAACATAGTTACCAATCCTTAATGGTAACCGATCACACCATAGACTAGCCACATACTCTGCTCCGGGCGAGGTTACTAACATGGGTGACCTAAGGGCTTGGGTTGGTAGGTTATACTTATCCACAAATCCCCTTGAGATGTATGAATGCAATGCACCAGTATCAAAAAGAACGAGTGCGGTAAATGACTTAACCAAAACTTACCTATTACTGCATCGGGCTGAGCTTCAACCTCCTCCACGCTAACGTGGTTCACCTGTCCCCTGTTAAAAGGGTTTGGCTTCTTCCCTGAACTTCTATTGCTATTTCCATTTTGTAATTCAGGACATTCATTGGCATAATGTCCTGTCTTCGAACACTTAAAGCAAGTGACTTGGCTCAAGTCCTTCTTGGCTGGGGTTGAGGGGTTGGTGCAGTTCTGGCCGTTGCTTCCTCCATTGCCATTACCATTCTTGGTGCCATTGTGATTGTGCGAGCTACCTCCTCCATGCGTATGCTGAAAATGTCCTCCTGGTCTAGGGGTAAAACGTGGCTTCTGTTGAGCTCCTGAATTATACTTTCCTTGTCAATACTTCCTCTTGCGATTCTCAATTTGCTGCTGCTTCCCTTCAATCATAAGAGCACGATCTACCAACTCCTGGTAGTTGTTGAAGGTTGCTACCATCAACTGCATGCTCAACTCATCATTCAGTCCTTCTAAAAACTTCTCCTGCTTCGCTGCATCCGTAGCAACGTCATCTGGGGCATAACATGCTAACTTACTAAATTCCTCCACATATTGGCCAACTGTCCGTCCTCCTTGGCGCAAGTTGCGAAACTCACACTTCTTCATGGCCATAGCTCCTGCTGAAACGTGTGCAGTACGAAAAGCCTGCTGAAAATGGTCCCATGTGACAGTGTCTACAGGGAAAGAGGTTGTGAAATTCTCCCACCATGATGATGCGGGTCCTTCTAACTAATGTGCGGCAAACTTCACCTTCTCCGCATCTGTGCATCCTGCTGTGGTCAACTCCCTAGCTGTCTTGCGGAGCCAATCATCTGCTACTATCGGCTCGGTGCTACTGGAAAACACCGACGGATTCAGCCTAAGAAAACAAGCTAAGTGGTCAACAGGTGGTGGTGGTGGTGGTGGGTTGTTGTTGTTGTTCCCCTGATTCTGATTCTGGACTAGCAACTGCATCAATGTGTTCTGCTGCTGGATCAACTGGGTGAGCTCCGATGGAAAGGTAAATCCGGGGTCACGTCTCGGAGGCATCTGAGGGTTTAGAAAAGATGAGATATAAGAATAGAGGGGGTCTAAAGAGAAAACACTACCCATATGCACATGAGGCAAAACAAACAATTCACTTCAATCAATCAAACAAGGGCATACAATCGATCTAACTATCACAAAAGTGCTCGGACTACTATATTTACATGGTGGACTACTACTACTAATGAGGTGGTCTACTAGAAATATTCTACGGTCGTTGACTCCATGATATCTGCTCCGGCTTCATCAACATAGTCATCATCGCTACTATCTGGTTCCGAATCGGTGCCGTCGATGATGATGTAGTCTTCTGGGCTAATCTCCTGGGGTTCTTCGTCTTCATCTACTGGCGTAGGGCCTCCCATAAATATTCCAATCTTCTTGATTAGGTCGTCATTCTTCTCCACCAATACTTCAATTTCCTCTTCATAATCTTCACGTGTAGCCTTGAGTTCTTCCTCCAGTTCCTTGATTCTTGTCTTAGCTTCTTCAGATCTATCATGTCGGCGCACATCTGGTTCTCGTGTCGTTGAATGTGCTGGTTTAACTCCTGGATAAAAGCTGTGATTGATCTATCCTTCCTGGTGCTGATCATCTCCCAGTGTTCATCTCGGCGCCCACAAATCTGGTAGATAGTATCCTTGAGATCCTTGCGGTAGACTTCTCCAATGCGTCCCATGGCGATGTGAGCTGCCATGCTCTTTCCTAGATTCCAAGTTGGTGCATCAAAAGAAAATTCTATGAGCTCAGTGCCTGGCATGAACGTCCTTCCTGGAACTTGAACTTGAATCATCCAGCGCTCTTCTTCAGGTAAAGTGGCGTTGTAGGTTCCTATGAAGCTTGGTACTCGTATGTTCAGGTATCTAGTGACTTCCTTCAAGTGACTTCCAAAGGGTGTATCTTCATCCGGTTGTGTGAACTTGTTCCTTGCATCCGCCATCCTAAAGAGTAGAAAAGATGAGAGGTCAGAAGAGAAGAGAGTGAATAGTGATCTAGGTCTCTAGCTTAGTGGTTGTGTCCTACCGTCAGCGTGTGCTCTGATGGGGTTATGTACCTAGGGTAGGGTCATGTACCTGATCCAAGTAACTTACCCCAGGACATCCTTAGAAGAGGTCGCCTTCCAGTCGACCAACGAGGATTCACTCGACTGGCCTGAAGGACTCGACCACGAAGACTCACTCGACCACCAGGAGGTCAAGAGGCACTCTGCACTGCAACGGCCTGTAATCAAGTAGACTTTATGATAGTAAAGGCCTTTATGTGGGGCGTTACCAGTAATGCCCCAGACTTAACTCACCTTAAACCCTCTCCTACGTGGGCTGGCTGGGGTCCTGGCGCACTCTATATAAGCCACCCCCCTCCACAGGCAGAAGGGTTCGGCACCTTGTAATTCATACATTCATAATCCACTCGACCGCCTCCGGGCTCCGAGACGTAGGGCTGTTACTTCTTCCGAGAAGGGCCTGAACTCGTACATCCTTTGTGCTTACAACCTCTCCATAGCTAGGACCTTGCCTCTCCATACCTACCCCCCACTCTACTGTCAGGCTTAGAACCACGACAGTTGGCGCCCACCGTGGGGCCGGTGTTTTAGCGATTTTGTGGAGAAGTTGCGATTCTTCCGAGTACTCTCATCATGGTGTCTGCTGGAGTTTTGGTCAAGGGTCAAGAGATCCGTCTCGGCACCCTCACCTTCATCGCCGACGACTCCGCATGGCTCCAGGAGGCTCCACTCGACGTAGACGCGCTCCCCGTCCGCGGTGCGACGCATTTTCGCGCATGTGTCCGCAGCGTTCTGCTGCGGCAACCGTCGACCCAGTATCGGTCGGCTCCTCCATCTTCCACCCTCCCGGTCTCCCGCCAGCGCAAGCGCTCAGGCCGGTCGAGGCTTCAGCGATGGGTGAGTCACGCAGTGGCTCGCCAATCGGCCACTACACAAGTTGCGGCAATCGAGCCCAACGAATCTCTCTACGGCTTGTTCGATCAGTCGACTGGCTCCGGAGAGACTGCATCCGAGTGCGGAAGCAGTGATCCAGCGGCGGAAATCTTGATGGTCGACGGGCCCCACAGCCCTCCTGGCTTCGCCCGTGGTGGTGGAGCAGGTGACGGCGGTGACCCTGCACGAGACTACGAAGAGTACCAGCCCGAGCCACTCGACTCTCTGCAAAGAGAAGAGCTTCGCCGCAGGAACGAGGATCCCCTGCGTATTCCCATCGCAGGAGAAACCCCCGAGGCTCGTGCCTTGGAGGAGGCGCGTCTGGCCAATTTGGCCGAGCGCACTCGACTGGAGAACCTTCAGCGAGCACTCGACGAGCGCGCGCGGCAACGAGTTCCCGACACCAGTCGACGTCAATTCTTCCCGCCGACTCAGGTATATCGAACCCCAATTCAGAATTTAGCAGCTGCGACCCGTATAGCAGAGTCCATTCAGCCTTCGCAGTCGGAAGCTGGCAGAGGTTTGCTGCAAATCAGGGATCTGCTCCGGGCAGCAGGAGATCAGAATTCAGCCGTGTCTCAGTCGCGCAACAGAATTCATAGTCGATCTGTCACTGTGAATACGGTTCAGTCGGCTCACAGCCCCAAATCGCCTCCGCGGCGCGAAGGGCGTGAGAATCGGCGAGATCAATATGGCGACAGACTCGACCGAGATGATAGGCGTCGAGTGCCCTATTCCCCTCCGAGGGGTGGGTCTTACGCTCCTCGGCAGCCAGATGATAGGCGTCAGTACAGTACAGGGCGTAGGGTTCCAGTTGACCCCAGAGAGCCAGGCTTCGACGCGCGATCCATTATCGTGCAAGGGTTGGTCGACCGGAACAGAGCCCATCGAGGCGCACTCGACAGAGGTGTACCCACGAGCAGTCGAGTACATGTTTCTGGTCCTGAATGTTTCAGCAGAGCTATCAGAGCCGCAGTTATCCCCCCCAATTTCAGGTTGGCAACAGGAGTCAGCAAGTTCACTGGTGAGTCTAAGCCTGAAACTTGGCTTGAAGACTACCGAGTGGCAGTTCAGATCGGTGGTGGGAACGACGAGGTGGCCATGAAGCATTTGCCCCTCATGTTGGAAGGTTCTGCCAGGGCATGGTTGACTCAATTACCTCCTAGCAGCATTTACACTTGGGAAGATCTGTCCCGAGTGTTCGTCAGAACGTTTGAAGGGACTTGCAAGCGACCAGCGGGATTGACAGAGTTGCAAGTCTGCGTACAGAAAACTAATGAGACTCTCAGAGAGTATATTCAGAGGTGGATCACTCTGCACCACACTGTGGAAAATGTCTCTGATCATCAGGCAGTATGCGCCTTCAAAGACGGCGTCAAGAACAGAGAACTGAGTTTGAAATTTGGTCGAACCGGTGACATGACCTTGAGTCGGATGATGGAGATTGCTACCAAGTACGCCAACGGCGAAGAAGAAGACCGACTCCGAAGCGGCAAGCACAAGCCGAGTCAGTCGGAAAAAGGAAACACCAGTCGGAAACAGAAGCGGAAGGCTGAACCGGCAGCTCCTGGAGAGGCTCTGGCCGTGATTCAAGGAAAGTTTAAGGGGAAACCAAAAGGATCCTGGAACCCCAAGAAGGTAAAGGATAAAGAAGGGAATGACGTGATGGATATGCCGTGTCACATTCACACGAAGAAAGATGAAGAGGGGAATATCATTTACCCAAAGCACACCACTCGCCAATGTCGACTCCTGATCCAGCAGTTTCAGGGGAAACAGTCTAAGGACAAGGAGAAGGAGTCGGACAAGGCCGAAGACAAAGAGGACAGTGAGGGAGGATATCCGCATATCAACTCCACTCTGATGATCTTTGCAGATGTGGAAAGCAGAAGTCGACTGAAAGTGATTAACCGAGAGGTGAACATGGTTGCCCCAGCAAAGGCAAATTATCTGAAGTGGTCTCAAACACCCATCACATTCGACCAATCTGATCACCCGACTCATATTGCCACCCCCGGGAGGCAAGCTTTGGTGGTCGATCCAGTTGTCGAAGGCACTCGACTGACAAAGGTGCTGATGGATGGTGGAAGTGGGCTGAACTTATTATATGCAGACACATTGAAAGGTATGGGCATTCCGATGTCCCGACTGAGCACTAGTAACATGAGCTTCCATGGAGTTATACCAGGGAAGAAGGCCGAGTCACTCGGCCAGATAGCTTTGGACGTAGTGTTTGGTGATTCGAAGCATTTTCGCAAAGAAAAGTTGACGTTTGAGGTCGTGGATTTTCAAAGTGCATATCATGCCATTTTGGGGAGACTAGCCTATGCACGGTTCATGGCTCGACCATGTTACGTGTACCTCAAATTGAAGATGCTCGGTCCCAAAGGTGTGATCACTGTCACCGGTGATAGGAAAAAGGCAGAGGAGTGCTTTCAGAAGGGCTCCAAGATTGCCGATTCCCAAGTGACAGCGGTCGAGTTCGAAGTATACAAGCAAAACGCAGATCCGAGCGACTTGCTGCGATCCAAGAAGCCCGCCACAGAGTCTGCATTCCAGTCGTCCGGTGAGACGAAGCCTGTTCACATTCACCCGACCGACCCCGAAGCAGCTCCGACCCGCATCTCCACAACACTCGACCCAAAATAGGAAGAAGCGCTCATCCAGTTCCTCCGTGAGAACTGGGACATTTTTGCATGGAAGCCCGCTGACATGCCAGGTGTTCCCAGGGGACTGGCTGAGCATCGCCTAAGAGTCGACTCGTCTGCAAAACCAGTCAAAGAGCATCTTCGGCCGTCCGCCGTCCAGAAGAGAAAGGCCATCGGTGAAGAAGTGGCTCGACTGTTGGCGGCAGGATTTATCCGAGAGATATACCACTCCGAGTGGCTCGCTAATGTCGTCATGGTTCCTAAGAAGGACAAGTCGCTCCGAATGTGCATTGATTTCAAGCACATCAACCGGGCCTGCCCGAAAGATCACTTTCCTCTCCCTCGCATAGATCAAATTGTTGACTCGACCGCGGGATGCGAGAGGTTGTCTTTTTTAGATGCTTACTCCGGGTACCACCAGATCCGTCTGTACGGGCCCGATGAGGTAAAAACAGCTTTCATCACTCCATTCGGGTGCTTCTGCTATATCACCATGCCATTCGGCCTCAAGAATGCCGGAGCCACATTTATGCGAATGATTCAGAAGTGTCTACTCACCCAAATCAGTCGGAATGTGGAAGCTTATATGGATGATATTGTTGTCAAGTCACGAAAATGTTCCGACCTGCTCGCTGACCTCCCCGAAACATTTGCCAACCTCAGAAGGTATGATATCAAGCTCAATCCATCAAAGTGCACATTTGGAGTTCCTGGTGGCAAGTTACTCGGTTTTCTCGTTTCCGAACGGGGAATCGACGCTAACCCAGAGAAGATTGGCACTATTCTCCGAATGAAACGCCCTGTGCGAGTGCACGATGTCCAGAAGCTTACTGGATGCTTGGCCGCATTAAGTCGATTCATCTCACGACTCGGTGAAAAGGCACTGCCTCTTTACCGACTGATGAAGAAGGCTGACAAGTTCGAGTGGACTCCAGAAGCTGATGCAGCGTTTGCCGAGCTAAAAGCTCTGCTCTCCACCCAGCCGGTGCTTGCTGCTCCAATCAGCAAAGAGCCTCTGTTGCTCTACATCGCAGCCACAGGACAAGTCGTCAGTACTGTGCTAACGGTCGAGCGGGAAGAAGAAGGAAAAGCTCTCAAAGTTCAGCACCCAGTGTATTATTTGTCTGAAGTCTTGACTCCATCCAAGCAGAGATATCCTCATTATCAGAAGCTTGTGTATGGAATATACATGACCACAAAGAAGGTTGCTCATTATTTCTCTGACCATTCCATCACAGTCGTCAGCGATGCTCCACTATCAGAGATTTTGCACAACAGAGACGCAACTGGTCGAGTGGCCAAATGGGCGATTGAACTTCTTCCCCTTGATATCAAGTTTGAGGCAAAGAAAGCCATTAAGTCCCAGGCGATAGCAGATTTCCTCGCCGAGTGGATTGAACAACAGCAGCCGACTGAAGTTCACTCGGAGCATTGGACCATGTTTTTCGATGGTTCTAAGATGTTGAATGGTTCCGGTGCTGGGGTTGTCCTGGTTTCCCCCAGAGGAGATAAGCTCAGATATGTGCTCCAGATTCACTTTGATTCCTCCAACAATGAGGCAGAATATGAGGCCCTCCTATATGGGTTGCGCATGGCCATTTCACTCGGCGTCCGTCGCCTAATTGTCTATGGCGACTCGAATTTAGTGGTCAATCAGGTGATGAAAGAGTGGGACGTGAGAAGCCCAGCCATGACTGGATACTGCAGTGCAGTGAGGAAGCTGGAGAAGAAGTTCGAGGGGTTGGAGCTCCATCATATACCCCGACTGAAAAATCAAGCAGCTGATGATCTAGCAAAGATAGGTTCCAAGAGAGAAGCCATTCCGAGTGGTGTGTTCTTGGAGCATATACACACTCCGTCAGTCAAAGAAGATCCTTTCACCGAAGAAACTCCGCAGCCCAAGAGCGCCACAGATCCGACTGAAGTTGAAGTCCCAGCGGTGGTCGACTTGATCATGGAGGTTTTGGTGGTCATTTCCGACTGGACGATTCCGTATGTCGCATATATCTTGAGGAAAGAGCTTCCGGAGGATGAGGAAGAGGCTCGGCAGATCGTCCGTCGATCTAAGGCCTTTACCGTAATCAAAGGACAATTATACAGAGAAAGCGCGACTGGAGTCGGTCAGAAGTGCATAACACCAGAAGAAGGTCGACTCGTCCTCAATGATATTCAGTCGGGGACCTGTGGTCATCATGCGTCCTCTCGGACCATCGTGGCCAAAGCATACCGAGCCGGATTTTACTGGCCCAAGGCGAATGAGATGGCAAAAGAGATAGTAGATAAGTGCGAGGGATGTCAGTTCTACTCGAATATGTCGCACAAGCCTGCGTCAGCTTTGAAGACCATCCCACTCGTCTGGCCTTTTGCAGTTTGGGGGCTGGACATGATCGGTCCTTTGAGAACAGGACGAAGTGGCTTCACGCATGTACTGGTGGCAGTCGACAAGTTCACCAAGTGGATCGAGGCTAAACCAATCAAGAGCCTTGACACCGGTACTGCTGTTAGCTTCATCAGGGAACTAATATTCAGATATGGAGTCCCGCACAGCATCATTACGGATAATGGGTCGAACTTTGACTCAGAGGAATTCAGAGCTTTCTGCGACTCCCTGGGCACACGGGTCGACTACGCATCAGTCGCCCATCCGCAGTCGAATGGACAAGCAGAGCGAGCTAATGGACTGATTCTCAAAGGACTGAAGCCTCGACTGATGCGTGATCTCAAACACGCGGCTGGAGCTTGGGTCGACGAACTTCCATCTGTACTCTGGGGACTGCGGACCACGCCTAATCGGTCGACCGGAAGAACTCCATTCTTCTTGGTCTATGGAGCTGAAGCAGTCTTGCCGAGTGATCTTCTCCACAATGCTCCTCGAGTTGAAATCTACAACGAAGCAGAAGCTGAACAAGCGCGGCAGGACGCAGTCGACCTTTTAGAGGAAGAAAGGGAGATGGCTCTGATCCGGTCGACCATCTACCAACAAGATCTGCGGCGTTTCCACGCCCGAAACGTGAGAGGTCGAGCCTTCCAGGAAGGAGATTTGGTTCTCCGAGTGGATCAGCACAAACCACACAAGCTTGCTCCTTCTTGGGAAGGCCCCTTCATCGTCACCAAGGTTCTCCACAACGGGGCGTACCGTCTTTACAACGTCGAGCATAATATCGACGAGCCCCGAGCTTGGAACGCGGAGCTACTCCGCCCGTTTTACACTTAAGCTTTATCACTCGGATGAGTTGCAATAAAGTACTTCTGTAGTTCATGGACCTCAAAATAATAAGTGTCATAGTTCCTCCATAATATCTGTCACTTTTTATTTTTTGTCCAATGAAATTCCCCTCAGTGGGTGACTTAGCTGCGAATCCGTTTCGCCTAAGTTTGTAAAAATCCTACCGAGTGGTGAGCCAGACTCCCACTCGGAGGCTTAGCCGCGAATCCGTTTCGCCTAAGTTATCAAAATCCTACCGAGTGGTGAGCCAGACTCCCACTCGGAGGCTTAGCTGCAGTCCAAGCACTCGCCTAAGTTGTGAAAATCCTACCGAGTGAAGAGCAATCCTCTCACTCGGAGGCTTAGCTGCAGCCTCGTGCTCGCCTAAGTTATCAAAATCCTACCGAGTGGTAAGCCAGCCTTCCACTCGGAGGCTTAGCTGCAGCCTCGTGCTCGCCTAAGTTATAAAAATCCTACCGAGTGAAGAGCAACCCTCTCACTCGGGGGCTTAGCTGCAGTCCAAGCACTCGCCTAAGTCGTGAAAATCCTACCGAGTGGTAAGCCAGCCTTCCACTCGGAGGCTTAGCTGCAGCCTCGTGCTCGCCTAAGTTATAAAAATCCTACCGAGTGAAGAGCAACCCTCTCACTCGGGGGCTTAGCTGCAGCCCAGTGCTCGTCTAAGTGGACTAAAGAATAAATCGATTGCAGCACAGGCACCTTGCTTTGAACCTGCAAAAGACATTCCGAGCCGAAGGCAATCGTATTCAAGCACCAAATCCAAGTTTGAATCGACATCTAAAGGAACCGAAAGTGCTCAGGCGTCAAGCCTGTTAAGGTTTGTCGGTTACAATTTCACTCGGCATACCGAGGCAAATTTAAAGCGTCGAGCCAGAAGAAGTTTTTTACCCCTCCTGTGGAGGGCTGGAAGGTGCAACAAATTCATCAAGGTCAATCCCGTCGGCGATCCGAGTGGCAGCTGCAAGGAAAGTTTCCATAAAGGATCTGAAGTCGTGCTTCTTGGTATTGGCCACCCGAAGGGCCGCCAGCTTCTCTTCTCGCGCATCTTTGCAGTGGACTCGGGCCAGACACAGAGCGACATCTGCACCACACCGAGCCGAGGACTTCTTCCACTCCTGCACTCGACCAGGGATCGTGTTCAAGCGGGCCAGCAGCGACTCAAGGTCATTCTGAAGTGTCTCCTCAGGCCAGAGCGTCGAGTCGATGCGAGATGTGGCGGCCTTCAGCCTTGCGAGATAGTCCACGACAGCTGCAACACGAGACTCCAGTCGGAAAACATCCATGGCAACTTCGTCGTTCACCGGAGAATTGACGGGGTCAAGGTTTGGCTCCAGTCGGCTGGTTTCTTCTTCAAAGTTTTGACAAAATTCTGCAAGGGTGATCACTAAGTCAAGGAGATAGTCGAATGGAAAAAGCCACAATTGGAAATATTTGCCAAACATGGAGGTCTACCTTCAAGCATAAGGAACAACTTTTTGGCAAGGCCACTCAGGAAGGCCTCCAGTTCAGTTTTCTTCTCAGTCAATTTGCTGACTTGGTCGGTCAGGGCAGCTTTGTCAGTTTTCAGTCGACTGACCTCCTTGTTGGCAATCCCAAGAGCAGCTTTCAGATTGGTATTGTCTTGTTCGAGCTTGGTAACTGAAGCTAACTTCTCATCAGCAAGCTTGATCTTCTCAGCTAGCTCAAGGTCTTTCTTCTGCTGGGCCTCCCTTACCTTACCTGCAAGTTACAGCAAGATCAGATGCTGAAACAAGCAAGGGGAAAAGCAGTCGTCAGGGTCTCACCAAACATACCTTCGGTCTCCTCCTTTGCCTTTGTCAGCTTCTCCTGAACCAGCTTCAAGCTCAGCTCGACTTGAGTATGTTTTTGTTCCAGCTCTGAGTAGCGAGCCACAAGATCACAGGAGTTCTGTGAAGAACCAATCGACTAAATGTCAAATATAATTCACTTCCGAGTGAAAAAGGGGATAAACACACGTTTCTAAGACTACAGCCAAATACAAGCATTCGACCGTAGTCTCGGGGACTACACCCAGTGGGTGCACTCAGCGTGCCCCCACTAATCCTGTTGAAGACAAAGTCGACCAGTCGACCTCAAAAAAAAAAAGAGTATGCGAGATGCATTCTCTAAGACTGTGATCAACTGCAAGCAGTCGACCACAGTCTCGGGGACTACACCCAGTGGGTGCACTCAGCGTGCCCCCACCGGTTTGTGAAATCCAGTCGACCAGTCGACTGACAGAAAGATTGACATTATAAAGCCTAAGGCCGACTGCCAGCAGTCGACCTTAGCCTTGGGGACTACACCCAGTGGGTGCACTCAGCGTGCCCCCACCGGTTTGTGAAATCCAGTCGACCAGTCGACTGACAGAAAGATTGACATCATAAAGCCTAAGGCCGACTGCCAGCAGTCGACCTTAGCCTCGGGGACTACACCCAGCGGGTGCACTCAGCGTGCCCCCGCTAACACGGAGTTTATTCGACACACCCAGTGGGTGACTAATATAAATTCCGGAAAAGAAAAGTTTTTGGTAGCATATCCAACAGAACAAACAGCGGTCGACTGACCTGGACATTGCTTTGGAGGGCAGAACTGGCGTCATAAGCTGCCTGGCTCGCGTCCCGGATGGTCTTCAGCTGCTCCATCATGAGTCCCGCCTGGCGTATTGCCTCCTTCGCTGCGCCAGCTTGGTCCTCTGGGACGTGGTGCGTCGTGAAGAGAGAGGGCTGCTGGGCACTCGTCAGTGGATTTGCGAAGGACACCGTGTGTCGAGTGGTGTTCTCTTCCTCCACAGTCAGAATCTCAGGCGCCGTCACATCCTGAAGCACCTTACTGGCGGACGCTTTCCGACTCCTTCTGCGTGCCAGTGGTTCGTCATCCTCGTCGTCGTCAGGAAGATTGATAACAGTATTGGGCGGAGCTGCGAAGAAGAATCAGGATCAGAGGTCGCGAGTCAGTCGACTAAAAACGGTGTTAAGAATACAGTACCTGGGTTCGAAGTTGCCGCATCCTCCATCTCGTGGTCATCGGCCCGGGCCGAGGTCTCAGAAGTAGCAGCACTGCAACTCCAAAGGATCAGTCGACTAACTTCAGCGTCGACCAGAAATAAAGTTCACACAGAATAAGAAAATATGAGCAGCACGGTTACCCTGATATGGTAGGGATGGACACCTTCATCTTCGGCAAGAGTTTGATCGTCTTCGACGAGGCCGCCCTGGGCTGCTTCGGCGTCTTTTCAGTCGGCGCTGGAGAGGTGGTCCTAGGGCGCTTGGTCGACTGCGTCGCAACCCCCTTGCCACGTTCAGTCGAAGGGTCGTGGACGAGCTTCGACCGCCTTTCCGAGCGCGGTGGCACGACCTCCTCCTCCTCCTCTTCCTCGTCCTCGACGTCGTCTTCATCACCGACATCATCATCATCGTCGTCATCGTCCTCTGCGACATCCGAGTCCCATTCCTCCTCTTCCTGGCTCTCGCCTCCGCTCGCCTCGCCCTCCTCAGTCGAAGCTTGTGCCCCATTGGGCATCGAGTACAGCTCGGTGAGGGCCTAACAAACGCCCAGACAAGAATCAGTCGACCAGTCGGCAGGATTAACAGAAATGAATACGACGAGGGCGCAGTGGAGAGCAGAGCAAGTGTACCTTGTTTGAGTCGCTGTTGTGGTCGAGTGGAGGAACCCTTATGGCTCCGCGCGGGTTGTCCTTGTTTCCGGTGACGGCCGCCATCCATCTTTCCAGAGTGACATCGTCGACTGCTTCTGGATGGACTCTAGTCTCGTCTTCGGTCCCACAGTACAACCACATGCAGTGGCTCCGGAACTGGAGAGGCTGGATGCGACGCCTGAGGAAAACCTCCAAGAGGTCCATGCCTGTCACTCCCTCCCGAACCAACTGCACCACGCGCTCCATCAACATCTTCACGTCGGCTCTCTCCTCCGGAATCAGCTTCAGAGGGGAAGGCTTGCTCACTCGGTCCATGGTGAACGGAGGGAGTCCACTCGACTGCCCTGGCGTCGACTGGACCTGGCAGTAGAACCAAGTCGACTGCCAGCCTCTAACGGACTCGGGAAAGGTCATGGGCGGGAAGGTGCTCTTATTCCTTACCTGGATGCCCAAACCCCCACACATTTGGACGACTCGGGTCTTTTCGTCGCCTGGACTCGCCTTCTTCACGGTCTGAGAGCGACACGTGAATATATGCTTGAACAAACCCCAGTGCGGTCGACAGCCCAAGAAACCCTCACACATGGACACGAACGCAGCAAGATAGGCAATGGAGTTTGGGGTAAAATGGTGGAGCTGCGCTCCGAAGAAATTCAAGAAGCCACGAAAGAAAACACTCGGTGGCAAGGAAAACCCGCGATCAACATGGGTGGCCAAAAGCACACACTCACCCTCTTCTGGCTGGGGCTGCCACTCCTTCCCCGGAAGCCTCGCAGCTCCGTGGGGGATCAAGCCCTCGTTGGCCATGTCGAGGAGGTCATTCTCCGTGATGGTCGACTGGATCCAGTCTCCTTGGACCCAGCCCTTCGGCAGGCGGGATCTGGACGAGGACCCTCCGCGGCTGGTGGATCTTCCTTTCGCCTTCTCCGATGCCGACGCCTTCTTTGCGCGCTCCAGCGCCGCCGTCTTCTCCTTGGCCATGGTCGCCGGCGAGATGCGCAAAGGGAAGTGGTGCGGGGGCGAGAGCGAGCACGCTGAGCAGGGAGGAAGGAAGCAGAGAGAGGGGGAGAATGCTAAGGCGCAGCACAGAAATCCTCGCCGGGCACATTTATAAGGTCCCTTCTGAGTGGATGACAGGTGGGCCCGGTCGATCTAATCATATCTGGAACAGTTATGCAGACGGGATACGTGGCGAAAAAGGCGGCACGGAGATCGAGGCGTCCATGCCCCGTCCCATCCGAATGCCGCGGTCCGCCCCGCTTCGCGCGCGCCCCAAAATTTCGCATCCCGCGGAATCCGCGAGCAACAAATCAGTCTGTCAGGCGCGGTGTTTCCGGCGATCCGTCGCTCGGAGATCGTCGAAGCCTGAAAGATCACTCGACGCAAAAACAGAATGGATCAAGTCGACTGAAGGCAAGTTGTTTCCTGTCGACAAAGGGATTCTTTGGTCCAGAACAGCGCACAACCGGAGCACAAAGATTAATCGGAAACGACATCAACTCCTTCTTCACTCGAAGCCTCAATCCATTCGGGGGCTAATGATGGGGTTATGTACCTAGGGTAGGGTCATGTACCTGATCCAAGTAACTTACCCCAGGACATCCTTAGAAGAGGTCGCCTTCCAGTCGACCAACGAGGATTCACTCGACTGGCCTGAAGGACTCGACCACGAAGACTCACTCGACCACCAGGAGGTCAAGAGGCACTCTGCACTGCAACGGCCTGTAATCAAGTAGACTTTATGATAGTAAAGGCCTTTATGTGGGGCGTTACCAGTAACGCCCCAGACTTAACTCACCTTAAACCCTCTCCTACGTGGGCTGGCTGGGGTCCTGGCGCACTCTATATAAGCCACCCCCCTCCACAGGCAGAAGGGTTCGGCACCTTGTAATTCATACATTCATAATCCACTCGACCGCCTCCGGGCTCCGAGACGTAGGGCTGTTACTTCTTCCGAGAAGGGCCTGAACTCGTACATCCTTTGTGCTTACAACCTCTCCATAGCTAGGACCTTGCCTCTCCATACCTACCCCCCACTCTACTGTCAGGCTTAGAACCACGACATGCTCTGATACCATCTCTGTAGCGACTAGACCTCAAACAGTCTGATCTCTGTGCTCCGGTGTCATCCCTGGATCAGTAATGCTGACACCACACAGTACTCGGAGGATTTATAACAGAGTAGCAATCACACACTTATTACATCGAGTGTCTCAAAAGAGAACTTATTACAATAAATATGGCTTAAGGCCATCTAATAACGATAACAGCGGAAGACTTGGACGATAAGTGAGTCCATCAACTCCAACGGCATCACGGAGTATAGGACCATGACCTAAAAACTCCTTAATCATCGTCTGAAAAGTCTGCAAGATTAACGTTGCAGCCCGAAAACGGGTCAGCACATGGAATATGCTGGCAATATAACACATAGAGAGTAATGGAATGAAACAGCTATACAACATGCATATTTGGCTGGTGGAAAGCTCTATGGTTACAGTTTTGCGTAAAGCCAATATTTCCCTACTTCAAAGGAATAAAATTTAATTACTATCATGGTGGTTGTTAAACATTGAGAATGGTTGACAGCATCCTCAATCCCAATTAAGCATCATCATTAAACAAAACCCAACAAAATTAATTTAGAGTAACATGTTGAGATTCACATGAAAATCCAAGTACTAGATACTCAAGATGTCCATAACCGGGGACACGGCTAACCATGATTAGTTTATACACTCTGCAGAGGTTTGCGCACTTTTCCCCACAAGACTCGATCGCCTCCATTTGGTTTCTCGCACTGCATGGTGTTTGAGAAGACGGATGACCGAGACATAGTCTTTCAGAAGCGCTAGCACCTTACGATGGGTAGACTGATGGAGTCATGTACCTAGGGTAGGGTCACAGACCCGATCTAAGTACCCTGCCCAAGGACACCCTTAGAAGAGATCACCTTCCAGTCGACCTACGAGGGACTCACTCGACTGACTTGAAGGACTCGACCACGAAGACTCACTCGACCACCAGAAGGTCAAGAGGCACTCTGCACTGCGATGGTCTGTAATTAAGTAGACTTTATGATAGTAAAGACACTTTATGTGGGGCGTTACCAGTAACGCTCCGGACTTAATGTACCTTAAACCCTTCATTACGTGGGTTGGCTGGGGTCCTGGCGCACTCTATATAAGCCACCCCCCTCCACAGGCAGAAGGGTTTGGCACTCTGTAATCCATATACACATAATCCACTCGACTGCCTCCGGGCTCCGAGACGTAGGGCTTTTACTTCCTCCGAGAAGGGCCTGAACTCGTACATATCTTGTGTTTACAACCTCTCCATAGCTAGGACCTTGCCTCTCCATACCTACCCCCACTCTACTGTCAGGTTTAGATCCACGACAGTTGGCGCCCACCGTGGGGCCGGTGTTTTAGCGATTTTTTGGAGAAGTTGCGATTCTTCCGAGTACTTTCATCATGGTAGCTGCTGGAGTTTTGGTCGAGGGTCGAGAGATTCGTCTCGGTGCTCTCACCTTCGTCGCCGACGACTCCGCCTGGCTTCAGGAGGCTCCACTCGACGTCGATGCGCTCCCCGTCCGCGGTGCGACGCATTTTCGCGCATGTGTCCGCGGCGTTCTGCTGCGGCAACCGTCGACCCCATATCGGTCGACTCCCCTATCGACCACCCTCCCGGTCTCCCGCCAGTGCAAGCGCTCGGGTCGGTCGAGGCTTCAGTGGTGGGTGAGACACGCGGTGGCTCGCCAGACGGCCACCACCCAAGTTTCTACGGCCTGTTCGATCTGTCGACTGGCTCCGTAGAGACTGCATCCGAATGTGATAGCAGTGATCCAGCGGCGGAAATCCTGATGGTCGACGGGCCTCGCAGCCCCACTGGCTTCGCCCGTGATGGTGGGGCAGGCGACGGAGGCGACCCCGCACGAGACCACGAAGAGTACCAACCCGAGCCACTCGACTCTCTGCAAAGAGAGGAACTCCGCCGTAGGAACATGGATGCCCTGCATACTCCCATCGCAGGAGAAACCCCCGAGGCTCGCGCCTTGGAGGAGGCACCTTTGGCCAATTTGGCCGAACGTGCTCGCCTGGAGAATCTTCAGCGAGCACTCGACGAGCGCGCGCGGCAACGAGTTCCCGACGCCAATCGACGTCAACTCTTCCCGCCGACTCAGGTATATCGAACCCCAATCCAGAATTTAGCAGCTGCGACCCGTATAGCAGAGTCCATCCAGCCCTCTCAGTCGGAAGCTGGCAGAGGCTTGATGCAGATCAGGGATCTGCTCCGGGCAGCAGGAGATCAGAATTCAGCCGTGTCGCAGTCGCGCAACAGAATTCATAGTCGATCCGTCGCTACGAATACGGTTCAGTCGGCTCACAGTCCCAGATCGCCTCCGCGGCGTGAAGGGCGCGAGAATCGGCGAGACCAATATGGAGACCGACACGACCGAGATGATAGGCGTCGAGTGCCCACTTCCCCTCCGAGGGGTGGGTCTTACGCTCCTTGGCAGCAAGATGACAGACGTCAGCTCAGTGCGGGGCGAAGAGTTCTAGTCGACCCCAGAGAACCAGGCTTCGATGCGCGATCCATTATCGTGCAAGGCTTGGTCGACCGGAACAGAGCCCATCGAGGTGGACTCGACAGAGATGCTCCCACGAGAAGTCGAGTGCACGTTTCTGGTCTGGAATGTTTCAGCAGAGCTATCAGAGCCGCAGTGATTCCCCCCAATTTCAGGTTGGCAACAGGAGTCAGCAAGTTCACCGATGAGTCTAAGCCTGAAACTTGGCTTGAGGACTACCGAGTGGCGGTTCAGATTGGTGGTGGGAATGACGAGGTGGCCATGAAGCATTTGCCCCTCATGTTGGAAGGTTCTGCCAGAGCGTGGTTCAATCAGTTACCTCCTAGCAGCATTTACACTTGGGAAGATCTGTCCCGAGTGTTCGTCAGAACGTTTGAAGGAACTTGCAAGCGATCGACTGGATTGACGGAGCTGCAAGTCTGCGTGCAGAAGACCAATGAGACTCTCAGGGAGTATATTCAGAGATGGATCACTTTGCACCATACTGTGGAGAATGTGTCTGATCACCAGGCAGTCTGCGCCTTCAAGGATGGTGTCAAGAACAGAGAATTTAGTTTGAAATTTGGTCGAACCGGAGACATGACCTTGAGTCGGATGATGGAAATTGCTACCAAGTACGCCAACGGCGAAGAAGAAGACCGACTCCGAAGTGGCAAGCACAAGCCGAGCCAGTCGGAGAAGGGAAACACCAGTCAGAAACAGAAGCGGAGGGCTGAACCGGCAGCTCCTGGAGAGGCTCTGGCCGTGACTCATGGAAAGTTTAAAGGGAAACCAAAAGGATCCTGGAACCCTAAGAAGGTAAAGGATAAAGAAGGGAACGACGTGATGGATATGCCGTGTCATATCCACACGAAGAAAGACGAAGAGGGGAATATCATTTACCCAAAGCATACCACTCGCCAATGTCGACTCCTGATCCAGCAGTTTCCAGGAAAACTGTCTAAAGACAAGGAAAAGGAGTCGGACAAGGCCGAAGACAAGGAGGACAGTGAGGAAGGATATCCGCATGTCAACTCCACTCTGATGATCTTTGCAGATGTGGAAAGCAAGAGTCGATTGAAAGTCATTAACCGCGAGGTGAACATGGTTACCCCAGCAAAAGCAAATTATCTGAGATGGTCCCAAACACCCATCACATTCAACCAATCTGATCACCCGACTCATATTGCCACCCCTGGGAGGCAAGCTTTGGTGGTCGATCCAGTTGTCGAAGGCACTCGACTGACAAAAGTGCTGATGGACGGTGGTAGCGGGCTGAATTTGTTGTATGCACACACACTGAAAGGAATGGGCATTCCGATGTCCCGACTGAGCACCAGTAACATGAGCTTTCATGGAGTTATACCAGGGAAGAAAGCCGAGTCACTCGGCCAAATAGCTCTGGACGTGATGTTTGGTGATTCGAAACATTTTCGCAAAGAGAAGTTGACGTTTGAGGTCGTGGATTTTTAGAGTGCATATCATGCCATTTTGGGGAGACCAGCTTATGCACGGTTCATGGCTCGACCATGTTACGTGTACCTCAAATTGAAGATGCCCGGCCCCAAAGGAGTGATCACTGTCACCGGTGATCGGGAAAAGGCAGAAGAGTGCTTTCAAAAGGGCTCAAAGATTGCTGATTCCCAGGTGACAGCGGTCGAGTTTGAAGAATACAAGCAAAACGCAGATCCGAGTGATTTGCTGCGATCCAAGAAACCCGCCACAGAATCTGCATTTCAGTCGTCCGGTGAGACGAAGCCTGTTCACGTTCACCCGACCGACCCCGATGCAGCCCCGACCCACATCTCCACAACACTCGACCCGAAATAGGAAGAAGCGCTCATCCAGTTCCTCCGTGAGAACTGGGACATTTTTGCATGGAAGCCCGCTGACATGCCAGGTGTTCCCAGGGGACTGGCTGAGCATCGCCTAAGAGTCGACTCATCAGCAAAACCAGTCAAAGAGCATCTTCGGCGGTCCGCCGTCCAGAAGAGAAAAGCCATTGGTGAGGAACTGGCTCGACTGTTGGCGGCAGGATTTATCCGAGAGATATACCACTCCGAATGGCTCGCTAATGTCGTCATGGTTCCTAAGAAGGACAAATCGCTCCGCATGTGCATTGATTTCAAGCACATCAACCGGGCCTGCCCGAAAGATCATTTTCCTCTCCCTCGCATAGACCAAATTGTTGACTCGACCGCGGGATGCGAGAGATTGTCTTTTCTAGACGCCTACTCCGGGTACCACCAGATCCGTCTGTATGGACCCGACGAGGTAAAAACAGCTTTCATCACTCCATTCGGGTGCTTCTGCTATATCACAATGCCATTCGGCCTCAAGAATGCCGGAGCCACATTTATGCGAATGATTCAGAAGTGTCTACTCACTCAAATCATTCGGAATGTGGAAGCGTATATGGATGATATCGTTGTCAAGTCACGAAAAGGTTCCGACCTGCTCGCTGACCTCGCCGAAACATTTGCCAACCTCAGAAGGTATGATATCAAGCTCAATCCATCAAAGTGCACATTCGGAGTTCCTGGTGGCAAGTTACTCGGTTTTCTCGTTTCCGAGCGAGGGATCGACGCTAATCCAGAAAAGATCGGCACTATTCTCCGAATGAAACGCCCTGTGCGAGTGCACGATGTCCAGAAGCTTACTGGATGCTTGGTCGCATTAAGTCGATTCATCTCACGACTCGGTGAAAAGGCATTGCCTCTTTACCGACTTATGAAGAAGGCAGAGAAGTTCGAGTGGACTCCAGAAGCTGATGCAGCGTTTGTCGAGCTAAAAGCTCTGCTTTCCACCCAGCTGGTGCTTGCTGCTCCAATCAGCAAAGAGCCTCTGTTGCTTTATATTGCAGCCACAGGACAAGTCGTCAGTACAGTGCTTACGGTCGAGCGGGAAGAAGAAAGAAAAGCTTTCAAAGTTCAGCGCCCAGTGTATTATTTGTCTGAAGTCTTGACTCCATCCAAGGAGAGATATCCTCATTATCAGAAGCTTGTGTATGGAATATACATGACCACAAAGAAGGTTGCTCATTATTTCTCTGATCATTCCATCACAGTCGTCAGTCACGCTCCACTATCAGAGATTTTGCACAACAGAGATGCAACTGGTCGAGTGGCGAAATGGGCGATTGAACTTCTTCCCCTTGATATCAAGTTTGAGGCAAAGAAAGCCATTAAGTCCCAGGCAATAGCAGATTTCCTCGCCGAGTGGATTGAACAGCAGCAGCCGACTGAAGTTCACTCGGAGCATTGGACCATGTTTTTTGATGGCTCTAAGATGTTGAATGGTTCCGGTGCTGGGGTTGTCCTGGTTTCCCCCAGAGGAGATAAGCTCAGATATGTGCTCCAGATTCACTTTGATTCCTCCAACAATGAGGCAGAGTATGAGGCCCTCTTATACGGATTGCGCATGGCCATTTCACTCGGCGTCCGTCGCCTGATGGTCTATGGCGATTCAGATTTAGTGGTCAACCAAGTGATGAAGGAGTGGGACGTGAGAAGCCCAGCCATGACTGGATACTGCAGTGCAGTGAGGAAACTGGAAAAGAAGTTCGAGGGGTTGGTGCTCCATCATATACCCCGACTGAAAAATCAAGCAGCTGATGATCTAGCAAAGATAGGTTCCAAGAGAGGAGCCATTCCGAGTGGTGTGTTCTTGGAGCATATACACACTCCGTCAGTCAAAGAAGATCCTTTCACCGAAGAAGCTCCACAGCCCAAGAGCGCCACAGATCCGACTGAGGTTGAAGTCCCAGCAGTGGTCGACTTGGTCATGGAAGTCTTGGTGGTCATTCCCGACTGGACAGTTCCGTATATCGCGTATATCATGAGAAAAGAGCTTCCGGAGGATGAGGAAGAGGCTCGACAGATCGTCCGTCGATCTAAAGCCTTTACCGTAATCAAAGGATAGTTATATAGAGAAAGCGCGAC
Source organism: Triticum dicoccoides (assembly GCF_002162155.2). NCBI lineage: Eukaryota > Viridiplantae > Streptophyta > Magnoliopsida > Poales > Poaceae > Triticum > Triticum dicoccoides. Next base: position 718,197,695 of record NC_041392.1, read on the forward strand.
TGGAGTTGGTCAGAAGTGCATAACACCAGAAGAAGGTCGAATCATCCTTAATGATATCCACTCGGGGACCTGTGGCCATCATGCGTCCTCTCGGACCATCGTGGCCAAAGCATACCGAGCCGGATTTTACTGGCCAAAGGCGAATGAGATGGCAAAGGAAATAGTGGATAAGTGCGAGGGATGTCAGTTCTACTCGAATATGTCGCACAAGCCCGCATCAGCTCTGAAGACCATTCCACTCGTCTGGCCTTTCGCAGTATGGGGGTTGGACATGGTCGGTCCTTTGAGAACAGGTCGAAGTGGCTTCACGCATGTACTGGTGGCAGTCGACAAGTTCACCAAGTGGATCGAGGCTAAACCAATCAAGAACCTTGATGCCGGTACCGTTGTTAGCTTCATCAGGGAACTGATATTCAGATATGGAGTCCCGCACAGCATCATTACGGATAATGGGTCGAACTTTGACTCGGAGGAATTCAGGGATTTCTGCAACTCTCAAGGCACATGAGTCGACTACGCTTCAGTCGCCCATCCGCAGACGAATGGACAAGCAGAGTGAGCCAATGGCCTGATTCTCAAGGGATTGAAACCCCGACTGATGCATGATCTCAAGCATGCAGCTGGAGCGTGGGTCAACGAACTTCCCTCGGTGCTTTGGGGACTGCGGACCACACCTAATCAATCGACCGGAAGAACTCCATTCTTCTTGGTCTACGGAGCTGAAGCAGTCTTGCCGAGTGATCTTCTCCACAATGCTCCTCGAGTTGAGATCTACAACGAAGCAGAAGCTGAACAAGCGCGGCAGGACGCAGTCGACCTTTTAGAGGAAGAAAGGGAGATGGCTCTAATCTGATCGACCATCTACCAACAAGATTTGCGTCGTTTCCACGCCAGAAATGTGAGGGGTCGAGCCTTCCAGGAAGGAGATTTAGTTCTCCGAGTGGATCAGAAGAAACAACACAAGCTTGCTCCTTCTTGGGAAGGACCCTTCATCGTCACCAAAGTTCTCCACAATGGGGCGTACCGTCTTTACAATGTCGAACATAATATCGACGAGCCCCGAGCTTGGAACGCGGAACTACTCCGCCCATTTTACACTTAAGTTTATCACTCGGATGAGTTGCAATAAAGTACTCCTGTAGTTCATGGATTTCAAAATAATAGTGTCATAGTTCCTCCATAATTTTTGTCACTTTTTATTTTGTCCAATAAAATTTTCCCCTCAGTGGGTGACTTAGCCGCGAATCCGTTTCGCCTAAGTTTGTAAAAATCCTTACCGAGTGGTGAGCCAGACTCCCACTCGGAGGCTTAGCTGCGAATCCGTTTCGCATAAGATTAAATAAAATCCTACCGAATGGTAAGCCAGACTTCCACTCGGGGGCTTAGCTGCAGTCCAAGTACTCGCCTAAGTTATAAAAATCCTACCGAGTGGTAAGCCAGACTTCCACTCGGAGGCTTAGCTGCAGTCCAAGTACTCGCCTAAGTTATCAAAATCCTACCGAGTGGTAAGCCAGACTTCCACTCGGGGGCTTAGCTGCAGCCCAGTGCTCGCCTAAGATATAAAAATCCTACCGAGTGAAGAGCAAACCTCTCACTCGGGGGCTTAGCTGCAGCCCAGTGCTCGCCTAAGATATAAAAATCCTACCGAGTGAAGAGCAAACCTCTCACTCGGGGGCTTAGCTGCAGCCCAGTGCTCGCCTAAGATATAAAAATCCTACCGAGTGAAGAGCAAACCTCTCACTCGGGGGCTTAGCTGCAGCCCAGTGCTCGCCTAAGATATAAAAATCCTACCGAGTGAAGAGCAAACCCCTCACTCGGAGGCTTAGCTGCAGCCCAGTGCTCGCCTAAGTGGATTAAGGAATAAGTCGACTGCAGTGAGCGTCCTGCTTTGAACCTGCAAAAGACATTTCAAGCCAAAAGCAATCATATTCAAACAACAAATTCAAGTTCGGAACGATACCTAAAGGAACCGAAAGTGCTCAGGCGATAAGCCTGTTAAGGTTTATCGGTTACAACTCCACTCGGCATACCGAGGCAAATTTAAAGCGTCGAGATTAAAAGAAGTTTTTTACCCCTCCTGTGGAGGGCTGGAAGGTGCAACAAACTCATCAAGATCAATTCCATCTGCGATCCGAGTGGCAGCAGTAATGAAAGTTTCCATAAAGGACCTGAAGTCGTGTTTCTTGGTATTGGCCACCCGGAGGGCCGCCAGCTTGTCTTCTCGCGCATCTTTGCAGTGGACTCGGGCCAGACACAGAGCAACATCTGCACCGCACCGAGCCGAGGACTTTTTCCACTCCTGCACTCGACCAGGGACCGTGTTCAAGCGAGCCATCAGCGACTCGAGGTCATTCTGGAGTGTCTCCCTGGGCCAGAGCGTTGAGTCGATGCGAGATGTGGCGACCTTCAGCCTTGCAAGATAGTCCACGACAGCTGCAACACGGGACTCCAGTCGGTAAACATTCATGGCAACTTCGTCGTTCATCGGAGAATTGATGGGGTCAAGGTTTGGTTCCAGCCGGCTAGTCTCTTCTTCAAAGTCTTGACAAAATTCTGCAAGGGCGATCACCGAGTCAAGGCAATGGTCGAATGGAAAAATCACAGTTGAAAATGATTGTTGAGCGTAAAGGTTCACCTTCAAGCATAAGGAACAGCTTCTTGGCAAGACCACTCAGGAAGGCCTCCAGATCATTTTTCTTCTCAAGAGCAGCTTTCAGATTGGTATTTTCTTGTTCAAGCTTGATGACTGAAGCTAACTTCTCGTCAGCAAGCTTGATCTTCTCAGCTAGTTCAAGGTCTTTTTTCTGTTGGGCCTCCTTCACCTTACCTGCAAGTTACAGCAAGATCAGATTTTGAAACAAATAAAGGGAAAAAGCAGTCGTCGAGGTCTCACCAAACATACCTTTGGTCTTCTCCTTTGCCTTCGTCAGATTCTCCTGAACCAGCTTCAAATCCAGCTCGAGCTGAATGTGCTTGTTTTCCAGCTCAGTGTAGCGAGCCGCAAGGTCACAGGATCTCTGCGAAGAATCAATCGACTAAATGTCAAAGATAATTCACTTCCGAGTGGAAAAGGAAAAATCATGCGTTTCTAAGACTACAGCCGAATACAAGCATTCGACCGTAGTCTCGGGGACTACACCCAGTGGGTGCACTCAGCGTGTCCCCCACTAATCCTATTAAAGACAGAGTCGACTAGTCGACCTAAAAAAACAAAAAAAAACAAGATGTATTCTTTAAGACTGTAATCGACTGCAAGCAGTCGACCACAGTCTCGGGGACTACACCCAGTGGGTGCACTCAGCGTGCCCCCACCGGTTTGCGAAATCCAGTCGCCATAGTTGAATGACGGAAAGACTGAACTTATAAAGCCTAAGGCCGACTGCCAACAGTCGACCTTAGCCTTGGGGACTACACCCAGTGGGTGCACTCAGCGTGCCCCCACCGGTTTGCGAAATCCATTTGCCATAGTCGAATGACGGAAAGACTGAACTTATAAAGCCTAAGGCCGACTGCCAGCAGTCGACCTTAGCCTTGGGGACTACACCCAGTGGGTGCACTCAGCGTGCCCCCGCTAACACGGAGTTTAAATCAACACACCCAGTGGGTGATTACTATAAATTCTGGAAAGAAAAGTTTTTGATAGCATATCCTAACAGAACAAGCGGTGGTCGACTGACCTGAACATTGCTTTGAAGGGCGGAACTGGTGTCGTAAGCTGCCTGGCTCGCATCCCGGATGGTCTTCAACTGCTCCATCATGATCCCTGCCTGGCGTATCGCCTCCTTCGCGGCGCTAGCTTGGTCCTCTGGGACGTGGTGCATCGTGAAGAGGGAGGGCTGCAGAGCACTCATCAGTGGATCTGCGAAGGACACAGTGTGTCGAGTGGTGTTCTCCTCCTCCGCGACCAGAGTCTCAGGCACCGTCACATCCTGGGGCGCCCTGCCGGCAGACGCTTTCCTACTCCTTCTGTGCTTCAGCGGTTCCTCATCTTCATCGTCATCAGGGAGAGTGATAACAACATTGGATGGAGCTACAGAAAAGAATCAGAATTAGAGATCATGAGTCAGTCGACTAGAAACGGTGTTAAGAGTATAGTACCAGGTTTTGAGGTTGCTGCGTCCTCCATCTCATGATCGTCAGCCCGGGCTGAGGTCTCAGAAGTAGCAGCACTGCAACTCCAAAGAATCAGCCGACTAACTCCAGCGCCAACCAGAGATAAAGTTCGCACAAAACAAGAAGACTTAAGCAGCATGATTACCCTGATATGGTGGGGATGGACACCTTCATCTTCGGCAGGAGCTTGGTCGGCTTTGACGGGGCCGCCCTGGGCTGCTTCGACGCCTTTTCAGTCGACGCCGGAGAGGTGGTCCGAGGGCGCTTGGTCGACTGTGTAACAGTCGCAACCCCCTAGCCACGTTCAGTCGCAGGGTCATGGGCAAGCTTCGACCGCCTTTCCGAGCGTGGTGGTGCGACCTCCTCCTCCTCCTCTTCTTCGTCCTCATCATCATCATCATCATCGTCATCGTCATCATCATCATCCTCAGCGGTGTCCGAGTCCCACTCCTCCTCCTGGCTCTCGCCCCCGCTCGCTTCTCCCTCCTCAGCCGGAGCCTGTGCTCCATTGGGCATCGAGTACAGCTCAGTGAGGACCTGATAGACATCAAGACAAAGATCAGTCGACCGATCGGCAGAGAAAACAGAAATAAATGTGACAAGAATACAATGGGAAGTGGAGAAGACATACCTTGTTTGGATCACTGTGGTGGTTGAGTGGAGGAATCCTTCTGGCTCCACGAGGGTTATCCTTGTTCCCAGTAACAGCGGCCATCCACCTTTCCAGAGTGGCATCGTCGACTGTTTCTGGATTGACCCGAGTCTCGTCCTCAGTCCCGCAGTACAACCACATGCAATGGCTCCGGAACTGAAGAGGCTGGATACGGCGCCTAAGAAAAACCTCCAGGAGATCCATACCCGTCACTCCCTCCCGAACCAACTGAACTACACGCTCCATCAGCATCTTCACGTCAGCTTTCTCCTCCGGAATCACCTTCAGAGAGGAAGGCTTGTTCACTCGGCCCATGGTGAACTGAGGGAGTCCACTCGACTGCCCCGGCGTCGGCTGATCCTGGCAGCAGAACCAGGTCGACTGCCAGCCTCTGACTGACTCGGGAAATGTCATGGCTGGGAAGGTGCTCTTGTTCCTCACCTGGATCCCCAGACCCCCACACATTTGGACAACTTGGGTTTTTTCGTCGCCTGGGCTCGCCTTCTTCACGGTCTGAGAGCGACACGTGAATATATGCTTGAACAAACCCCAATGCGGTCGACAACCCAGAAAACTCTCACACATGGACACAAACGCGGCAAGATAGGCGATAGAATTCGGGGTGAAGTGGTGGAGTTGCGCTCCAAAGAAGTTCAAGAAACCACGGAAGAAAACGCTCGGCGGCAAAGAAAATCCGCGGTCGACATGGGTAGCCAGAAGCACGCACTCACCCTCTTCCGGCTGGGGCTGCCACTCTTTCCCCGGAAGCCTTGCAGCTCCATGAGAGATCAGGCCCTCGTTGGCCATGTCGAGGAGATCCTTCTCCGTGATGGTCGATTGGATCCAATCTCCCTGGACCCAGCCTTTCGGCAGGCGAGATCTAGACGAAGACCCGCCGCGACTGGTGGATCTCCCCTTCGCCTTCTCCGTCGCCGATGCCTTCTTCGCGCGTTCCAGCGCCGCCGTCTTCTCCTTGACCATGGCTGCCGGCGAGACGCGCGAGGAGAAGTTGTGCGAAGGCGAGAGCGAGCGCGTTGGGCGGAGACGAAGGGAGCAGAGAGAGAATGCTGAGGCACTGCTCAAAAAACCCTCGCCGGGCGCATTTATAAGATCCCTTCCGAGTGGATGACAGGTCGGCCCGGTCGATCTAATCATATCCCGAAACAGTTGCGCGGACGTGATACGTGGCGAAAAAAGCGGCGCGGGGATCGAGGCATCTATGCCCTGTCCCATCCGAGCGCCGCGGTCCGCCCCGCTTCGCGCGCTTCCCCAAATTTCGTATCTCGCGGAATCCGCGAACGGCAGATCGGTCTGCCAGATGCGGGATTTCCTGCGATCCGTCGCTCGGAAATCGGCAAAATCCAAAAGATCACTCGACGAAGGAAAAGAATGGATCGAGTCGACTGAAGAAAAGTTGCTCACTATCAACAAAGAGATTTTTTGGTTCAAAACAACGCACGACCAGTATGCGAAGGTTAATCGGAAACAACATCAACTCCTTCATCACTCAAGCCTCAATCCATTCGGGGGCTAATGATGGAGTCATGTACCTAGGGTAGGGTCATAGACCCGATCTAAGTACCCTGCCCAAGGACACCCTTAGAAGAGATCACCTTCCAGTCGACCTACGAGGGACTCACTCGACTGACTTGAAGGACTCGACCACGAAGACTCACTCGACCACCAGAAGATCAAGAGGCACTCTGCACTGCGACGGTCTGTAATTAAGTAGACTTTATGATAGTAAAGACACTTTATGTGGGGCGTTACCAGTAACGCCCCGGACTTAATGTACCTTAAACCCTTCATTACGTGGGTTGGCTGGGGTCCTGGCGCACTCTATATAAGCCACCCCCCTCCACAGGCAGAAGGGTTCGGCACTCTGTAATCCATATACACATAATCCACTCGACCGCCTCCAGGCTCCGAGACGTAGGGCTTTTACTTCCTCCGAGAAGGGCCTGAACTCGTACATCTCTTGTGTTTACAACCTCTCCATAGCTAGGACCTTGCCTCTCCATACCTACCCCCCACTCTACTGTCAGGTTTAGATCCACGACATAGACCGTACCACCTACATCCCCTACATCTGCTAGTCTACCACTGTAAGAGTTCGCATGACTTAGTCAACTATGCTAGAGCCCATAGTATCTTGTGGCTGCACATGGAAGTTTCTAGTATGAATAGTCTCATGATCCCTTTGAGCCTGGGTGGCGGTCCAAAAGAAAACAGGCAAGTCCTGGAATACCCAGGTGCCTCAATCCACCCAGATGTGTGTTTAAGTTGCCACCTTAGATAAACCATTAATTAACAAGCTCACATCTGTCATGGATTTAACTCACCCAATCCACGTCTACTAGCATAGCATGGCACAATAAGCAAACGTAGAAGTAACTCCCAAAGGTTTGAAAATAAACAGGTAATAGGTACTACCTCATCTACTTACCATCCCAAAATTTAATTATATCCTAATCATGCAATGTGTGAGGATTGATCTAATGCAATAAAACTAGGTAGTAGAAAAGTATGATCAAAGTGTTACTTGCCTTGCTGATGATCCGCGAAACCTAACGATTCGAAGTAACAGGCGGCGCACTCCGGGTATTCTATCGCAGACAAACAAACAAGCATACAATAAATACTCATCTAATGCACAGGTAAAACTCAAATAAGAGATCTAACCAGAAGGTTCAACTTAAGAACTCCGGTTGGCAAAAAGAATCAAATCGAACGAAGCAACGAAAATCAAACTGCGAAAGAAAACAACCTCATTCTAGTAATCTGGATCTAGGGAAAATTTTACAGTAGCAAAATCTTGTTTAAGTTGGTTAAACGGATAGAGGGTTTCGAGACGAAACTCTAGGCACTTGAATCGCCTGATTCCGGTAAACGAGCGAAAAGTTAAACTAAAACAAAAATCGGATCAGGAGTCGTGATCACAAAAATCGTGGATTTAATCCAAGAAAAAGAAAAATGATGAATGCCTAAATTTTTTTCTCTTTTTTCGGCACGGAAAACGAGGCCCGACGAACCTCGGGCGGCAGGATCGTCAGCGGCGGCGGCTCCGGTCGCACGCGCGGATCGAGGCGGGGCTGATGGGCTGGGGCGGCTCGGGCGGCGCTATTTAAAGGCTGCCCCCGGGCGGTGTCCCGCTCGGGTACGGCCCGAAGTCGGTTTTTTTTAATTATTCCGCTCGGAAGAAAAATAAAAATAAATACTAAACGGACTCCAAAAATTCTAAAATAAATTTTCACGGGCTTCTAAAATCAAACCGCACAAGGTGAACATTTATTTGGGCCCTAAATGCAATTTTGAAAAACGCACATTTTTCCTAAATTCAAATAAAACACCGAAAAACTCCGAAATAAAATCTTATTTGATTTTTTTAAAATCCTCAATATTTCTTTATTTTGGGAAAGTCGTTTTATTCCCTCTCTCATATTTTTGTAATAGAAATAATTGATCATAAAATAAATAAAATCAAATGATCCTATTCTCAAAATTTGAGAGAACTCAAATATGAAAATAACGAAATCCCCAACTCTCTCCGTGGGTCATTGAGTTGCGTAGAATTTCTAGGATCAACCAAAATGCAAAGATAAAATATGGTATGCATGATGATCTAATGTATAACATTCCAAATTGAAAATTTGGGATGTTACATCTAGTACTTAGGTTCACAGGATACCTCCATACCCTATTTTTAGTGTCAGTATAGGTAACCTCTCCCTCATATGTACCAGATCGAATACATTTCATATTCTGTCCTCTTGGCTTCAAGTGCAATGCCTTAATCAGTGATGGGAGCATTTGATGACCAACATATTGTGTTTCTGCAATTCTTTTGCGAAGAGCCATCTTTATCATGATCATTTGCCTCATCTTGTCAAATGCTTGCCACAACAAGAGCCCTTTCACTGACTTGAACTTTGAATTGAAGCATTCTGCAAGGTTACTGGTCACATAATCTACTTTGCAGATTTCGTTGAATTTGCTTCTTGACCACACCTTGCCATGATGTGCATCAATGTACTCCTTCACAAGAGGATTTTGAGCATACAACACTCTCAAATGGTGTTCATGCTTCCTTTTGCTGCATGTGTATGATGCCGGCCATAAGTTCTCATCTTAAACTTTACCTTTGAACTTCTTTTTGAAATTATGCGCTAGGTGTCGCATACATTCCCTATGCTCCACTCCAGGGAATACAATTTCCACTGCACTCTCTAAACCCTTGCAAGCATCTGTGTGTATAGCTAAACCTGGGGGTGTGCCTATAATGTTGCGCAACTGCTGCAGAAACCAGACCCAACTTTCCGCAGACTCTGCCTCCACCGCACCAAATGCAACTGGGAATAGCCAGTTGTGTCCATCAACTGCAGAAGCTGCTACTAGCTGTCCTCTCCATCTTCCAGTCAAATGTGTAGCATCTACAGCCAAATAGGGCCTGCAACCATCTAGAAACCCCTGCCAGCAAGCCTTGAAACAAACAAAAGCCCTTTTGAAGCACTCCTCCTGAAATGACTTTCCTTTTATTTTGAATGGAACTGTATGCTTGTCAATCTCTACAACACTCCCTGGACTTGCCATCTCCACTTCAGCTTTGAAAGTGTAAAGCAGCTGAAAACTGTCATTCCATTGACCATTAATTCTGTCAAGAGCCTTTTCCCTAGCATTGAAAATTCTCATGTAAGGAATTTCTATCTTGTACTTCTCAAAAAGCTTCCCATGGAGTGTTGTTGGACCAAGTCCAGGTTCTTCCCTCAGCCAATCCAATATAGCATCTGCCACCCACCTAGTTTTTGCTAGCTTGGTTTTGGCCTTCCCCCTCCCCCTCCAAGTGGATAGGTGTGCTTGTGTGGGTTTTTCTTTATCTGAAACAAAATAAAAGGGTAAAGAACAGTTAAGAAACCTTACTCAACAATCTGAAACTAAATTACTAACTGAACTTGGATTACCTGAATATATTTGCTCTTTCTCATACGAGATGCATGCAACTTCCACCTACACCTAGGATATGGACAAAAAACTATGAACCTTGCTGGCTCACTCCTTTTAATCTTATAGGTGTTTTCAGATATAATGCACCATGTTGTCACTGCATTCCGACAGTCCACCATTGATTGAAAAATGGTACCTACACTAAGCTCAGGTTTTTCCCTGTTCCACTCAATTGTTGGCATGTCATCACCATCGTATTCATCCTCGATTAAGCTGTCCATGTTATCCAAATTCTCTTCGTCGTCAGTGTCATCAAACCTAGCTTGGCTGATGGGCTCCTCCATATATTCGTCATCCACTGCTTGCTGACTGGCTACATCGACCAGTTCAGGAAACATCATCTCGTCTTCATCAGCATTTGTAGGCACTGCCTCGTCAGGTTCTGCATCTTCTTCTACACCAAGTGCAGAAGGTACACGAGAAGCAGCAGCTGAATCGGAACCAGAATTGGCAGCAAGCATGTTGTGGCTCCATGAACCACTTGCTTTACTTGGTGTCGACCTACCAGGAGTGCCGGGGTGCTGGCTATTAGCACAGACAGATGATGTCTGAACTCCCTTCCCCTTCGCCCGTTCTGCGCGTGGCTGAAGCACATCGATTTGGAGTTTACCGAATCGGCAGCCAGCAATCCCAGCAAAAGGCAACGGCATATGATCGTCGCAAGTTAGTGGGAGAAATCTTTGCTCGTCACTGCTGAAGTAATTCAGTTCAACAGCATCGGCATCACTCCAGGGATAGGTGTTTCGGAGCTCAGCTCGCAAATCTTTGAAAGACATGCTGGTTTCTACCACTTTGGGATAGAAAAATGATGAAATCAAATGCGATTTAGTACCACGCAGCACACTAGTTTCCATTCTAATCGCCAGCCGGAAAGCCAGCGCGGGCTTAATCCTATTTTGTTGGGGAAGGAAACAAAGGCATCAGTTAGCTGGGTAAAATCGAGCACAAATTCGAACGATTCAAGAAAACAGAAGTCAAATACGGCCTACAATACGACTTAGAACGTCAATTTGAGAGGAAACAATGCTTACCCAGGTTTAATCCATGAATTATCTCCCGCGAATTCGACCCAATCCTCTCCACGATCGACTGCATTCCGGGCGTCCTCACTCAACATCGCTACGTAATCCCAGATGGGGGTGGGCTATATCTGGCGGAGACGCGGCGTCGCCGATGAACGGACGAGGGCATAGGGTGGAGGAAACAACTGCGGTGGATGCGGCAAGACGCCGGTGGAGGGGGCGGGGCGGCGCTGTGCAGTGCGGCCTGTCTAGATCTGTTTCAGATTTAGACAAGCTGCCCAATACGTGTCTCCTTGCGGTCCCACCCGTAGCAAGCAACAGTCAGATGAAGACTCGGCCCCACTCATCAGCAATTAACGGTCAATGGACGGTCAAGACGGCAAACGCCCGCTATGAGCATTTGTGAGAGTTTCAGCTAAGGAAGAGGGGAAATGTGAGCAAATGTTTGGAGCGTGGGGAAAAGTGAGCACAACTAAGGAATTAGGGCACTAATAGGGGGTCAATACATATATATGAATGAATGAAACTCAACACAAATGATGGTAATAAAATAAAATTGTGAATGTTGTTATTTACGCACTTCATATTGTTCGTCAGAGTAGCCCCGCTCACAGGTCGTGTGGCGGATGGACTCGCAAACGTAGTATCCACAGAAATCATTCCCTTGTTCCTGCCACAACCACTTTACAAGAAATAGAGGTCAATCAAACTGATAAGCAAGAATGCCAAATGGTATTGATGAAATAGCGCTTGAATCAATAGGAGATGCGCGGAACATGCTACTATAGTACTTACTTTCGGGTGTCTAAATTGCAGCTTCTTCGGGAGTCCCAGAGCTTTTTTGGTGATTTTTTTTCAAACCCTGCCAGACAAAGAAAACAATTACTTGATATATCAGGAAATGAACAAAGTTGCTGATATGGTGGATAATGATCGATTTAACTTACTTCTTGAGCATTTGAGTCATGTCCGCATAGTCCTGGGGATCTTTTCGTCTTGAGTCTAAGACGGTTACTAGTCCCTGCTCAAGCTTAATCTCTAGGAGAATATAGTGGAAACTGCACACGCATGCATAACTCATCAATTATATTACTATAACCTTGACTAATATATAAGGGAAACCGAATATGCACAAGACAGTAACACTCACTTGAAGTTGTAAGGAAAGAGTATTATATCTTTGTTTTCATTTATTACCAACGATCGTGGCAAGTTGGCCTTGGTATTTGCGGCATGAAATTTAACCTGAGTTGCATCTATGAGATTTGTGTTAATGAACCCAATATCACCGATTTGTCTTTTCTTCAATTCGGCGATCTTCAATCTGCATAATATAGTGAGGATAATTATAAATACATGCAATGAAAGAGCTGAGCTATATAGAGAGACTTTATGACAGAAGTAGTACTACTTACAGATAGTAGCAGGTGACCGTTGCTTTATCGAGGGCCAATTGATTGAAAAACTGAAAGAACTCCTCAAATGGAACATCCAACAGTTCAATTCCAACGAGGTCATGCTCCTTTTTAACTCTCACATACAAATACTCCTCCCCTCAGACTCTTTGCAGATTTTCAAGTACCAATCATGCAATCTTCGCATCATCGTTGATAGAGATCTTTCATCTTTGATGAGAGGCTTCCCATACTCGTATCTTTGTATTTGCACCTCCATGAAATCATAATGTACATCGTCGGGCAGGTAATCTCCAAGATTGCTATAACTCGGCACCATCCTCGGATCATTAGCGTCGATGTTGCTAGGCACCTTGAGCGGGGGGCACGATTGCTTCGCTTGTTCGCCGAGCTGGGCAATTTGTTTCCCAGCTCATCGTTCTTTCAGCCTTTGATCACTGACAGTACTTCCCGGCTGCTCCGCTTCGACGAATTCCTTTCCAATAGTGCGCTCATAGTTGCCTTTCGGCAGAGACTTGGATGGTTTTGTCAGGGCAGCCAGAGTGCACTTCGCTTTCATCGGATCTACCTTCTCCTCCGGAGGTGGATGTTTCTTTGCTTTCACCCCTTCAAAGAAGTTTCTCACTTCTTCTCGCGCGATATTGGCGTTCTCCTCCGGGGTCCTCTCGTATGGTAACTTCTCTGGAGTCTTCAGAGAAGCACCGAATCTTTATGTCCTCTCGCCTCTGGCTGTACTGCTAGACGCCGGCAGAGCAGACGGAGCGGTTGTCTTCTTTACTTTCTTACAAGGCGGAGGAGAAGGACTACAACGCGCCGGAGCAGCCGGAGCGGCAACAAGTCTCTTCCGCCCTTGCTGATGAGGCGGATAAGGAGGAGGCTGACTACTCGGGCACGCCGGCACAGGCGGGGAAGGAGGCGGAGTGCCGCCACGTGCCGGAGAAGGAGCCAGCCGAGTGCCCTGATCGTCACTCGCCGGAGGAGGAGGCGGTGGAGGAGGCGAAGTGCCCTGACTCGCCGGAGGAGGAGGAGGCAGAGGCGTCTAGTTCGGAAGGTTGATGAGCTTCTTCCGCCATAGGCATGGAGTCTTCAGAGCAGAACCCAGCCGAGTATCCCCTTCACCGGTAGGGTGGTCAAGCTGGAGGTCCTCAAATCCCTCCGTTATTTCATCCACCATCACCCTAGCATATCCTTCTGGAATCCGCCGGCAGTGAAAAGTTGCACCGGGTTTAGTAGGAAAAACAGAGCCAAAAGCCGCCTTGACCTTCATATTAATCCATTGCGTCATAAGGTGGCAATTTTGAGACTCCGTGATAGCATCCACGGGATAGCTGGCAGGAGCCGTCAAGACATGCTCCGGCTGAAGCAGCTCGGTGGAAGCCACACTGCTTCTCCGCTGAGATGGCGGGGTAGCTTCGGGGGAAGCTTCGGCAGTTCGTTTGCTGCGATTTGCTTCTCGTTCCTCTATCGCTTGTACCCTAGCGTGCAGCACCTGCAGTTGGGTCTGCTCCACTTTCTTCCTTCTCTCGTGGCTTTTGTAACCACCTGCGTTCGAAAACCCAACCTTCCATGGAATGGAGCCTGGTGTGCCTCGTGTCTGTCCAGGGTGCTCAGGATTCCCGAGGGCCATTGTGAGCTCGTCGTTCTCTCTGTCTGGAATGAACGTCCCCTGCTGCACTGCTTCGATATACTGCTGAAGCTTCTTGACTGGTATGTCCATTTGATCGTTCATCCAAATGCACTTCCCTGATACAGGGTCCAAGGTTCCGACAACCCCGAAGAACCAAGTCCGGCAACGGTCTGGCCAGTTAATTGTCTCTGGTTCGATCCCTTTATAAACTAGATCATTCTCTGTCTTGGCCCACTTAGGCCGGGCAACGAGGTAGCCACCTGACCCCGTGCGATGGTGATGCTTCTTCTTCGCAGCATTTTGCTTGTTTGTCGCCGACATCTTCTTACTCTTTTTCGATGTCTTGTGGGCCACAAATGCGGGCTAGTGATCTCTGATCTTCTCATATCTGCCCTTGAATTCTGGTGTCTCTTTATTTTCGACAAACTTATTCAGCTCTTTCTTCCACCTCCTGAATAGTTCTGCCATCCTCTTAAGAGCAAAAGACTTGATTAATTGCTCTTTAACTGGCTTCTCCGGATCATCCTCTGGCGGTAGGGTGAAATTTGACTTCAGCTCGGTCCAAATATCATTTTTCTGCATATCATTGACATAAGACACCTCAGGGTCTTCTGTAGCCGGCTTTAACCATTGCTGGATCTTGATCGGGATCTTGTCCCTAACCAAAACCCCGCACTGAGCAACAAATGCGCTCTTTGTCCAGAGGGGTTCAATCGGTTGGCCGTCGGGCGCGATTGCTATGATCTCAAACTTTTCATCCGAGCTCAACTTTTTCTTCGGGCCTCGTCTCTTTACCGAAGTTGTGCTCGATCTGGAGGGCTAGAAAAAAGAACAAAGACTTTATTAATATGTGTACATACCAAAACAATGAATGCATCAATTATCTAGTCAGCAGAAGCTTAACTAATATATATACCTGGCCGGACTCGGTTCCGTCACCGGAGACGTCATCACGGTCTCCTTCTTGCACCGGCATTGGGTCACCGGAGCCGTCCTCACGGTCTCCTTCTTGCACCGACATTAGGTCACCGGAGCCATCATAATCATAGCCAGCTGCTTCCAGACCATCGGTGTCGTTGAGAAACGACGAGCAGACGGCATCACTTCCTCGTGCGATTATGTCCCCCAACAACTCTTCTTGTACTTCATCTCGGGCGGTGTCCATAGTTTCTACAAATATTTACAACATGGCAATTATTATTCAAACATGACAGATGGATATATTAGTGGCAAACGTAGAACTAATATTAATTAGTGGCCTCGATGCTGCTTCTCTAGGGTTTGGGGTGGCCTCGACGCTACTTCTCTAGGGTTTGGGGTGGCCTCGACAACGCTTCAAGGATAAAAAAAAAGAAGATGAAGAAGAAAAAAGAGGAGAAGAAAGAATAGAGGAGTAAGAACTCCTCTATTCTTTCTTCTCCTCTTTTTTTATCGGGAACGAGGGTCGTCGAGGGTCACCGAGCAGTAGAGGAAACCCTAAATAGCAAGTATCTCACACCGACGATACTTGCTATTTAGGGTTTCCTCTACTGCTCGGTGACCCTCGACGACCCTCGTTCCCGATAAAAAAAAGAGGAAGAAGAAGAAAAAAAAGAGGAGAAGAAAGAATCTTTCTTCTCCTGGGCGTCGAAGCCCGCGTCACTTGTGGGACGTGGATGTAGTGTCTGACACCGACGACCACATATATCTCACATCGACGATACTTGCTATTTAGGGTATATCGACCCCCCTCGTGTTGAAGTTATCAGGAGGTGGTATATATATCGACCCCCCCCCCTCGTGTTGAAGTTATCGGGAGGGGTATATCGACGACGACATACCCGATAAAATACAAAATACAAACATATATATGAAAAATATCTGAAAAGAAGCAATATACACAATATATATACTGACATATATACATAATATACACAAAGAAGCAATATACACAATAAGACATAAGAAAACAAAGAAAAATAAAAAGAGGAGAAGAAGAAAGGAATAGCTAGAGGAGAAGATCGAAGAAAAGAAGAAGAAAAAAAGGAGAAGAAGAAAAAATAGAATAATATATTCTATTTTTTCTTCTTCTCCTCTATTCCTTTCTTCTTCTCCTCTTCTTTTTCTTCTTTTTTCTTCTTCTTATTTATTTCTCCTCTTCTTCCTCTCCTCTTCTTCTTTCTTTCCTCTTCTTATTTTCTTTCTTTCCTATCCTTCTTTTCCTTCCTTCTTAATATCACTTAGCAAATTTTGCAACGATAGGGAGGGGGTGCTCCCGTTGTCTAAAATCCGTCTATGCACGATAGAAAATTCTGAAAAAATACATCTATGATCCCTCAACGTCCCTGCCTCTCTCATGAACAAAAAAATCTGTGAATTAAAATAACATCATGTTCTATGAACAAAAAAACATCATATTTCATCCACATTCGTGCATACATCATATATGTGATCATCTATGAAGAAAACATCATATTCTATAAAAAAAATCATTACATATATATATAAAAACAAGCATATATATATAAACAAGCATATATATATATATATAAACAAGCATATATATGAAAAAAAATTGCAAAGGGAGGGCACCGGCGGCCGGACCAAGCTGAGGCGCAGGTGGGGTAGGCGGCGAGGATGGCGTCGGTCAGGGATGCGGGCGACGGCGAGGGCGCGGGCGACGACGGGCACGGGCGAGGCGACGGTGACGGAGGGGCAGGCTGGCGACGTCGGCGTCGGGGCGGCAACTGCGAGAGATGAGAGTGAAATTTCCGAAGTGTGAACTTATATAGCAAAGCCTTTAGTACCGGTTCGTGGCACAAACCGGGACTAAAGGTGGGCATCAGTCCCGGTTGGTGCACCAACCGGGACCAAAGGCCTTTTTCAGCAGCCCAAAGGGCGGGAAGCGGCGGCCTT
>NC_041392.1:718214450-718250238 GCF_002162155.2 Triticum dicoccoides
ATTGGTCACGGTTTGAGCCACGAACCGTGACAAATGCCCCCCTTTAGTCCTGGTTGGTGCCACCAACCGGGACCAATGGCCTGCGCCTGCCAAAGCCGCGGTGCGGTGGGATGTTTAGTCCCACCTCGCTAGCTGAGGAGCGGTCGCACCTGTTTATAAGCGATGCCCCGCCATCTCCATCGAACTCCTCAGAACTGCAGGCCTTTGGGCCTAATCTCACACCGCTATGCCTGTGGGCCTACTGGGCCTTCTGCGGGGCTGAATCCTGGCCCATGGATGGGCTTCTAGTCGTATTCAGGCCGTGGTGGCCCAGTAGGTGGCATTTTTTTACTATTTATTTTTTCATTTCTACTTAGAACTAAATACTTATAGTTTTTTAGTGATTTATTTTCTTTTAGGTCACAAAAATTATAAACTTTCTGTTAGTGCCATTAGTTTTAAAATTTGAATAGTTTAAATTTGAATTTTTTAAAATTTGTGTGAATCACTAGTTTATGAATAACTTTACTATAAAAATTGATTTTTGAGTCATTCTTTTTCCTGCTATTTAATATTACTGTGTTTTATCATTATACTCAATTTGGTAATTTTAGTTAGTCATAAAAAATATTATAGGCATTTTTTTTCTTTTTTGTTATTTATTTTTTCATTTCTACTTAGAACAAAATACTTATAGTTTTTTAGTGATTTATTTTTTCTTTTAGGTCACAGAAATTATAAACTTTCTGTTAGTGCTATTAGTTTTCAAATTTGAAAACACTTTTTTAGTTTTTTTTGCTTTTAGTGCCTATTTTTTCCGGTTTTTTTGTTTTGTTTTCTGCATTATTTATTTTCTTCTGTTTTTTCTTTATTTTTTAATTCTTTTTGCTTTTAGTTTTAGAAAAATTATAAGCTTTCTGTTAGTGCCATTAGTTTTCAAATTTGAAAACACGTTTTTTTAGTTTTTTTGTTTTCTTCGTTGCTTTATTTATTTTATTTTGTTTCTACTTACAACAAAATACTTATTGTTGCTATTTTTATTATTTTTTCCAGTTTTCTTGTTTTTTTTCTGTATTATTTATTTTCTTTTTTTGCTTTATTTTTTAATTCTTTTTGCTTTTAGGTCAGCAAAATTATAAACTTTCTATTAGTGCCATTAGTTTTAGAACAAATATAAACTTTCTGTTAGTGCCATTAGTTTTCAAATTTGAATAGTTAAAATTTGAATTCTTTGAAATTTGTGTGAATCACAAGTTTGTGATTAACTTTACTAAAAAATGAACATAGATGCACCTATAGAAAAAATTCGACCTAAATTCATAGTTTTCAAATGAACTCTGAAAAAGTTGGCATAACATACTCGTGTGTTACAAAGTTTGCATGGTATCATCATAATAGTTGCGGGAGAAAGTCTTCACTTTTTCTTCGCTTGTGTCATTTGCTTATTACGTCGTAACCATGGATAATCTTCATCGTTTATCAGGATGCTTGGGTCAGCCTTGACATTGAAGGGAGGAATTTCATGAAACTTTTCATAATCTTCAGACATGTCTGTCTTCCCTCCACTCCCAGGATATCCCTTTTTCCTGAAAGAACTATGTGGCGTTTTGGCTCATCGTATGATGTATTCACTTCCTTATCTTTTCTTTTTCTCGGTTTGGTAGACATGTCTTTCACATACATAATATGTGCCACATCATTGGCTAGGACGAACGGTTCGTCAGTGTACCCAAGATTTTTCAGATCCACTGTTGTCATTCCGTACTGTGGGTCTACCTGTACCCCGCCTCCTGACAGATTGACCCATTTGCACTTAAACAAAGGGACCTTAAAATCATGTCCGTAGTCAAGTTCCCATATGTCCACTATGTAACCATAATATGTGTCCTTTCCGCTCTCGGTTGCTGCATCAAAGCGGACACCGCTGTTTTGGTTGGTGTTCTTTTGATCTTGGGCGATCGTGTAAAATGTATTCCCATTTATCTCGTATCCTTTGTAAGTCAATACAGTCAAAGATGGTCCCCTGGACAACAAGTACAGCTCATCACAAACAGTGTTGTCACCTTTGAGACGTGTTTCCAACCAACTGCTGAAAGTCTTGATGTGTTCACATGTAATCCAGTCGTTGCATTGTTCCGAGTGTTTGGAGCGCAGACTGTTCTTGTGTTCATCGACATACGGGGTCACCAAGGTAGAGTTCTGTAGAACTGTGTAGTGTGCTTGAGACCAAGAATATCCGTCCCTGCATATTATTGAGTCACTTCCAAGAGTGCCTTTTCCAGTCAGTCTCCCCTCATACCGCGATTTAGGGAGACCTATCTTCTTAAGGCCAGGAATGAAGTCAACACAAAACCCGATAACATCCTCTGTTTGATGGCCCATGGAGATGCTTCCTTCTGGCCTAGCGCGGTTACGGACATATTTCTTTAGGACTCCCATGAACCTCTCAAAGGGGAACATATTGTGTAGAAATACGGGCCCCAGGATGACAATCTCGTCGACTAGATGAACTAGGACGTGTGTCATGATATTGAAGAAGGATGGTGGGAACACCGGCTCGAAACTGACAAGACATTGTGCCACATCACTCCTTAGCCTTGGTACGATTTCTGGATCGATCACCTTCTGAGAGATTGCATTGTGGAATGCACATAGCTTCATAATGGCTAATCGGACATTTTCCGGTAGAAGCCCCCTCAATGCAACCGGAAGCAGTTGCGTCATAATCACATGGCAGTCATGAGACATTAGGTTCTGAAACTTTTTCTTTGGCATATTTATTATTCCCTTTATACTCGACGAGAAGCCAGTCGTGACCTTCATACTGAGCTGGCATTCAAAGAAGATTTCTTTCTCTTCTTTCGTAAGAGCGTAGCTGGCAGGACCTTTATACTACTTCGGAGGCATGCCGTCTTTTTCGTGCAAATGTTGCAGGTCCTCCCGTACCTCAGGTGTATCTTTTGTCTTCCCATACACGCCGAAGAAGCCTAGCGGGTTCATGCAAAGGTTCTTCGTCACATGCATCACGTCGATTGAAGAGCGGACCTCTAGGTCTTTCCAATAGGGTAGGTCCCAAAATATAGATTTCTTCTTCCACATGGGTGCGTGTCCCTTAGCGTCATTCGGAACAGCTAGTCCATCGGGACCCTTTCCAAAGATTACGTGTAAATCATTGACCATAGCAAGTATGTGATCACCGGTACGCATAGCGGGCTTCTTCCGGTGATCTGCCTCGCCTTTGAAATGCTTGCCTTTCTTTCGACATTGATGGTTGGTCGGAAGAAATCGACGATGGCCCAGGTACACATTCTTCCTGAATTTGTCCAGGTATATACTTTCAGTGTCATCTAAACAGTGTGTGCATGCGTGGTATCCTTTGTTTGTCTGTCCTGAAAGGTTACTGAGAGCGGGTCAATCATTGATGGTCACGAACAGCAACGCCTTTAGGTTAAATTCCTCCTGTCTGTGCTCATCCCACGTATGTACACCGTTTCCATTCCACAGCTGTAAAAGTTCTTCAACTAATGGCCTTAGGTACACATCAATGTCGTTGCCGGGTTGCTTAGGGCCTTGGATGAGAACTGGCATCATAATGAACTTCCGCTTCATGCACATTCAAGGAGGAAGGTTATACATACATAGAGTCACGGGCCAGGTGCTGTGATTGCTGCTCTGCTCCCCGAAAGGATTAATGCCATCCGCGCTTAAAGCAAACCATACATTCCTTGGGTCCTTTGCAAACTCATCCTAGTATTTTCTCTTGATTTTTCTCCACTGCGACCCATCAGCGGGTGCTCTCAACTTCCCGTCTTTCTTCCGGTCCTCACTGTGCCATCACATCAACTTGGCATGCTCTTCGTTTCTGAACAAACGTTTCAACCGTGGTATTATAGGAGCATACCACATCACCTTCGCAGGAACCCTCTTCCTGGGGGGCTCGCCGTCAACATCACCAGGGTCATCTTGTCTGATCTTATACCGCAATGCACCGCATACCGGGCATGCGTTCAGATCCTTGTATGCATCGTGGTAGAGGATGCAGTCATTAGGGCATGCATGTATCTTCTCCACCTCCAATCCTAGAGGGCATACGACCATCTTTGCTGCGTATGTACTGTCGGGCAATTCGTTATCCTTTGGAAGCTTCTTCTTCAATATTTTTCAGTAGCATCTCAAATCCTTTGTCAGCCACAGCATTCTCTTCCTTCCACTGCAGCAATTCCAGTACAGTACCGAGCTTTGTGTTGCCATCTTCGCATTTGGGGTACAACCCTTTTTTGTGATCCTCTAACATGCGATCGAACTTCAACTTCTCCTCTTGACTTTCGCATTGCGTCCTTGCATCGACAATGACCCGGCGGAGATCATCATCATTGGGCACATCGTCTGGTTCCTCTTGATCTTCAGCAGCTTCACCCGTTGCAGCATCATTGGGCACATCGTCTGGTTCCTCTTGATCTTCACCAGCTCCCCCCGTTGCAGCATCACCGTATTCAGGGGGCACATAGTTGTCATCGTACTCTTCTTCTTCGCTGTCTTCCATCATAACCCCTATTTCTCCGTGCCTCGTCCAAACATTATAGTGTGGCATGAAACCCTTATAAAGCAGGTGGGAGTGAAGGATTTTCCTGTTAGAGTAAGACCTCATATTCCCTTATTCAGTGCATGGACAACACATAAAACCATTCTGCTTGTTTGCCTCAGCCACATCGAGAAACTCATGCACGCCCTTAATGTACTCGGAGGTGTGTCTGTCACCGTACATCCATTGCCGGTTCATCTGCGTGCGTTATATATAATTAAGTGTCCAAATTAATAGAAGTTCATCATCACATTAAAACCAAAGTACATACAGAGTTCTCATCTAACAACATATAGCTCTCCAGAGCATCTAATTAATTAAACCATACATTGAAACTATGTAAAACATTTCAATGCGAAAACAAATGCGATCATAATCGCAACCAATGTAACAATTGATCCAACGGCATAATGATACCAAGCCTCGGTATGAATGGCATATTTCTAATCTTTCTAATCTTCAAGCGCATTGCATCCATCTTGATGTTGTGATCATCGACGACATCCGCAACATGCAACTCCAATATCATCTTCATCTCCTCAATTTTTTTATTTTTTCCTTCAACAAATTGTTTTCTTCTTCAACTAAATTTAACCTCTCGACAATAGGGTCGGTTGGAATTTCTGATTCACATACATCCTACATAAATAAAATCTATGTCACGTTGGTCAGCGTAATTTTCATAAACAATAAATGAACCAATAGTTATAAAGATAATATATATACCACATCCGAATCATAGACAGGACCAGGGCCCACGGGGCGGATACCAAAACCATCGCACTATATAAGATGCAATAATAAAAGTAAGAAAATAATACAAGTATCTATGTAAACATACAAGTAAGAATATTTTTTCCTTTCAAAAAGAAGATAAGAACAAGAGGCTCACCACGGTGGTGCCGGCGATGAGCTCGGCACGGGTGATCGACGGCAGTGAAGACGGGGACGGGGCATGACGGACCGCTAAACCTAGACAAATATTGAGGAAAATGGAGCTTGAAGGTCGAGCTTGGAGAGGAGAAAGCTTAAGTAGTGTGGCTCGGGCATTCCATCGAACACCTTGTGTGCATAGGAGGTGAGCTAGAGCACCACCAAGCCCTCTCCCCCTCGGCCAGAAAAAAACAGAGCAGTGTGCTCTGCTCTTACGCGAGGGGGTATATATAGGCACCTCATTGGTCCCGGTTGGTGGCATGAACCGGGACTAAAGGGGAGCCTTTGGTCCCGGTTCAAGCCACCAACCGGGACCAATGGTGGTGAGCCAGGAGCGAGGCCATTGGTCCCGGTTCGTCCCACCAACCGGGACCAAAAGGTCCAGACGAATCGGGACCAATGGCCCACGTGGCCCGGCCGGCCCCCTGGGCTCACGAACCGGGTCCAATGCCCCCATGGGTCCCGGTTCTAGACTGAACCGGGACTAATGGGCTGACCCGGCCTGGACCGTTGCCCCCTTTTCTACTAGTGGGTCATCCCTAGGAGTGCGCCTGGAGGAGTCCTACTGCCACCGGGAGTAGGACTCCCCCCTCTTGCCTTGTTGGAAAAGGAAGGGGGAAGGGAGAAAGAGGAAAGGGGGGCGCCGTCCCCCCCTTCCTTGTCCTATTCGGACTAGAGGCGAGGGGGCGCACGGCCTGCCCTGGCCGGCCCTCCTCTTCTCCCTTATGGCCCATGTAGGCCCAATAACCCCCGGGGGGGGGTTCCGGTAACCCCCCGGTACTCCGGTAAAATCCCGATTTCACCCGGAACGTTTCCGATATCCAAATGTAGGCTTCCAATATATCAATCTTTTTTTCTTGACCATTTAAAGACTCCTCGTTAGTTCCGTGATCACATCCGGGACTCCGAACAACCTTCGGTACATCAAAACACAAGAACCCTAATTACGATCGTCACCTAACTTTAAGCGTGCGGACCCTACGTGTTCGAGAACTATGTAGACATGACTGAGACACGTCTCTGGTCAATAACCAATAGCGGAACATGGATGCTCATATTGGCTCCTACATATTCTACGAAGATCTTTATCGGTCAGACCGCATAACAACATACATTGTTCCCTTTGTCATTGGTATGTTACTTGCCCGAGATTCGATCGTCGGTATCTCAATACCTAGTTCAATCTCGCTACCGGCAAGTCTCTTTACTCGTTCCGTAATACATCATCCCGCAACTAACTTATTAGTTGCAATGCTTGCAAGGCTTAAATAATGTGCATTACCGAGAGGGCCCAGAGATACCTCTCCGACAATCGGAGTAACAAATCCTAATCTCGAAATACGCCAACCCAACAAGTACCTTCGGAGACACCTGTAGAGCACCTTTATAATCACCCATTTATGTTGTGACGTTTGGTAGCACACAAAGTGTTCCACCGGTAAACGGGAGTTGCATAATCTCATAGTCATAGGAACATGTATAAGTTATGAAGAAAGCAATTGCAACAAACTAAACGATCAAGTGCTAAGCTAATGGAATGGGTCAAGTCAATCACATCATTCTCCTAATGATGTGATCCCGTTAATCAAATGACAACTCATGTCTATGGTTAGGAAACATAACCATCTTTGATCAACGAGCTAGTCAAGTAGAGGCATACTAGTGACACTCTTTTTGTCTATGTATTCACACATGTATTATGTTTCCGGTTAATACAATTCTAGCATGAATAACAAACATTTATCATGATATAAAGAAATAAATAATAACTTTATTATTGCCTCTAGGGCATATTTCCTTCATTTTCCTTTCTTACTGGAGGGGAAAAGGAAGAAGAGGAGAGGTTGAGGGAAAGGGGGGCGCCGCCCCCTCCCCTAGTCCAATTCGGACTGCCATGGGGGGCGCGGCCACCCCTTGCGGCCCTTCTCTCTCTCCACTAAGGCCCATGTAGGCCCAATACTTCCCCCGGGGGGTTCCGGTAACCCCTCGGTACTCCGGTAAAATACCCGAACCACTCGAAACCATTCCCATGTCCGAATACTACCTTCCAATATATGAATCTTTACCTCTCGACGATTTCGAGACTCCTCATCGTGTCCGTGATCTCATCCGGGACTCCTAACAAACTTCGGTCACCAAAAACACTTAACTAATAATACAAATTGTCATCGGGCATTAAGCATGCGGACCCTACGGGTTTGAGAACCATGTAGACATGATCGAGACACATCTTCGGTCAATAACCAATAGCGGAACCTGTATGCTCATATTGGTTCCTATATATTCTACGAAGATCTTTATCGGTCAAACCGCAACAACAACATACGTTATTCCCTTTGTCATCGGTATGTTACTTGCCTGAGATTCAATCGTCGGTATTATCTTACCTAGTTCAATCTCGTTACCGGCAAGTCTCTTTACTCGTTCCGTAATGCATCATCCCGCAACTAACTCATTAGTCACTTTGCTTGCAAGGCTTATAGTGATGTGCATTGCCAAGAGGGCCCAGAGATACCTCTCCGATACTCGGAGTGACAAATCCTGATCTTGATCTATGCCAACCCAACAAACACCTCCGGAGACACCTGTAGAGCATCTTTATAATCACCCAGTTACGTTGTGACATTTGATAGCACATAAGGTGTTCCTCCGGTATTCGGGAGTTGCATAATCTTATAGTCAGAGGAATATGTATAAGTCATGAAGAAAGCAATAGCAATAAAACTTAACGATCATAATGCTAAGCTAACGGATGCGTCGTGTCCATCACATCATTCTCTAATGATGTGATCTCGTTCATCAAATGACAACACATGTCTATGGTCAAGAAACTTAATCATCTTTGATTAACGAGCTAGTCAAGTAGAGGCATACTAGGGACACTCTGTTTTGTCTATGTATTCACACATGTACTAAGTTTTCGGTTAATACAATTCTAGCATGAATAATAAACATTTATCATGATATAAGGAAATATAAATAACAACTTTATTATTGCCTCTAGAGCATATTTCCTTGACTTCGAGTTCTGTCTTTTGGTGTCTGGACACCAGGTAGGCCGCAATCTGTTCCGTTCAAATGGGCTTTTTGATTTGGAATCTGTCAGGCTAGTGACAGGCTAGCTAGGCAACAAATATGGGTCGGTATACCCGCTATTAGAAGCCTAATAGAACATGTTTAGCCCATTTGCCTGCTCGTATTCGTCCGCTTAACCTTGCCGTATTGTCCTTCACCAGATATCTTGGCTCATCCGCCTCTTTCTCTCTCCCCAAATCGTAACGGTGGCGCCGTTACTCTCCAGCGAGATGTGTTTCCTGAATGTTGACGACGACAATTACATCTTTTTTCGATCCACCCATTGTGACCGCGCTTAGATCTGCCTCATATTCATTGATTTTAGTTCGTTTACCTAAGCAGCCCTTCTTCTACAGGATTGTGTTTTCCTACTGGACTTAATATTTTGATTATGTTTTTTTCTTTTTGCTGCTAAATCCATGTGCCTGTTTAGGTTGTTATTTGTTCAGTTGGCAAAAGTTGTAGTTTCCCCATCGTTGATTCATTTACTCCTATTGTCCTCATATCGCATATTTACGAGAGGATGTGTACTCACAACAAGGGCTTTAAGAAAACTTTGGCAAGAGTATTAATTTCTAATTTTTGGACCGGATTGTGATCACAGTTGCTACCGAAAACACTTAAAATAAAAATTGGCATGGGTATGAGGCCTTGATTCTTACAACTATATTTTTGTGATCGAGATCATCACGATCTTAATTTGTGCTCTGGAAAACAACCATTAAGACGTTCTTACAAAGACCCGAAGTGGGGATTGTGTTCAAATTACGTCTTGACCGAAACATGCCTTGCTTCAAGATTTAGTTGTCCAACCGTAGGCCCCATCCATCGCATGGGTATACCTCAGTCATTAAGATAAATCGGATAAAAACATTGGGTGTTTAAGAACTACACCTCATCAATCCCCAGTGATTAGCTTCATGCTACCATACTAAACTTTTCTATCATTGATGTTCAGAATAGCAATCCACTCCCTCTCTGCTCCTAACCTCCTCGTGGCTCGAACTCCGTTATCCTAGATACCTGCAGGGTCGAGGAATGTGAGAGAGACAAGAGATAACTACGATGCAATTTTATTTCACACATACATGACGTTTATTCAAAGTCATTCCATCAAGCCCACTTACAAACACATCGGGTGGCAACTCAACCCATTGCCTTACCAAACTACGCACGTATGATGATCGGATTGCACGAAGAAACAATTGAAGAACACAACATGATGCAAGCTTTATTAATAATATGTCTTACAGTGGTTGCCGGATGCGATACACGATTACAAGAGGTGAATTGCTGCGATGGTGAAGATGATGGTGGCTAGCTATGGAGATGAGATGAAAAATGGCGGCAGCCATGGTTTGTGAATGGCTTATGGTGCGGACATGAGGTTCTGGTGTGCTCTCTTTTGTGATTCTGGTACTGGCCCCTTTATAATAGTTGGAGCGTTGGACACCACGGTGTGGATAGCGTGCGGTACGGGATACCGTCTTGCGCTCTTTCATCTGGTGCCTCACATTTGATCTCTTTCTTCTCCATTTTGCTTCTTTCAATAAATATGATGGTTTTTATCCATGTATGGTTCCATTTCCCATGCAAAGAAAATAAAAGGACGATTTCGCAATATCTTGCATTTATTAGTCAATAGTAACGATATCAGGGTATATCTCAGATTTTATAAGATAAATTAGTTTAAACAATGATGCGATAAGCGTACAAAATACACTCATCTGTTGTTTGCTTCTAAAAACGCTCCATTGACTGAGGGAGCAGTGAAAATCATCAGCGGTGCCGACTAGTCACGGACGACTTCGGTCTTCTTCTGTTTTTGAACGTTCCAAGACCAATTCAGCGTATCTTACCCTTGATAATTTCTTCCATGGAGTATCTCCTTGAAACATAGATGGAACCAAAGTAGCTTGGTAGAAAGTCAGCGGATGCTCCAACCGGCGCAGCTTCCTTACCATGAATCATGTCGGTGCGCACATGCCAAATCCTCCAAACTAACATGATCACCATATTCCGGGCTAGTTCAGCGCACTGATTCCTTGTTCTCTACTCCCACCCAGCTCTTGTTGTTACCACAAAATTAACTACGGAAGTACTTCACGGACAACGTTTTGATGAACGAGACATGCAGGATAGCTAATCCAACCGTCTGCGTATGTTTAGACGCCCATGGATGATGCGATATGACATGTCGTGCAAATTTCGGCTGGCAGGCGTCATCATCCGTGTAGTAGTGCTCAATCAAGTACTACAACCTTTCTTTTCTTTCTTCAAAATAAAATGTAAAGGAAACTTTGGCCATAACTCAGGGTTATCCTGAGCTTATCCACTGGCAACTGAGTAGCACTACCACTGATAGTGCCTTCTCTTCACCAGGTCATCTATCTTATCAGGATATCACATATCATTAGCATCAATAATGCAAGCAAACACTTATCCCGGCCCACACACATATCCTTTCCCAATTCATTTCACGGGGATGTCCACGTCCATGTCCGCCGCTCACCTCCGCCCCAGGCCCCAGCTCACCCACCCATGTGTACGCGGCGTCGAGACTCGCGAGAGACGAGACCCCGCCGCCGGCCGTACGTCGCCGTCGACGCCGCGATTGCGCAGTGGGCGTCCGCGTCGTCTCCGACGACCCACCTGTCGAATTGATAATGCTATAATCGCCGACGGGCTCTGCCGCCAGCTGCATGCATAGCCGACTGGCTTCTTGTCGGCGCCGCTAGACAAAAACATGTGCAACACGTACGACTATGAGGAAGAAACGTAAGGTCAGCTTAATTTCTTCTACCCGGCCGTAACGTAAGTGATGATGAGCAAGATGCTACTAGCATCTCGAACCATCTAGAAGACGAAGAAGAACAGGCTAATTCCTGGCGATGTCAAGACAAACTCGGTGTGAAAAAGTCGGAGGTACATCTATCATGTAGACTAGAGGCAGAATGAAAACATATATACGTACAAAGACAAACGAATGCAGAAAAATCAGAGGTCAGTCACGGTAGATCATTGGCTCATTGCGCTATCACTTTCAGGCTGACGAGTTGGTGGGCGAAATGCACCGGATTCAGATAACCACAAATCACTGGAATATTATCAAGTCCCCAAAAGTCCGAGCAATGAAAAATATGTGACCACACAATCAATTGGCTCGTCGACGTCTCAAGGAGCTATTGCTCAGCTAGGGTGAACCTTTGAGAGCAAGCAAAGATCTACTCACCCAAGGAGCTACACTTCCGAATTCGAGATCGCTAGACAACCATAAACGTGGGAATAACAAGTTCCCCAAATGACCACACGATGAAACAATATCGGCACCATCTGTCTGCGTCGTGAGAACAATGATGAAGAATCCAAAATGGTAAGTGTGTGCACGAGCGCGAATAGTCTATCGAACAAGTTGGGAATCCAAAACATATTCTCAAACTATCATTTTGTTAAAACAAGTTGCTCATGTTGAAACCACAGTCCACAAGCACCTGCATATGAATGAGTGGATGCGGCAATAGAACATCTGTCGACACGCAATCGATTAGCTCAGCTGGCTGGGACCTTCCAGAACAACGGAAAAATCTATGGTGACTCCATGTGGAGCACCCAGGAAAATGTCATGAATTCTTGTAATACAAGTCGACAATACAATATATCTAAATGTTTTTCACAAAGAAAAGTCACAATATCAAAAGAAGGATAAGAAATTCGAATGTTCCTGATAACCACAGACACTACAATAACAAGCTCCCCGGAAGTCGACACCATGAAAGAATATCGCCACCGTCTATCGATGTCACGGGACTAGTTAAGGGAGACTGATAATGCTTGCAAAAAAAAGGGAGACTGGGATAACAATAACGGTAAATTTGCCGTCCAAGTGAGGACAAGTTGGCGATATTCAAACCATGGGCCGACACCTATGTATTATGTTATGTCACGACGATTTGAAAATTCAAATTCGATATGTCAGCACGCCAAGAAAACAAATAGAACTATCCACGGCTAAAGCTTATACGTGACTTGTCATGCCATGCCATGTGGACCATCATATGGGATGCTACAAAGCATCTCGCGCGCCAATCCGTGATCGGACGGCGGGCGCACGGGTCCCTTTCAACCTTGTTGGGGAAGAGAAGTTGGCACCACAATTGGTGTCACGATAGCAACGTCCAAGGAGGCCGACAAGCAACTCGCACTGCGGCACTGGGTGGCTGACTCAGCGGGATCTCACACATAATCTTCTTCGCTTCGATGGATAAGATCAAGAGCTGGCGCGTACGTGCCACCACAGAGTCCTCCGTCCACACCCCTGTCCGGAGCCTTTATAAATCCACCGGAGCCTCAGCTCTCTCCTCAACGAGGACGAACAACAGTGCAACGAAGAAGTACTCTGCTTTTGGATCAAGAACTCAAGAACACAGATCGGGCAATCGATGGCTACGTTCGTGACGTCGTCGCCGGTGGTGATGGGGTCGGCTCGCCCCGGGCGGGCGACAGGGGCTCGGCGGTGCATGGTGGCGCATGCGTCCGTGACGATGGCGGCACCGACGGTGGTGGCCACGGGGAGGACGCACTACGAGGTGCTCGGGCTGGGCGCCGGGGCCAGCAGGGGCGAGATCAAGTCTGCGTACCGGCGCCTTGCCAGGGAAGTGCACCCTGACGCCGTCCGAGGTGGCGGCGACGAGGGGTTCATCCGGCTGCACGCGGCCTACGCCACGCTCGCTGACCCCGACGAGCGCGCTCGCTACGACCGGGACGTGACCTGCCGCGCCGCGGGGATGATGATGCGGCGGGCGGCCGCGGCCGGGCCGGCGTTCCGGCGGAGGATGTGGGAGACCGACCAGTGCTGGTAGGACGTACGACCTGGCAAACGCGGCTGCCCTCCGGGGCCCCAACCGGCGGCCTCCCGGTTGGCGGCACGGCGCTGGATTGGACGTCCTCAAGACAATCGTGCACCGTACGATCAGGATTGGACGGCAAGAGGCGTTTCTAAAGATCTCTTGTGCGTCCGGTCAGCAAAATGCAAATATGTAAATTAATTCCCAAATTAATTAGCTAGCTACTGTAAATTAACAGCCAAAGGATATATGGTAGCTCTCTTTGGTAATAGAAGGAATTAGTTACCTCCATGTCGCTCGTTTCTTTTTCGGAAGTAGTCTCTTTGATTCTGCACGAAACTAAGTACCACGGTACCACAATCCATGTCAGTCATTTCTGAAGGATGCCATGTCATAGTTTTGGATAGGCATGTCAGTTATTTCTTAAGGATGCCATGTAATAGTTTTATCTTTTGCGAAGAGCCATGTCATAGTTTTGGATAGGTAGAAAAAAGTTTGTGAGGACATATAGCCACAGGTGCAAAGTGAGGACAAATAGTCACTTGTGTCAATATTACTACTCTCATGTGTTTTTATGTCTTCAATTTAACAAGCTGACTATATGTTATTTGCACCAAAAATCATATCTTAAGATTCTTGTTCGAATGAAGGTTCTGAACATATCTTTTTATGGTGTATTTTACCTGTTTTGTTGGTTAAATTGAAGATCTAAGAGATAATGGCTGACTTATATTCCCATCTCGCGGGAGTAATAACAATAGCTTCGAGGTATTTCATTATTGGCGTCATTTCAATTTTTGGGTTATGCGTTTGCATGAGAGGCACCGACATCAGTTGAGGTCAGCCATACATTGTAGATTCACCAGAGAGCAAAATCATTTCTTAAGGAGCAAGAAACCAAATTAGTTCCATTAGATCAATTATAAAGCATATTATCATACCATATATAGTTGATGTTTGAAATATCAGCGTGCTTTTCTTCAGATGTGCTCAAAGTAGTTTGACTTAGTATAATGCTAAAATTTTGATTAAAGTGATTAATAGTTTCCTCCACAAAGCAATCACAAGATAAATAATAGAGAATTAGAAAAATTGGAGATATTCTTCGTTTTACTCCTCTTGTACTCCCAAGGGATTTATATACTACGCGATTAGGCAAGCAATAGAATCAAGCCAGCACAATCACACGAACCGTTCAACACAAAAACCCACGCTCTGGATCAACTCTCTAAGTTACACGTGCACTTGAGTCATTTTTTCGCAGAACACCCCAATGGATCTCCTGACACTACGTGTTGGACTCGTCATCCTCAATCATCCCCAAACATGCCCTCTCTTCTTCCTCTGGAAATTCCTTTTAGGGTTGCATTGATGTAGGACAACAATGGATATGAGATTCTTCTACCCAATACCATGACGTTGTCCTCCAAGCGGCCAGGCCCAGGGCCGGCCCTGATATACTAGCATGCATGTACATTAGTGTGATATACAATTTTCAAATTAGCGGGTGAATCTTCAAATCGTATCAAACTGAGTTGGTTCATGCAAATTTCAGAGAAGCCAAGTCAATATAATCTTGACATGGGAACACGCTTTAGGCGAGTCCCACAACTTTTGTAGAAAAAACTCATGTAAGAAAACAAATGATCAAAATACAACTTATGTAAGTTTTATTTGTAATACTCATGCATGCTAGACATTGCATATGTTCTAGATTTCTGTATTTAATCACATCAAAAAAATTAGGATTGATTTCAAGAATATCTACCAAGTTACTCAATTCATACAACGTAAAGCAATCTGCCAAATTATATAGATATTTAAGATGCATTGGAAAAATTAAACACAAATACAAATACACTAGCGTAAATTTATTTGTGGAGTATGATGATAATATTGGTTTGCATAGATCTTTGGTGAAATCTATTGTAATAAGATACTTATTAAATATCTCAACTAAATAAAAATATTTTTGCCAAAAAATTGCAAGTTACTTAGCACTCGGAAAAAATATATGAACAAATATCACAACGAATGAAATTGTTATAACAAAATATGTTAGCGTGTTTCTATACTTAATTGTTGCTAGTTATACGTAAAATAGTAATAATAAAAAATATCAAAATTTGTTTATTGTGCATATATGAGGACAATATGAGAAACATAATTTAGTGAGAAATGCTTATTGTGCAGTAGAAAAGTTCAATATAAATAGGGGAGGTTAGCTCATCATAGCGTATTTACTAGAAGTCAATGCTTGATTAAACAACTCTTATGTGGGTAAAAGGGCAAAAGGAGAACATGAAAGTCGTGAGGTTGAAAAAGATTGACTTTTTGCTGATAGACAGACACCTCTGAGTGCTGGTTTTGATGGCCGAGCACCAGGTAGGCCGCAATCTGGTCCGATCAAACGGTCTTTGGGATTTGGAATCTTTCAGTCTGGTGACATGCTAGGCAGCGAATACGGGCTGATATATCCCCTATGGGAAGCCTAGGAGAACATGTTTGATCCATTTTCCTGATCGTATTCGTCCACTCAACCTCGCAGCATTGTCCTTCACCAGATGTCTTTAATCATGCATCCTTTTCTCTCTCCCAAATGCGACAACGGCGTCGTTACTCTCTGGCGAAATGTGTTTCTTTAATGTTGATGACCACAGTTACGTCTTTTTTTGATCCGCCTATCATGACCGCGCTTAGATCCGCCTCATATTCATATATTTGAGTTTGTTTACCTAACCAGCCCCCTCTTTTGCAGGATTGTGTTTTCCCATTTGACTTAATATCTGTTTGATTATTATGGTTTCTCTTTTCTTTTTGATGCTAACTCCATGTGCATGTTTAGGTTGTTATTGGTTCAGTTGGCAAAGGTTGTTGTTGCCCTACCATTGATTCGTTTACTCATATTGTCCTCATATCCCATATTTACGAGAGGACGTATACTCACAACAAGGGTTTTTTTTACAAAACTTTGGCAAGAGTATTAAATTCTAGTTTTTGGACCAGATTGTTATCATAGTTTCTACATAAGAAACTTAAAATAAAAATTGGCATAGGTATGAGGCCTTGATTCTTACAACAATATGTTTGTGACTGGGATCATCGAGATCTTAATTTATGCTCTAGAAGACACCCGTTAAGACGTGCTTACAAAGACTCGAAGTGGGGGTTGTGTCCAAATTACGTCTTGATCGGAACACGCCCTGCATCAAGAGTCAGTTGTCCAACCCTAGGCCTCATCGCATGGGATTACCTCAGTAATTAAGATAAATCAGATAAAAGCATTAATAAGTACACCTCATCTATCCCCAATGATTGGCTTCACGCTACCATACTAAACTTTTCTATCACTGGTGTTTAGAATTTTGTTTCACTTCCTCTCTGCTCCTAACCTCCTCATGGCTCGAACTCCGTGATCCTGGGTACCTGCAAGGTCGAAGAACGCGAGAGATACAAGAGATAACTATGATGCAATTTTATTTCACACATACATGGCGTTCATTCAAAGTCATTCCATCAATCCCACTTACAAACACATCGGCTGGCAAGGCTATGCCTCAACCCATTGTCTTACCAAATTACTTACGTATGATGATCGCATGCACGAAGAAATAATTGAAGAACACAACATGATGCAAGCTTTATTAATAATATGTATTACAATGTTGCCGGATGCGATACACGATTACAAGTATGGCTAATTGGAGGTGAATTGTTGCGGTGGTGAAGATGATGGTGGCTAGTTATGGAGATTAGATGGGAAATGGTGGTGGCTATGGTTTGTGAATGGCTTCTAGCGTGGAATGAGGTTCCATTGTGCTTTCTGTTGCAATTCTGTTACGAGGCCCTTTATAATAGTTGGAGCGTTGAACGCCATGGTGCGGATGGCATGCGGTAAGAGACACCGTCTTGCATTTTGTTTCATCTGGTGCCTCAGATTTGATCTCTTTCTTCTCCATTTTGCTTTTTCCAGTAAATATGATGGTTTTTATCCATGTATGGTCCCATTTCCCGTGCAAAGAAAATAAAAGGACAATTTCGTAATATCTTGCATTCATTAGTCAGTAGTAACAATATCGGGGGAAATATCTTAGATTTTATAAGATAAATCAGTTAAAACAACGGTGTGATGAGTGTAAAAAAATACACTCATCAGTTCTCTGCTTCCAAAAACGCTCCATTGACTGAAAGAGCAGTGAAATTCATCGGGGGTGCCAACCAGTTATGGACGACTCTTCTTCTGTTTTTCAATATTCCAAGAGCAATTCAGCATATCTTACCCTTGATAATTTCTTCCATCGAGTATCTCCTTGAAGCATAAATGGAATCAAAGTAGCTTGGTAGAAAGTTAGCGGAGGCTCCAACCAGCGCAGCTTCCTTATCATGAATACTGTCCGTGTGCACATGCCAAATCCTCCAAGTTAACGTGGTCACCATATTCGGAGCTACTCCCTTTGTCCCATAATATAGGAGCATTTTTACACTAGTGTGTAAAAATGCTTTTTATATTACGAGACGGAGGGATTATTTCGGAGCACTGATTCCTTGTTCTCTACTCCCACCCAGTTCTTGTGGTCATCACAAAATCAACTACAAAAGTACTTCCGAACGATGTTTTGATGAACAACACATGCACGATGGTTAATCCAAACGCCTGCGTAAGACGCCCATGGATAGTGTGATATGACATG
The DNA here is from genome assembly GCF_002162155.2 of Triticum dicoccoides. Classification (NCBI taxonomy): domain Eukaryota; kingdom Viridiplantae; phylum Streptophyta; class Magnoliopsida; order Poales; family Poaceae; genus Triticum; species Triticum dicoccoides. The sequence goes on from NC_041392.1 coordinate 718,232,555, forward strand.
TAGTGCAAATTTTGGCTGGCAAGCATCGTCCATGAAGCAGTGCTCTACCAAATAATATATCCTTTTTTCTTTCTTCAAAATGAAATGTAAAGAAAACCGTCGCCATAACTCAGGGTGATCCTGAGCTTATCCACTGGCAACTGAGTAGCACTACTACTTACTGATAGTGTCTTCTCTTCACCAGGTCATCAATCTTATCATGATATCACATATGATTAGCATCAATAATGCAAGCAAACACTTATCCCGGCCCATACACATTTCCTTTCCCAATTCATTTCACGGGGATGTTGTAAGACAATAAGTTTTGGGGAACCAGCACAACCCTCTAGGGGTGGCTTATCTCATTATATATAATGGTTGTGTTACAATATGTACATAAGTACAGAAGCTATACATAGTCTAACACCCTCCCTCAATCTTAGCCACTTTCTAAAGAACTGAGAAGGGTAAGATTGCGCCTACAAGCCTCAAACTGTGGCAGCGGTAAAGGCTTAGTGAAGATGTCTGCAAGTTGATCCTTAGATGAGATAAACTTGATCTGGAGTTGCTTCTGCGATACACGTTCCCGTACAAAGTGATAGTCAACTTCAATGTGTTTCGTTCGGGCATGAAATACTGGATTTGCAGAAAGGTATGTAGCACCGATGTTATCACACCAAAGAATAGGAGGCTGTGGTTGAGACAAACCCAACTCCTGAAGCAAAGACTGCACCCAAATAATCTCTGCAGTAGCATTAGCCACAGCCTTGTACTCAGCTTCAGTACTGCTACGTGACACAGTAGCCTGTTTCCGAGCATTCCAGGCGATCAAATTAGAGCCAAAGAATACTGCATAACCCCCCGTGGATCGCCTGTCATCTGGGCTACCAGCCCAATCTGCATCAGAGAAGGCCGAAAGGACCCGAGAGGAAGTCGGCCGAATATGCATACCAAATGTCAGTGTGAACTGAACATAACGAAGAATGCGTTTAACAGCAGCCCAATGAGTATCTCTGGGAGCCTGAAGATACTGACAAACCCTGTTAACAACATAAGAGATATCTGGTCTCGTGATCGTCAAGTACTGAAGTCCACCAACAATGCTCCTGTACTCTGTGGCATCCGCAGGAGACAAAAGCTCACCATCAACAGCTGTTATCTTGTCGGTAGACGACATGGGTGTGGTGGTCGGTTTGCACTTCAGCATGCCAGCTCTTTGTAACAACTCCAAGGAGTACTTCTTCTGCGTAAGGACAAGACCAGTAGCACGAGAAGTGACCTCAACTCCAAGAAAGTAGTGAAGCTTCCCAAGATCTTTGACCGCAAAATCAGCACCAAGAGAGCAGACAAGAGCATTAGCAGCATACTGAGAAGAGCTGACAAGGATAATATCATCGACATATACCAAAAGGTACATAGTGACTTCTGGCTTCTGTAGAAGAAATAATGAAGTGTCAGCAGTGGACGGCACAAACCCATGAGCACGAAGGGCAGAGGCAAGGCGGGCATGCCAGGCACGAGGAGCTTGCTTCAAACCATATAGTGCTTTGGAAAGACGACAGATATAGTCAGGACGATCAGGATCAGAGAAACCAGGCGGCTGTTTCATATAAACCTCTTCCTCCAAAAATCCATGTAGAAAAGCATTCTACACATCAAGTTGACGAAGTGACCAACCACGAGAAACAGCAATGGAGAGAAGAAGCCGAATAGTGGTAGGCTTGACGACAGGACTGAAGGTGTCCTCATAGTCAAGACCATGACGCTGCCGAAAACCGCGAGCAACAAGTCGCGCTTTGTAACGCTCAATAGATCCATCCGAATGCTTCTTCACTTTGAATACCCATTTTGAGTCAATAACATTTACCCGTGGTGGTGGAGGAACGAGAGTCCATGTCTTGTTACGAAGAAGAGCATGAAACTCCTGCTCCATAGCCTCTCGCCAATGTGGAATGCGCAGGGCAGCCTGATATGAGCAAGGCTCAGAAGATGGATCCGCAACAGTAGCAGCCAAACAAGCAGCCAACCAAGCAACCGTACCATCCTTACGTTCCTTAGGTTTGAAAATGCCACTGCGACTGCGTGTATGTGGTCGGGACACAGGAACCACCGAGGTCGACGGAGCAGCCTGCAACGGGCTGGAGGACGGCGACGTTGACGAGTCAGCCGGTGACGAGGAGCCAGTCACGGTAGCCTTGGACTCGGTCGACGAAGAAGGCCGGCCCACCGGCGAAACCGGCAGAGCAGACGAAGCAGCTGGCGACTCCGGCATCACAGACCGGGCCGTTGGCGAGCTCGGCATAGTGGGCCGTGGCGCGGCCGGTGTCGCGGGCTGATCCGCGGATGAAGGCGACGTGAGGACCCGAGCCGTGGGCGAAGACGGCGTGACGGGCCGAGCCGCAGGCGAAGACGGCATGACGGGTCGAGCCGCGGGCGACTCGGCGGCCGCTGGCGAAAAAGGCCGAGCCGCTGGAAACTCGGCGATCGCTGGCGTAGCGGACCGAGCAGTGGAGATGCTCGGCGCGACGGGCTCGTCGGGTGACCATGCATGAGCACGCGAATCGACGCCATGCAACATAGGGCGATCGACGTGCCCACCAGAAGACGACGATGATGATGGTGAATCCTCCAACAGCTCCAAACGAGCTCCACGTCCGGTTCCTGCACCATGGTTAGGTAACAGCAAAGGAGAGTATGCAACATCGTCAAATTGGTCAGAAGCAACAGAGGATGAATGCAGGGATGGTGGTTCGACAGTAGACACAGGAAGGTTGGCAAAGGGAAAAACATGCTCATCAAACACGACGTCCCGAGATATATATACACGATTAGTGGGAACATGAAGACATTTGTAACCTTTATGAAGAGAGCTATAGCCAAGAAAAACACACTTCTTAGAACGAAACTCAAGCTTGCGCTTGTTATATGGACGAAGATGCGGCCAGCAAGCACACCCAAATACCTTGAGAAAGGTATAATCAGGTTGTTCATTAAGGAGAACCTCAATGGGAGTCTTCATGTTTAAAACACGAGTAGGAGTACGGTTGATGAGAAAGCATGCAGTGGTGAAAGCATCACTCCAAAACCGAAACGGAACAGATGCATGGGCCAAAAGAGTAAGACCAGCTTCAACAATATGACGATGCTTACGTTCGACTGAACCATTCTGCTGATGTGTATGTGGACATGCTAAACGATGAGCTATCCCAAGCGACTGAAAGAAAGAGTTGAGGTTGCGATACTCGCCCCCCCAATCCGACTGGACATGAACAATTTTGTGCTTGAGAAGACGTTCAACATGTTTTTGAAACTGAACAAAAATATCAAACACATCAAATTTGCGTTTAATAAGGTAAAGCTAGGTAAAGCGACTATAAGCATCAACGAAACTGATATAGTAATTATGACCACTGACAGAAGTCTGAGCAGGACCCCATACATCTGAAAACACAAGTTCTAAAGGATGTTTCACCTCACGACTGGACTCCGAAAAAAGGAAGTTGATGACTCTTCCCTTGCTGACAAGCATCACACACTGCTACATCTTTATTACTAGACAAACTAGGAAGCTCATGACGACGCAAAATATGACGGACAATAGGTGTGGCCGGGTGACCAAGACGAGCATGCCACTGTGACGGAGAGACCCGAACTCCACTCAAAACGCGAGCGACGCCAGGATGCTCCAGACGGTAGAGGCCCTGGCACAACCGCCCACTAAGAAGAATGTCCCTCGTGCCCCGATCCTTAATAAAAAGATCAAAAGGGTGAAATTCACAAAGCACATTATTATCACGTGTGAGTTTAGGAACTGAAAGAAGATTACGGGTCACAGATGGAACTCGAAGAACATTGCGAAGCTGAAGATTCCTATTGGCATGTCTAGTGAGAAGAGATGCTTGACCAATATGAGAGATGTGCATACCTGCTCCATTGGCGGTGTGGATCTTGTCGGAGCCATGATAGGGTTCACGAGTGTGAAGCTTCCCCATCTCGCTGGTCAGATGCTCTGTCGCCCCAGAGTCCATGTACCAGTGTGGATCGATGGAGTAGGACTGAGTGTGTCCCTGTTGCTTCTGCGGCGCGGGACGATCAGCCATGGCGACCTGACGGGCATTGTTGCGTGTATCTTTGCCGTCATTGCCAAGACCAAGGAAGCTTCGCTGGAAGCGCTTATGACACTTGGAGGCCCAGTGCCCATCGCGGCCACAAAGCTGACACACACGTGGACCGCCAGCCCCCGGTAAGGTCGCAGTAGGTGGGGGGCCGAGGCGGGCGTCAGTGGCAGCCCCAAGGGAGACCGGGTGATGAAGAAGAGCGGCCACCCTTGGTGGCGGCGTTGGCCGAGAGGGAGCCAGTGCCCCTGGTGCGGCGAGTCTCGACCCGTTGCTCAGTGAGAAGGAGCCGAGAGAAAACCTCGTGTGCCAGCATGGGTGTCGAGTTGCCCCGCTCGTTGATGATCTCGACTAAGGCATCATACTCCTCATCAAGACCATTGACAATAAACGAGTTGAACTCGGAGTCGGTGAGGGGCTGTCCAATGGAGGCCAATGTGTCGGCGAGGCCCTTGACCTTGTTGTAGAACTCAGTGGCAGTGGAGTCAAGCTTCTGACACTCTCCAAGCTGACGACGGAGTGCAGAGACACGAGCCTGGGACTGCGCTGCAAAGGTGCGCTCAAGGATGGTCCAGGCCTCATGAGACGTCTTCGCGAAGACAACAAGGCCGGCAACTGCCGGCGAGAGCGACCCCTGGATGGAGGAGAGGTTCGCCTGGTCCTGCCCCGTCCAGACGCGATGGGCCGGATTGTAGACCGGACCGTGCATGCTGTCTACCAACGCGGGTGGGCAGGGAAGCGATCCGTCGACGTAGCCTAGCAGGTAGTGACTCCCCAAGAGCGGGAGAACCTGCGCACGCCAGAAGATGTAGTTGTCGGCGGAGAGCTTGATGGTGATGAGATGACCGAAGTGAAACGGCGGCGGCGAAGACGATCCCATCGAGGAGGCTGCCTGGGGTGCAAACACCATGGAGGCAGCCAGAGGCACCGAAGCCGATGCGGGAGGAGGCGGGACCGCGGCCAGGGCGGGCGCCGCAAAGCTCGCGGCCGGTTCGGATGCCGCAAGGCTGGCGGCCGGGGCGGACGCCGCCAACCCCGCCAGCGGGGCGGTGTGATCCGCTTGCGGCAGGAGCGGCGGGACGACGCCTGCGGAGTCCGCAGCGGACGGCGGCGCCGCGGTGTGGACTACGAGGTCACGCCCAAGCGAGGGCGCCGGCGGCGTGGAGAAGACGGAGCCGATGCTCCTTGTCCCGATCGGAGCCGGAACGGAGACGGCATCGAGCGGGAGGTTGAGCAGAGCCGCAAGAGAGGCCGGGAGGAAGCCCGCAGCAGTGGAACCGGTGGTGGCGGCGCTCGACATGGCGGCGGCGCGATCGGTGGCGCGGCGGCTGCGGTGAAGGCGGCGGCGGCTGCGGCGGCGGTGCGGGTATTAGGGTTTAGAAGCGGAAGCGATCGTAACCTAGCGTGATACCATGTAAGACAATAAGTTTTGGGGAACCAGCACAACCCTCTAGGGGTGGCTTATCTCATTATATATAATGGTTGTGTTACAATACATACATAAGTACAGAAGCTATACATAGTCTAACAGATGTCCACGTCCATGTCCGCCGCTCAGCTCCGCCCCAGGCCCAGCTCCGCCATCCATGTGTGCGCGGCGCCGAGAGCGATGAGACGTCGAGACCCCGCCCCCGGCCGTACGTCGCCGTTGACGCCGCGATGACGCAGTCGGCGTCCGCGCCTCCGACGGCCCACTTGCCGAATTGATAATGCTAATAACGCCGTCCATCACGGGCTCTGCCGCCAGCTGCATGCATGGCCGACTGGCTTCGTGTCGGCGCCGCTAGACAAAAACTTGTGCAACACGTACGACTATGAGGAAGAAACGTAAGGTCAGCTTAATTTCTTCTACCCGGCCGTAACGTAAGTGATGATGAGCAAGATGCTACTAGCATCTCGAACCATCTAGAAGACGAAGAAGAACAGGCTAATTCCTGGCGATGTCAAGACAAGCTCGGTGTGAAAAAGTCGGAGGTACATCTATCATGTAGACTAGAGGCAGAATGAAAACATATATACGTACAAAGACAAACGAATGCAGAAAAATCAGAGGTCAGTCACGGTAGATCATTGGCTCATTGCGCTATCACTTTCAGGCTGACGAGTTGGTGGGCGAAATGCACCGGATTCAGATAACCACAAATCACTGGAATATTATCAAGTCCCCAAAAGTCCGAGCAATGAAAAATACTACCTCCTTTCTGGTTTATAGGGCTCAATTTAAAAATCTCACCAACCAAGATAGATGGTGAGTAGTGAAACAATTTTTATAGTTTGCAAAACCACTCAATTAATGCGCTTGTTTTCCTCAAAAATTATGTTTACCAATGCATTAATTGCAATGCATGCATGCATAAAGTACATACATTGGTCAATTTTCTCTTAATACTTGCATGCAATGATTTATTGCAACTTGAAATCTGAACATATGATGGGGAACAACCAAACTGAGACTTATAAAATGGGAAAACTAAAATTTAAGATGAGCCCTATAAACTGAAAGGAGTATGTGACCACACAATCAATTGGCTCATCGACGTCTCAAGGAGCTATTGCTCAGCTAGGGTAAACCTTTGAGAGCAAGCAAAGATCTACTCACCCAAGGAGCTACACTTCCGAATTCGAAATAGCTAGACAACCATAAACGCGGGAATAACAAGTCCCCCAAATGACAACACCATGAAAGAATATCGACTCTATCTGTCCGCGTCGGGAGAACATTGATGAAAAATCTAATGGACAAGTGTGTGCGCGCGAGCGCGAATAGTCTATCGAACAAGTTGTGAATCCAAAACATATTCTCGTACTATCATTTTGTTAAAACAAGTTGATCATATTGAAACCACAGTCCACAGGCACCTGTATATGAATAAGTGCTTGCGGCAATAGAACATCTGTTGACACGCAATCAATTAGCTCAGCCGGCTGGGACCTTCCAGAACAATGGAAAAATCTATGGTGACTCCACGTGGAGGACCCAGGAAAGTGTCACGAATTCTGGTAAAACAAGTCGACAATATAATGTATCTAACTCTTTTTCACAAAGAAAAGTCACAATATCAAAAAAGAGATACGAAATTCAAATGTTCCTAATAGCCACAGACACTAAAATAACAAGCTCCCCGGAAGTCCACACCATGAAAGAATATCGCCACCATCTATCGATGCCGCGAAACTAGTTAAGGGAGACTGGGATAACCCTCTCAAAAAAGAAAAGTGAGACAGGGATAACAATAACGGTAAATATGCCGTCCAAGTGGGGACAAGTTGGCGATATTCAAACCATGGGCCGACACCTATGTATTATGTTATGTCACGACGATTTGAAAATTCCAATTCAATATGTCAGCACGCCAACAAAACAATTAGAACTATCCACAGCTCGATCTGCCATTTTGGCTTGAAGCTTTATTTATTTTTCCCAACCACATGAAGAAAAGTAGAACAACAGTGCCGTCCACAGCTAATGTTTATACGTGACTTGTCATGCAATGCCATGTGGACTATCGTATGGGATAGCATCTCGCGCGCCGATCTGCCATTTTGGCTTGAAGCTTTATTTATTTTTCCCAACCACATGAAGAAAAGTAGAACAACAGTGCCGTCCACAGCTAATGTTTATACGTGACTTGTCATGCAATGCCATGTGGACTATCGTATGGGATAGCATCTCGCGCGCCGATCGTGCCTTGCTGGGGAAGAGAAGCTGGCACCACAATTGGCTGACTCAGCGGGAGCTCACACATAATCTTCTTCGCTTGGATGGAGATAAGATCGAGAACTGGCGCGTACGTGTCACCACAGCACCACTCCGTCCTCACCCCCAGTCCGATCCGCTATAAATCCACCGGCGTCTCAGCTCTCCTCGACGAGGACGAACAACAGTGCAACGAAGAAATACTCTGCTTTGTGTCAAGGAATCAAGAACAGAGAAAGGCGAATCCATGGCTACGTTCGCGACGTCGTCTCCGGCGGTGATGTGGTCGGCTCGCCCCGGGCGGCTGGCAGTGGCTCGGCGGTGCGTGGTGGCGCGTGCGTCCGCGACGATGGCGGCACCGGCCGCGGTGGCCGCAGGGAGGACCCACTACGAGGTGCTCGGGCTGGGCGCCGGGGCCAGCAGGGGCGAGATCAAGGCCGCGTACCGGCGCCTTGCCAGGGAAGTGCACCCTGACGCCGTCGGAGGTGGCGGCGACGAGGGGTTCATCCGGCTGCACGCGGCCTACGCCACGCTCGCCGATCCCGACGAGCGCGCTCGCTACGACCGGGACGTGACCTGCCGCGCCGCGGGGATGATGATGCGGCGGGCGGCTGCGGCCGGGCCAGCGTTCCGGCGGAGGACGTGGGAGACTGACCAGTGCTGGTAGGATGGGCGGACTCACGCGGCGGCCCTCCGGGACCATCGGCCGGTCCGATCAGGGCACGGCGCGTCATGGAGGCGGCGCCCGCTGGAGAGAAGATCCCGCCGACTGCCTTGGACCGCCTGGTCAGAATTGGACGGCTCAGATCGGGTGTGCGGACGCAGGAGCTCTGTACACGGCAAGAGTCGTTTTTTAAAGATCTCTTGTGCGTCCGGTCAGCAAAATGGAAATATGTAAATGAATTAGTTATATATATACTGTAAATTAAAGGCCAATGAATATACTAGTTTTTTAACAATAACTAGTAGAGTGCCCGTGCGTTGCTACGGGCGACAATGTAGATAATCAGCATTCTTATACTCACAATGTTTTTTTTCTGCATGGGTAGTTCTGAAATTTTGGTAAGAGTCAATAGATCATGTATATGTTTGAGGCAAACAACAACTAGTTCCTAATTACAGTGAGTGAGATGTGTCTTCAAGGAATAACTAACACTCTTTTGATTAAATGGAAGTGACACAATCCAGCCAGGAAGATAGAAACCTGACAAATAAAAAAAGAATACAGGCAAACTGCACCCACAACACACCACTTGATCATATTCATACAATAGTGTTGGCAGCATGCTGCTGGGCCTCTCCGGCCTCGTCCTGGTAGATAGCCTCGTCGGTGTCGCACTATGATGCCTCTCGTCGTGCTGTTCAGCCTGGTGCTCGTGCCCCCACGCTCGCCGTCACTGGGTTCATCGCCATCAGTGTGCATACCTTGTTCTGATAACAGTGATTGAGTTATCATGTTTATTGTCCTGAACCTAGAGTCAAACAAAACCATGTTTCAGGGACATTCACACGCAAAGTAAAGATAAACAGCATGCATAACTTTGGCTAGACCAAACTGCAGTGTGGTTTGGTCATACCTCAACAAAACGCCAGAGACGCCATCCGGCACCCATTCGTTGCATCCGCTGATCAAATAGTAGGACCTACAAACTGGTTATACACTAAAAAGCTAAGCATGCTCAGTATAAACCTAAAACAGATTTAGCAAACAGAACCACATATAACTCCTAAGCAAGGAAAGGTACCTCTGCATCAGTAGAACGCCTATGAGTTGCAATGGGTTGCATTGACGGCTTCTTTTTTTACCGTTCAAGCACCATTCTTCTCTTCCTTCTCCCAGCTAAAAATGTTTCTCCGAGTGATATGTGAATGGTTAAATTTACACTACATAAAGGAAGGCGAAATGGCTCATCATGAGATATGACTCACTCGTCTGTAATCATAAACATCATATTCTTGTTTCATCAAGCAACAGATAACATGGTTGTACACAATGGCCATACAAAAGTGGTAAAGAAAACAAACAATTGGACCATGGTATGTTTCCAAATGAAATTGATGTGCATTGCAATGGAAAGTATGAGACCTATCTTGGAATAGTTGCAGAAAAAAAGAGAATATGGGTGAAAGACTAAAATATTTGTTGCAACTAATCTACTTTTCTTAAAATTAGTTTACCTACAAAATCACCATTCAGTCTCGTAGTTCAGAGGATGTGTTTGATGTCAGTTCAGAAGGTTGAATATGAGACTATACCAGAAGCAAAGGATTCCCTGAAGGAGTAGCTATTGAAGATATTTCATATTCTTTATATCGAACAGGTGTGACTGGCTGGTATTATTTTTCAAACAAGCGTCTTCTGACATGTCAAATATCCAATCAAAGTGTGACCTACCTAGACTGAAACCAAAGTTCATAGACATGCGTTTAAACTGGAAACTATCCCACGCCACAACCCCGACATGCCACCGCTCTTCCTTGAGCAGCAACGCCGCATGATACAACTAACTGTAGCCCACGCTGCTCATGACAGCCGCACACAGACCACGAACGCCGCACCACCTTCCGGTGCCGCTACCCCCACCACTGTCCCTCGAGCACTAACTGATGGGGTTATGTACCTAGGGTAGGGTCATGGACCTGATCTAAGTACCTTACCCAAGGGCACCCTTAGAAGAAGTCGCCTTCCAGTCGACCAACGAGGGACACACTCGACTGACTTGAAGGACTCGACCACGAAGACTCACTCGACCACTAGAAGGTCAAGAGGCACTCTGCACTGCAACGGCCTGTAATCAAATAGACTTTATGATAGTAAAGGCACTTTATGTGGGGCGTTACCAATAACGCCCCAGACTTAACTCACCTTAAATCCTCTCCTACGTGGGCTGGCTGGGGTCCTGGCGCACTCTATATAAGCCACCCCCCTCCACAGGCAGAAGGGTTCGGCACCTTGTAATTCACATACTCATAATCCACTCGACCGCCTCCGGGCTCCGAGACGTAGGGCTGTTACTTCCTCCGAGAAGGGCCTGAACTCGTACATCCTTTGTGCTTACAACCTCTCCATAGCTAGGACCTTGCCTCTCCATACCTACCCCCACTCTACTGTCAGGCTTAGAACCACGACAGTTGGCGCCCACCTTGGGGCAGGTGTTTTAGCGATTTTGTGGGGAAGTTGCGATTCTTCCGAGTACTTTCATCATGGTGTCTGCTGGAGTTTTGGTCGAGGGTCAAGAGATCCGTCTCGGCACTCTCACCTTCATCGCCGACGACTCCGCATGGCTCCAGGAGGCTCCACTCGACGTAGATGCGCTCCCCGTCCGCGGTGCGACGCATTTTCGCGCATGTGTCCGCGGTGTTCTACTGCGGCAATCGTCGACCCAGTATCGGTCGGCCCCTCCATCGTCCACCCTCCCGGTATCCCGCCAGCGCAAGCGCTCGGGCCGGTCGAGGCTTCAGCTATGGGTGAGGCACGCGGTGGCTCGCCAATCGGCCACCACCCAAGTTGCGGCAATCGAGCCCGACGAACCTCTCTACGGCTTGTTCGATCTGTCGACTGGCTCCGTAGAGACTGCATCCGAGTGCGGTAGCAGTGATCCAGCGGCGGAAATCTTGATGGTCGACGGGCCCCACAGTCCCCCTGGCTTCGCCCGTGGTGGTGGAGCAGGTGACGGCGGCGACCCTACACGAGGCTACGAAGAGTACCAGCCCGAGCCACTCGACTCTCTGCAAAGAGAGGAACTTCGCCGCAGGAACGAGGATCCCCTGCGCACTCCCATCACAGGAGAAACCCCCGAGGCTCGTGCCTTGGAGGAGGCGCGTCTGGCCAATTTGGCCGAGCGCACTCGACTGGAGAACCTTCAGCGAGCTCTCGACGAGCGCGCGCGGCAACGAGTTCCCGACAACAGTCAACGTCAACTCTTCCCGCCGACTCAGGTATATCGAACCCCAATTCAGAATTTAGCAGCTGCGACCCGTATAGCAGAGTCCATCCAGCCTTCGCAGTCGGAAGCTGGCAGAGGTTTGCTGCAAATCAGGGATCTGCTCCGGGCAGCAGGAGATCAGAATTCAGCCGTGTCCCACTCGCGCAACAGAATTCACAGTCGATCCGTCACTGTGAATACGGTTCAGTCGGCTCATAGCCCCAGATCGCCTCCGCGGCGTGAAGAGCGCGAGAATCGGCGAGATCAATATGGCGACAGACTCGACCGAGATGATAGGCGTCGAGTGCCCTATTCCCCTCCGAGGGGTGGGTCTTACGCTCCTCGGCAGCCAGATGATAGGCGTCAGTACAGTACAGGGCGTAGGGTTCCAGTCGACCCCAGAGAACCAGGCTTCGACGCGCGATCCATTATCGTGCAAGGGTTGGTTGACCGGAACAGAGCCCATCGAGGTGGACTCGACAGAGATGTACCCACAAGCAGTCGAGTGCATGTTTCTGGTCCTGAATGTTTCAGCAGAGCTATCAGAGCCGCAGTTATCCCTCCCAATTTCAGGTTGGCAACAGGAGTCAGCAAGTTCACTGGTGAGTCTAAGCCTGAAACTTGGCTTGAAGACTACCGAGTGGCAGTTCAGATTGGTGGTGGGAACGACGAGGTGGACATGAAGCATTTGCCCCTCATGTTGGAAGGTTCTGCCAGGGCATGGTTGACTCAGTTACCTTCTAGCAGCATTTACACTTGGGAAGATCTGTCCCGAGTGTTCGTCAGGACGTTTGAAGGAACTTGCAAGCGACCAGCTGGATTGACAGAGCTGCAAGTCTGCGTGCAGAAAACTAATGAGACTCTCAGAGAGTATATTCAGAGGTGGATCACTTTGCACCACACTGTGGAGAATGTGTCCGATCATCAGGCAGTCTGCGCCTTCAAAGACGGCGTCAAGAACAGAGAACTGAGTTTGAAGTTTGGTCGAACCGGTGACATGACCTTGAGTCGGATGATGGAGATTGCTACCAAGTACGCCAACGGCGAAGAAGAAGACCGACTCCGAAGCGGCAAGCACAAGCCGAGTCAGTCGGAAAAAGGAAACACCAGTCGGAAACAGAAGTGGAAGGCTGAACCGGCAGCTCCTGGAGAGGCTCTGGCCGTGACTCAAAGAAAGTTTAAGGGGAAACCAAAAGGATCCTGGAGCCCCAAGAAGGTAAAGGATAAAGAAGGGAATGACGTGATGGATATGCCATGTCACATTCACACGAAGAAAGACGAAGAGGGGAATATCATCTACCCGAAGCACACCACTCGCCAATGTCGGCTCCTGATCCAGCAGTTTCAGGGAAAACAGTCTAAGGACAAGGAGAAGGAGTCGGACAAGGCCGAAGACAAGGAGGACAGTGAGGGAGGATATCCGCATATCAACTCCACTCTGATGATCTTTGCAGATGTGGAAAGCAGAAGTCGACTGAAAGTGATTAACCGAGAGGTGAACATGGTTGCCCCAGCAAAAGCAAATTATCTGAAGTGGTCTCAAACACCCATCACATTCGACCAATCTGATCACCCAACTCATATTGCCACACCTGGGAGGCAAGCTTTGGTGGTCGATCCAGTTGTCGAAGGCACTCGACTGACAAAGGTGCTGATGGATGGTGGAAGTGGGCTGAACTTATTGTATGCAGACACATTGAAAGGTATGGGCATTCCGATGTCCCGACTGAGCACTAGTAACATGAGCTTTCATGGAGTTATACCAGGGAAGAAGGCCGAGTCACTCGGCCAAATAGCTTTGGACGTGGTGTTTGGTGATTCGAAGCATTTTCGCAAAGAAAAGTTGACGTTTGAGGTCATGGATTTTCAGAGTGCATATCATGCCATTTTGGGGAGACCAGCTTACGCACGGTTCATGGCTCGACCATGCTACGTGTACCTCAAATTGAAGATGCCCGGCCCCAAAGGAGTGATCACTGTCACCGGTGATCGGAAAAAGGCAGAAGAGTGCTTTCAGAAGGGCTCCAAGATTGCCGATTCCCAGGTGACAGCGGTCGAGTTCGAAGAATACAAGCAAAATGCAGATCCGAATGACTTGCTGCGATCCAAGAAGCCCGCCACAGAGTCCGCATTCCAGTCGTCCGGTGAGACAAAGCCTGTTCACATTCACCCGACCGACCCCGAAGCAGCTCCGACCCGCATCTCCACAACACTCGACCCAAAATAGGAAGAAGCGCTCATCCAGTTCCTCCGTGAGAACTGGGACATTTCTGCATGGAAGCCCGCTGACATGCCAGGTGTTCCCAGGGGACTGGCTGAGCATCGCCTAAGAGTCGACTCATCTGCCAAACCAGTCAAAGAGCATCTTCGGCGGTCCGCCGTCCAGAAGAGAAAAGCCATTGGTGAAGAAGTGGCTCGACTGTTGGCGGCAGGATTTATCCGAGAGATATACCACTCCGAGTGGCTCGCTAATGTCGTCATGGTTCCTAAGAAGGACAAGTCGCTCCGAATGTGCATTGATTTCAAGCACATCAACCGGGCCTGCCCGAAAGATCATTTTCCTCTCCCTCGCATAGATCAAATTGTTGACTCGACCGCGGGGTGTGAGAGGCTGTCTTTTTTAGATGCCTACTCCGGGTACCACCAGATCCGTCTGTACGGACCCGACGAGGTAAAAACAGCTTTCATCACTCCATTCGGGTGCTTCTGCTATATCACCATGCCATTCGGCCTCAAGAATGCCGGAGCCACATTCATGCGAATGATTCAAAAGTGTCTACTCACTCAAATCAGTCGGAATGTGGAAGCTTATATGGATGATATTGTTGTCAAGTCACGAAAAGGTTCCGACCTGCTCGCTGACCTCGCCGAAACATTTGCCAACCTCAGAAGGTTTGATATCAAGCTCAATCCATCGAAGTGCACATTTGGAGTTCCTGGTGGAAAGTTACTCGGTTTTCTCATTTCCGAACGGGGAATCGACGCTAACCCAGAGAAGATTGGCACTATTCTCCGAATGAAACGCCCTGTGCGAGTGCACGATGTCCAGAAGCTTACTGGATGCTTGGCCGCATTAAGTCGATTCATCTCACGGCTCGGTGAAAAGGCATTGCCTCTTTACCGACTGATGAAGAAGACAGACAAGTTCAAGTGGACTCCAGAAGCTGATGCAGCGTTTGCCGAGCTAAAAGCTCTGCTCTCCACCCAGCCGGTGCTTGCTGCTCCAATCAGCAAAGAGCCTCTGTTGCTCTATATCGCAGCCACAGGACAAGTCGTCAGTACTCTGCTAACGGTCGAGCGGGAAGAAGAAGGAAAAGCCCTCAAAGTTCAGCGCCCAGTGTATTATTTGTCTGAAGTCTTGACTCCATCCAAGCAGAGATATCCTCATTATCAGAAGCTTGTGTATGGAATATACATGACCACAAAGAAGGTTGCTCATTATTTCTCTGATCATTCCATCACAGTCGTCAGCGACGCTCCACTATCAGAGATTTTGCACAACAGGGATGCAACTGGTCGAGTGGCTAAATGGGCGATTGAACTTCTTCCCCTTGATATCAAGTTTGAGGCAAAGAAAGCCATTAAGTCCCAGGCAATAGCAGATTTCCTTGCCGAGTGGATTGAACAGCAGCAGCCGACTGAAGTTCACTCGGAGCATTGGACCATGATTTTTGATGGCTCTAAGATGTTGAATGGTTCCGGTGCTGGGGTTGTCCTGGTTTCCCCCAGAGGAGATAAGCTCAGATATGTGCTCCAGATTCACTTTGATTCCTCCAACAATGAGGCAGAATATGAGGCCCTCTTATATGGGTTGCGCATGGCCATTTCACTCGGCGTCCGTCGCCTGATGGTCTATGGCGACTCGGATTTAGTGGTCAATCAGGTGATGAAAGAGTGGGACGTGAGAAGCCCAGCCATGACTGGATACTGCAGTGCAGTGAGGAAGCTGGAAAAGAAGTTCGAGGGGTTGGAGCTCCATCATATACCCCGACTGAAAAATCAAGCAGCTGATGATCTAGCAAAGATAGGTTCCAAGAGAGAAGCCATTCTGAGTGGTGTGTTCTTGGAGCATATATACACTCCGTCAGTCAAAGAAGATCCTTTCACCGAAGAAACTCCACAGCCCAAGAGTGCCACAGATCCGACTGAAGTTGAAGTCCCAGCGGTGGTCGACTTGATCATGGAGGTTTTGGTGGTCATTCCCGACTGGACAGTTCCGTATGTCGCATATATCCTGAGAAAAGAGCTTCCGGAGGATGAGGAAGAGGCTCGACAGATCGTCCGTCGATCTAAGGCTTTTAGCGTAATCAAAGGACAATTATACAGAGAAAGCGCGACTGGGGTTGGTCAGAAGTGCATAACACCAGAAGAAGGGCGACTCATCCTCAATGATATTCACTCGGGGACCTGCGGTCATCATGCGTCCTCTCGGACCATCGTGGCCAAAGCATACCGAGCCGGATTTTACTGGCCAAAGGCGAATGAGATGGCAAAAGAGATAGTGGATAAGTGCGAGGGATGTCAATTCTACTCGAATATGTCACACAAGCCTGCGTCAGCTCTGAAGACCATCCCACTCGTCTGGCCTTTCGCAGTATGGGGATTGGACATGGTCGGTCCTTTGAGGATAGGACGAAGTGGCTTCACACATGTACTGGTGGCAGTCGACAAGTTCACCAAGTGGATCGAGGCTAAACCAATCAAGAGCCTTGACACCGGTACTGCTGTTAGCTTCATCAGGGAACTAATATTCAGATATGGAGTCCCGCACAGCATCATTACGGATAATGGGTCGAACTTTGACTCGGAGGAATTCAGAGATTTCTGCAGCTCCCAAGGCACACGGGTCGACTACGCTTCAGTCGCCCATCCGCAGTCGAATGGACAAGCAGAGCGAGCTAATGGACTGATTCTTAAGGGATTGAAGCCTCGACTGATGCGTGATCTCAAACACGCGGCTGGAGCTTGGGTCGACGAACTTCCCTCAGTACTTTGGGGACTGCGGACCACACCTAATCGGTCGACCGGAAGAACTCCATTCTTCTTGGTCTACGGAGCCGAAGCAGTCTTGCCGAGTGATCTTCTCCACAATGCTCCTCGAGTTGAAATCTACAACGAAGCAGAGGCTGAACAAGCGCGGCAGGACGCAGTCGACCTTTTAGAGGAAGAAAGGGAGATGGCTCTGATCTGGTCGACCATCTACCAACAAGATTTGCGTCGTTTCCACGCCAGAAATGTGAGAGGTCGAGCCTTCCAGGAAGGGGATTTGGTTCTCCGAGTGGATCAGCACAAACCACACAAGCTCGCTCCTTCTTGGGAAGGCCCCTTCATTGTCACCAAGGTCCTCCACAACGGGGCATACCGTCTTTACAACATCGAGCATAATATCGACGAACCCTGAGCTTGGAACGCGGAGCTACTCCGCCCATTCTACACTTAAGTTTTATCACTCGGATGAGTTGCAATCAAGTACTTTTGTAGTTCATGGACCTCAAAATAATAGTGTCATAGTCCCTCCATACTTTCTGTCACTTTTTATTTTTGTCCACATAAAATTCCCCCTCAGTGGGTGACTTAGCCGCGAATCCGTTTCGCCTAAGTTATAAAAATCCTACCGAGTGAAGAGCAACCCTCTCACTCGGGGGCTTAGCTGCCGCCCTGTGCTCGCCTAAGTTACAAAAATCCTACCGAGTGAAGAGCAACCCTCTCACTCGGAGGCTTAGCTGCAGTCCAAGTACTCGCCTAAGTTATAAAAATCCTACCGAGTGAAGAGCAACCCTCTCACTCGGGGGCTTAGCTGCAGCCCTGTGCTCGCCTAAGTTATAAAAATCCTACCGAGTGAGGAGCAACCCTTTCACTCGGAGGCTTAGCTGCAGTCCAAGTACTCGCCTAAGTTATAAAAATCCTACCGAGTGAAGAGCAACCCTCTCACTCGGGGGCTTAGCTGCAGCCCTGTGCTCGCCT